>NC_092430.1:7776210-8135592 GCF_036169615.1 Heliangelus exortis
CACTCCCCAACAAGCCATTCATTCAAAATATCAACTTGGCTGTTCATTTATTGCATAAATTGGAGGAACTTTGCCTCCCTGTTTACCCTAATATAGCCAGTGCAAGAGCTGGCTATGAATACAGCATCTCCTGAGAGCTCCAAATTTCACTGCAGTACAAATAACAGTGCAAAGCCACCAATCATGCAGTCCTGAAGAAGGAAGGTTGAATCATAAATCCTCTCCACTTGTGTTCAGAAAGTTTGGGTTTTTTGTTTTTTTTTTTTTTTACTCTATTTCATCTACCACATGCTGTCTAATGAATTCAAGGGCATATTCCAAGTGGACATTTTTATGTAGGCCAAGGACCTCTCAGATGGCACGACAAACTAAGGAACTGAACAGTGTCATTTGAACAACAGAGAAAAAGAGAATGTGTGGTTTTGTTGTGATCTTAAAACTAAAACAAGGAAACATATTTAGAATGAATAAAGGTGTAAACCCAACTTCCAAGCCAGGCTTTTATTCTAATCTAGAGAATCAGCAGGAAAACAGCACGTGGGTTTTGAAATGGACAGCCTAAGGGAAAGTGAATCATCTGCTATAAAATACATTTGATCCACATGTATAACATCTGGTACCAACAGCTGGGGATACACAGATTTATCAAATAAGACTTCATATTGATGTCACTGGGTTGTGACACAGATTACAGATTCATTACATACTTCATATTAATTAACACATACTCTAATCAATTAGACTGGGTACATTAGATTTGTGTAGGACTGTAGGATATATGCTTTTCAGATGCTTGTAGCATGAGATAAGGGAAGTTATTTGTGCTTCAGTCTTTTTGGCCAACTATAAAACTTGCAGAAATCTATCCACACTTTTCTATCTGGGGCATCACCTCACAATACATCCAAGTGACCTCCTTAACTGGGCCCATATTCAGTTTAAAATATAAATGAACTCTAGGCCAATCTGTAGGATAAGGATACTGTTTCTCCTCCTCAAACTGTCTGGCTTCAGGATTCAGCCAGTAATTCTCAAAAGCATCTTCGAAGTCCTGCAAAAACCTGCTATAGGGAGGCAGTGAGTTACTTCCTAGCAGGAGATGGTTCAAGCTCTTCACGTATGGTATTTTGTAAAGCATCATGCTCAGGGTAGGGGCTAGGGTGTGTGGTTTAAAAATAAGAAAATCTATTAATTTTTTTACATAGGATATTTGGTCTTTTAAAAAAAATTCCAGTAGAACTTAAATTGAATTTCATTATTTGCATTAAAGAGGTCCAAAGCTGTACTAGTTCTCAGAATCGTAACAGTATTTCAAAATAGTGATATCTGTATATTTTCCAGTATCAATTGTGTGTGTGAATATTGTTGGCTTTATTTTTGGTAAAAAATAAATTTAAAACAAATAAAAAACCCCACAACATTATTATGCAATTCCCAGATACCTGTAGGAATAACTGTTCAAAGTAAGCCAAGGGAAACTCAACTCATTCTTGAGAAGGATTTACCACTGACAGAACTAGCATATGTTCTGGGAAATTGGATTACCTGATTTGCTCTTAAATAAAGACATCAAATCTACCTCTTGGCATTTCTACTGCAATCACCTGATTCTAGACTCATATAAAATAACTAATCAGATTTAAAAGAGCTGGGCACAAATTCTAATGATACAGTGCACATCAAGTACTTTATTGTATATATTCATAATAAATTAAAACAATTAAAATAACAGCTTCCCACCACATACCAGCTCTGTCTTAGCCATCACTAAAAACCAGAACATCACATAGTAACTATTATCCTCTTAGGAAAAACAAGCCAGTCAGGAACGGAGACAACATAGATCCTGATCATAAATTATGCTAATTGTCACAATTATATTTCTCATTCTGTTGTCATTTTACCTTGAAACTGAATGGTGGAAATACTCTGTTTTATCCCTGATATTATGGGTAGACTTAATTGGTGAAATTGAAGTGTATCAGTATTCTAACTCTAAACAACTTAATGAAATAACCATTTGCTGATCAGAAAAAGAAAAAAAATAAATCTAGTGTGAAGTCTGAGCAATTGTCTGAGTAAACCCTGTCTTGCACCTCAGGCACAGTGCAGAAGCAGGTCCTGGTGTCTCTGAGGCAGGCTGGCCACTGCACACACCTGCTGAGTGTCCACTCATTTTATTACAGCCCACACATGCCCAGAGCCCACCTTCCTCTGTAGAAAAAGGTGTGCAGAGCAGGTCTTAGCAATCAAGAAAAAAACCCCAAAAGGTTCAAAAGGTACCTTTTAAAAAACTGCAATTGTAATTCTTTCTCCACAGGGTAGGTTTTAAGCCCTCACTAAATTAAAGCCTCCTCTAGTTACTGCTCCCACACCACAGAAATGAAGTCCTACTAATTCAAAGACTTTCTTATTCAAAGACCCAGTAGAAAGGAAAGGTTAGGTATTTATAAATAATGAGGAATTGTAGCTTTTCGGCTTCAAAATTTTGTAAGTTGAGAAAGCAGCTCAGCTCAGTGCTGATGAAAAGCAAAGACAGAGGAGATTTCATGTTCTTCATAAAATGCAACAAGAATCTTGATACTCAATTTTCTGAGTGCATTCTACCTACCTTAACAGAGATAAGTAAGGTGCTTGTCTTTGCAGTGTGTTTGTGCAAGGTATAAGGAACTGACTAAAATAAACCTTTTACCTCTAAGCAAACTCAGAATTCAGTTTGATGCCTTAGCCCAGAACAGCAAACCCAATAATTAAAAAAACCCATCCAAAACACCAAACTAGCTACTTTACTAAGACACCAGCAAGGCATTTTTAAACTCATGAAAAGGACAACAAAGAACAGATGCAGCAACCATATTTGAAGAGGTTTTTATACAATCTGCAACAAGACCTCCATTAAAGCTCAGCTGGTTAATTGTGCTTCATTTTTTTCCTTTTTTCTTGTCAAAACAATAGCCCTATAAAGAAAAGGTTCTGATACATTTCTTGACTCACTTTCTTAGGTGTCCCATATTCAAAAGTGCAGTCAGTTGGAAATTCTTTATCAAAAACTATTTATACAATCTTTTCTCTAACTGAATTCTGGAAAAAAAAAAAGCCACAAAACAAAACAAAAAAAAACCCTCAAAAACATTAATGTAAAAATAATCTGATTTATTTTTGGCTTGTGAAAGCTTAAACAAATTAAAGACATAATTCCAAATGAGCAGATAAATTTTCTTAACTGTCAGTTTTCTTTTTTGGAAACCCCATCATATCCAACTCAAATTAAGATGCTCCTGCTGCTTTCCATACCATAATTGCTGAGTTCCTCAGTCTAACTTATTCTCAGAATACTAATACAGAGTAGGAAAATGCTGTGAAGCTCATACCAGAATTAGCACTGCAGGAGAATTTCAGTGGCCTAAATTCAAGCATTGTAACATTTAAATGTTCTAGGCTAACTTCTCTGTCCTCCACCCAAAGGTGTGGGTGGCTTGCCCCTACCCTTCTCATTATCACGGTCTTTAACAGCCTTTAATTGCCCTGAGCAGCCTCAGCTGGGACCTCCATCCATGTGCCCTCCAGCTCTGAGCCCCATATAAGCTCCAGCCTTAGGATTCAGCCTCCACATAAACCATTTTGTAGGTTCTTGTTTCTTTTCCTTTTCATATGGTGCCTCACTTTGGTGTCAAACCTGACTTGTTGCCTTGTTTTTGCTTGACACCACTAAAAAGGACAAATGCTTGTGCTCTGCTCTCCTGGCTCCCTGAGCTGAAGGATTGGTCCCTGCAGGTGGGTTTGTAGCCTGGCCAGTTCTGTGGTTATGCCAGGCTCCCTGCTTGCCTTCCCTTAGGAAATAGTTATTTCTTACTCTTGTATTACATTGTTAGCACCACACAGATCTGAAATACTCCTGTACGCCTGAATATTACCCTATATTTTTGTGTGCGCCCCATCTTTTTTCTTGTTTAGAAAAACACAAATGGTAGCATCCTACTCAAGTCCAGCTATACGCTAACTCTGGAGATACCTCAGCTTTCTAACCAACTCCATTCTCATTAGTGAAGCTTCATGGTCTTCAAGCAGGCTCAGACATCAGGCTTTAATGGAGATGAGTTCCTAAATAACTAACCATAATACATAACCATATATATATGTATAAAATATATAAACATAAATAACTAACCATAACCCTCCCCACCAGCACCGACTGTAGTTTCTTGGCTCTATTCTCACTTAATAGTATGTTGAGCATCCAGCTTACCAGGTACTGCAGTGGAGCCTCAATGCTTACCTCAGGGCTAAGGGTAGCAGTGTACTGCAAATCCTTACCATCTTTGCTGTCCCTAAATTACTGTTCATCCACGGTTACACTGGAAGTGACAGTGTAGGAAAATTAAGTTCTCTCCCTTGAGTGACATGTTGTGCTGATCACTGAACCATATGTCTGTTTAGCTTCCTTGGCAGAAAATAAGTTTTGCCTTTCATTAACTGTCACTAAGTCTGAAAAGATGGGGGAAAAAAAAAAAAAAAAGGCTAAAATCAGGATATGAGAATGATGCTTTAGTGGATCACAGTATTTTTAGTATGGCAATTCTACTGGCTGATTTTTGTATTCTACTTGAGCTTACACTGCAGAAGGACAGGAGGCTCTGGGGACTGGACAACAGGGCCTTTTAGCATGGGGTCACTGCTGTGAATCCAGCTCAGGTCAATAATAATGGCACTTTAGTTGGCCCTGTTCATTTTGCTGATTGCCTCAGTCCAGGTCTGTAGAGGGTCAATAGCTCCCAACAGCCCATCACCCCAACTGCCTGTATCCAAATAAGTTAATCAAGAATGTTAAATACCAATCAATGTGCAACTAACGTGCTACTTCTAAAACTAAATCTAGGCCTATGAGTGAGGTTCCTATAAGCAGGAAGAATATATATTTACTCTTTCTTCAGCATACCTACAGGAGATGAGCAGTCATGATGCCTTAATTACAGCCTGGATAGATTTGTCCCTAAATCAAAATTTTATATAGCCAAATACAAGTTCCTTTTCTGAACACCAAGTTAGCTTTGAATAGCAAAGAATAATTGTGTTATTTTACATTTATTAAAGACGGTACTGTTAAACTTAAGAGGCCTTAATATTTCTTTAGTCTCAGTTAAGCTGCAAGCTAAGAAATGCACTAGCAGACAATATCAACTGTCCCATTTATCAGTATCAAAACCAGGAAAAATAAATGGATGGACATAACCTCTGTCTCTTTAGGCACCAGTTTCAGGCAATCTAGCACTATAAATACCAAAATTCCCTTATAATCATAGTTCTTGCACAATATCATGACAGTGAAAACTAAGTTGCATAAGCATTTTAGCTAGATATTTTTTCTGAATTGTTTAGCTTTCCTTTAAATACAGCCTGTATCTGGATATATTTGAGTATAGATTTAATCTTTAAATACTTTTTCAGGTTATATAGAACATTTCTAGTCTTTAGTTTTCAACAGTCAAGATGTACTCAACTACAATACCAGCTTCTTTTGCCTGGGAAAACCTTCTGAGTTCTACAAGTAACAATACTGCTCTTATGCCATGTGCAAACATGGGAAAAGACTGAAGTGCAAGAGGGAAGGAAGTTAAGGTTGATTTTAGACCTACAATAAGGTCCATGCACCAGAGTGAGAAGGATGCTTTATTTCTTAACTTCATCTCCTCAGCTACCAGGACTGAACCAGGCAGGCAGCATTAGCAGTTGAGAGGAAAAAGAGCTTTGCACTTCTGCTTGAGTGATCCTGTCTGGCCTAATTAAATGATCTGCACTGACAGACTTCTGGAGAAAGTCTCATTGTGATCTCCCAGCTGGAGGATGAAAATGCAATTGAAGCCTGCTTGAGGGAAATGCTATGAAAGTGTCTCCCAGGGACCTGGGGTGTGTCTGATGTTTTTAAAAATGCAGGAGCAGCAGGTGAAGATGAAATCCAGAGAAGCAACAACCCCAGTTTTATTAAAAAAAAAAAAAACACAAAAAACCAAACAACAGTGACCCACTTTCTGCTTAAGATAAAGGTATCACCTGCAGGTCTAGGTCCTCTTGGGTGCACAAAGCCAGTGAAGAACCAGAAAGGAAGACTTTCTGCAGGAGAAAATGGTACTGAAACAGAATATGAAGCACTGAATGCAAATAAGCCATGGCGAGTAACATAATGAGTGGCTAAGAACAAGAGCAAAATGAGCAAATGATAGACTAATTAGGATAGAATATGAAGAACTGCCAGAATCAAGCACTCAGATACTGTAAATCAGGTCCCATGAAAATCATAAGCTACTTACATGTGGAGCCTTTTCATCTGCTGTCTCATTTTCCTGAGCTCTTGGAATAATTTTGCACTTTTTCTCTAACCCATAGTAAAAATTGCTTTTCCCTCATAAGCACTGTCACTTTTTGAAAGATTGTCGCATGGTCCCAGAAGGGGATGTTGAGGCTGGAATGTTTAGCCTGGAATAGTAGTGGTGCACAATATTCTTCCTTCCCCAAACATATTGAGTGCTAGCAAGTCCATGGATTTTTCTTTACACAAATGGTGTTTGTGTAATGGGGTTTGCTTTTTAATAAGCCCCAATATAGTCAAAAGACTGAATTAGCATGCAACTTTTCATGACATCCTCACCTGTTTACAGGTAACAACATTGAAATGGGTCAGTCAGTGAATTCAGGCAAGTAAATTGTTCCTCTTCTGTATTAGTGTCTTGTTCTCAGCAGTGAACTTAGTCAATTGGATTTTTTTAGAAAATGCTTTGTAAAATGCCAAGAATACCACAGTCTCTTTACACTGAGATGCACTACATCTGCTTGTGAAGTGTTGCAGAAAGCTGACTCTTTCCCACTATATCTATCTATACACACACTCTCTAAATAAGGTTAAAATGTTCTGTTTCAGAGACTTGAACAATGATTTTTTTCGGCACTACAATAAGAATCAAAGTAACGAAATAATTCTAGTGGATCACATTTAGCTAAAAGGTACCTACTTTAAAACTGGAAACATGGATCAATCTGTCAGTATTGTACTACATCTTGTGAAGAGTGCACAAGTCACATAGAATATTGACAAAGATCTCTACATCTATATAGCATTTTCAAGGTTTGTATTACTTAGCAGTCTTGTACTCATTGTGATGTAAAACTGTGAGAAACAGATTTATAGCAAAAGAGATCATCATAGACCTGGCTTAATCTATAATTTATGTGCAAATGGAGGTTTTCTGTGAATTTCAAATGAACAGCATAATGTTAACATTCGGTAGCAGCTTTTTCTTGTGCTAATATCACCCTGAAACACAAGCTGCTTCAAGAGGTCACTGACTTTCATCAACTGTGAAATCTGAAAATAAAAACCTCAGTACACATGCAGATTGCACATATCTAATGACATTTCTTTTTAACTGCATGCTCAAGTAACTGAGTAAAGCTCTAAATCTGATTACATATCTAAATCTGCAGTGTATTTCAGATGATAGGCAGATGTAGCCCCAGCCATCAGGGTTCAACCAAAAGAAATATGCACGCACAAACTTCAAGGGATGAACATGTTATTGTTCTTAAAAGAGAGACTCAGGGTGAAAAATTTGCATTTGTCTATGATGCTTTATGAATGTGCTCTGTATGCACAGAAGCCTGCAGGAAGCACATCTCTATTATTTTAAGGTCTGCTTGACTGTCCAGTTTGAGGTTTTTATTTAAGCTTTCTGTCTGTTTTAATGAGTAAGCAAATTGATTTTAAAATCTTTTCCCCAGCAAAGATGCAAGTTCCCCAAACTGTAAGGAATGGGCTATCAGTGAAAAAAAAATTAAAATTTGTGATTGATGAATAGCTCCTTAAACTAAGAATGACAGGACTAGAGCAGAACCCTCAGTTGTGTTTCAGGATTGCTGCAAAACTACAGCAAATCATTTATCTGCACCAATCCCTTTCTATTCCTGCTGTTTCGACATCCATTTTCAAGGCTTCTACTACTGCCTGTATGAGGGGAACTGGGAACTACAGAGCCCACATTACAGAATGACTCAGGCACAAAATATTAATACAAAGCTGCTGCTTTAATATTATTTTCTTTCATTTTCCAATATTGCCCACAAAGTTAAGGGAAGCAAATTGAAGGTTCGCCTGCACTCTACTGGGTTTTGATGAAATTCAGAGTGCAAAAATCAAATCCACCCTCTTACTGTTCCAAAGCACAGTAGTGTTTAGAGCTGAGTTTTCTTTTAATTTATGTTAGAGTTAAGACTCAACAAATTTTAGAGTAAATCCTCACTTGATCACACTGGTCCTAGGCTTGTTTCATGGCTTTACTATTTTCCCCACCTATAAATCCATTGCCATCAGTGTCTCAGAACCCTTGCTGCCCCTGTCCTATGCTCTAGTTGTAGAGGGAGGTTCCTCCCCTGGAATTACAACAGCTCCATTGGTGTCAGCACCACTGGCAACTCAGCTTCTATGCAGTTAAGTTTCCATTAGCAGTTCTGCTTGGTTAGTGATGGAGAGAGTAAACTAAACAGAACAAAAACGTGCCCAAACTGAGAAGAGGGGGTCTGTGATGATTGAGTATTTGCAGCAAGTACAATAGTTGAGTAGGGAGATGCCATTTGATGTAGCTGCTCCTCTGTGGACTACTGAAAGTATAAAGCCTAACATAAATATAAATTCAATAGACTCCAGAAAAGAATCTGGCTTCTACTAGTTCTTATGCTCTTTAATTACCAGAAAAAAATTCTCAAACCATAAACCAAAATCCACACTAGTGGCTATGTAATTGTCAGTGTTCTCATTTTCAATGAGAAACATTTTCATTTCTCTTTATAATTGCAATAACTACTTCCAGATCAGACAATCTCTGTTATTTAATGACCAGCTAGGTTAAGTACCTCAGGCAATGACAATAGCATCAACCCCTTCCAGACAGTCATCAATTGCCAGGAAAGACCTGTCCCTGAAAGTCATTATACTTAAATACAAAGTATTATACAAGACTATGGAAAGGATGGTGTTACACTTGCTTATAGAACTTCAGCTTTGAGTTTGATCTATCAGTTTTTAAAATTAGTGCTACACATTCTCTATGGGCATATATATCACAAAACTACTCCTTAGCTGGAGGGAGCAGAGAATGCAGAATCATTTTTTATTAGGGAATTGCTCTGTGGATGTAGTTCACATTTAAAGCAAGACTGAAGTCCCTGTCTTTAAAATGAGACTGCTACCAAATGTATACCACATAAGTGATTTTTATTAATTCTCAGATTTTTGAGGGTAGGGTACAGAGGATATGGTTCTGGTTTTAAGCTAAGAAATACCCCTTTTCTGTCATATACTGTTGTTTTGATCCATAGAAGCAATTGATCTGGGTGTTTTTTTAATTACCTGAGTAGATATTAGGATAACATTTTCCTGAAAGATTTTGGCTTCAGATTTATTCCATCCTTGCTTATTGGTCGCATGAAATAACTTAATAGAATTAAAGCTGAAAGTGTTCTATACTGTCCACAAATTTCTTCCTCTCCGCCCTTGCCAAACCATTGAGGAAGATGGAATGTGCAGTGATCACTGGTGGAAGGATAATCTCTGTGCCTCAGTTGTGTGTGAACAGCACAGCTATTGATTTGAATTTTCTTCATACACCAGTGGATTTTAAGATCTCCAAGCACTGAGACAAACACTGCTTATCCAAAGAATGAAAATTCATAATTGAGATAGTTACAGAAACTTCCCACAGAAGCACAGCTGCTAGATAGCATCTGATTACCTAAATGCTCACAGCTAGAAAGCAGATCCAGCAGTTTATGTGGCACTATTATTATGAGAAAATTAAAATAACAACTGCTATTTTTGTGGCACAGCATAGGAGGCAACACCAGCTATTATAGAAGGGTCCTGAATGGATCCTCACTGGCTCTGCAGCATTCCAAATGGGTGGCCTAATCTGCAGGCACCCCAAAGCACGGCTGAATTTGCAGTCCAGATCTCTGCACCACCATCTGTTCAGCATTCTGAACTGCCAGGCTCATCTTCTTCCAGCCCCAAAATACATTTTTTTTATTGCACAAATTTATTTTTCTGTGAACAATTAAAGCAGCTACAGGAGATGGATTATTATAAGATGAACTTAAGTCCCTGAAAAGTTAATTGGATAGTCTGGACAAGCCTGAAGAAAAGTTCATTTTCCAAAGTTTCACTCATTTCAAAGGCCTGGTGAAAACAGACCAACCTACTGTCCTCAATAAAGCAAATCAAATCCTTCTCTCCTTCTTCCACAATGTGCACTTTATCACTGCTATATATAAAATACACCAACTGTAGGGAGGAAAAACCCCAAATTTCTGTATACAGTTCCCAGGCAAATGAAAAAGAAACTCTACCCCCTCCTAAGGAACACTGTAGTTACTCTTCCCTTGACTATCATCTCCTTAGTACTAAATCCCAGCTGCCAACTTTCTTAGAGTTTTATTCTAATTTTTCACCAAGAGGCAGCTTCCACACTTCTCTACCATAACAATGAACAGAGGGACAGACTCTGTAGGATTTCCCAGATTGCCTCACAGGCCCAGATGGAGAATACAAGTGGTTTCCAAAACAGAGCTAGCAGCACACCTCACTGTCATACTAAAACCAGGTATCTCAGAAGTCCATTCTACAGTCAACAGCTGTTAATTGTGACATTTGTTCTCAATTCTCACATACAGCTGCAATTCCAATTAGCTTGGTCTCCTCAGCTGATAGGACAAATTAAATCTCTGTATTCTCTAGCTGTGGAAACTAATACCTCGCTCTTGTCTTGTGTATTCAGAGAAACCTCATAGAATCACAGGAATGGGAGAGACTTTCAGTAGTTCTAGGGCTGAATAGCTTTAGCTCACACACTATCAGCATTTTGTAGTCATTTATTAAGGGACATCTGAAACATGTAGGAACACCAAACACAGACAATCCACTAAGCCATGTTCCTTTTCTGTACTCTTTCTGCACCTCTGGTCTAGCAGTGTCCTCCAGCAAGGAACTCCTTGGAAACACAAATAGCCACAGGTTCCCATGACATGGCCCAGCTGGTTCACCAAGTGATAAGAACCAGCAGCATCTCATGTCAGCTGCTCAGAAGTGAGGAGTGAGTGGCTCTGGGAGCATTTACATGGCACAACCTGACTGCAACAGCAGCTCACAGAAGCTCTGAATCCTGAGTAACCTCCCAGGCAACATGGTAGAAAATCAACAAGGTTTCCAATGAAAAACCATCAAACACTTTAAAAAGATTTCTCAGACTGTGCTTCAAAAGAACAAACAGTTATTTTTCAATGAGACCATAATACTCAGGAAGATTGAATGGTGAGGATTTTCATCCCCTGATCTTCATTTTGCCCCAGGGCCTTTCTGGGCTGTCCATTTCCCTTTGGTTCCATAACAAAAATTCCCGATTTTTTGTACCTGACAGGCAGATAACACACCACCCTTTGTAAGCCATGATATTAAGTGAAGTTCACAAATCTGGTTTGTGACCCAAACCTCTATTTCCCAAGGCTTTTTCTTGACTGTGCTAACACAAGGCATAAATCCACCCCTCCTTCTCTTTTTTTAATGGATGGTGGACTTTGGGATCTGGCCAGTCAGAGCTTGCAGGCAGTTGCAGAAGTGATCTTTATTTAGTGCTGTTTTTCTAAGATTATATACTGTGGTATAATTGCCATTTTTTACTATCATGTTGGAGATCCAGCCTGGAGCAATTAAGCAATAACTGGCTCCCAATTTCTTAAGAAAATTTCAAAGTCAAAATTAACACATCACTCCCCACCGCTCCCAGCAATATTCATTTCACCTCTGAATATATTATGGCTTCATTTTAATTTTTAAATCACTCTTTGTCAGCTCTAAGCTATTAGTTCTCACTTCAAGTATTTAAAGATATTAATCAGTTCCTTTCATCATCTACACAATGTTTGTTCTAGAAGCTGTTACTATTAGAGTTCAGAAATCTACTTCAAAAGTTGTTTGAGGTTGATTTTTTTTTTCTTTTGCTAAAGAACTTCTTGGTGTCTTTCACCAAGTTTAAGATTACTAAAGCAAAAAGAAAGTAAGTACTGCAAAGAAGAAGAACAGCATATAGCATTCTGCTCACAACAAAAATAAGGAGTTTTACTATAAGGGTCTGTTTGGTGGAACAGGCATTGCCTCACAGTACTTCAGTTTCAGAAATATGCTATTCTTCATAAAATCCCTTTTTAGAACCAAACTATCATCCACCTTAAACTCTTGTGCATGGTGTGTAGCTAGCATCAAGCCTGAATAATCAGGAAAGAAAGTTAGGTAAACTGTACTTTTTATCTACTATTTGTTTTCATTTTTCCATGCTTCTGTCTTCCCCATTAACAGGGGTTTTACTGGCTGGAAAAACTGTGGCACACTAGTACTACCATTTAAAAAAGCAAATCAACAAAAAAACCCAAAAATCCCAAGATAAAAAAATAAACAACAAAACCCAAGAAGAATAAAAACCAACAAATATTTAGCTGTATCACAGTGAAAAGAAAGCTACCATGTAACACTCCTTTTCTAATACCAGGATGCTTGAAATGAGAGGGGAAAAAGTAGCCACACTTCATAGTATTTTTCTAAGTGTGACAAAACAATTATTAATATCAGTGTATTGATGAAATACCTGTCAACAGCAAAACACAACTCAAAGGACCCTTTAAAGCAACAGCCAGCTACAGAAGTCCATAGACGTTTTTCTAAAACTTAGGCTCTTCTATCATCTTAACACAGGTAGTCACTCACTTGTGAAACCACCTGTTCTTAGGATCGCATAAAAAAGATCAGGTTTTATTTGTATTAAATATACCAAAGAGATAAAAAATAGTAAAAAGGCTCATAGCTGAATACAGTGAGGGGAAAGCCAACACCCCTTGAAACAGACTGCTGTCGCCTATGAAACAATCTCAGCTTACAGACAGTTTCCAGAGAGAACAAGCTCAGTTACAGGACCTAAAGGCCACCTTAACAAATCCTGTGGTTCCTGTGCGTTTTCCAAAACCAAGCCTCTGCTGTTAGAAATTCCACCAGAGCAGCTGGAAGAAGGAAGTGAAAAATAATGGGTTTCCTTTCTCCATCTTCCTCTCAATACACAATCCATTAAGTCTTCATTGTGCTCGGTAGATCTTTTTAATTAGTCCTTTACTGACAAATTCATTCACTCAAGTTTCTACAACTTATGTGACAACTTCCTTCACTCTAAAAAAAACCCAATTATTAGAACAAGGGAAGGGAACAGCCATCGAGTTCCACTAAAATATTAAGATTTCAAATTCTTTCTTTCTGCAGAAGAGATTCTTCCTTTCCCTTGCAGTTTCCAGCAAAGCAACAGCAGCAGCTCTTGAGAATAACCCAGTGCTGAAGACCTACTAACTCTGTACCCTGAAATTCTGCCAGGGTCCAATAAACACACTCATTACTGTGATCAAATTGGAGAAATACACAGGGATTCAAGATCTGCTAGTTCAGACAGATGTCCAAATGGCTGCAGGCTTCTCTGAATGAATATCAGCTTGTCCACTATTAGTTTACTAAAATTTGACTCAAATGATCAAACTCACTTATTTCCCCAAATGCCTTTATGCTTCTTCCTAGCAATTCCAAGAAATGGATTTAAGACAACCTGAGGAGTTGTGCCACTGAGTTAAGGCTGACTCTTGGTGGGTGGTATCTTGAGAATGGCTTTTACTTCATTTGACTTCTGCATTTTAACTTTACTGTTTACATAGATGTTGTACTATGAAAATGAGATACTGGGAGATACAAAATTAGAGGCAGTCCTATGATATGCAAACATGAGGTTTGGTATTTCCACTGAGTTGTCAGATTCATGCTGCAGAATTGTTCTGGGACCTCTAAAAAGAAATCTGCATACCTCCTGAGAAGAATTATGATACTGCACATTATCCAGGGGAATGAAAACTTCCTAAACTGCAAAACAGAGAAAAGATCAAAGAAATGGCGGAGAAAGTGGAAAGCAAAACAGATTCACATGTAAAATAGCAGATTGAGAGGTCTCTGAGAGACTGAGAGAAAAATAGAACCACTGATCTTTATATAGTAAGCTAGCACAAAAATGATGAAGCTACAAATAGCATAAGACTGATACTAATTAACATTAATAAAGAGAAAATCAGACTTGAAATGCCTACCCAAATTTTTACTAATTAGCACTCCTGATCGTATCTTGCCCACAAATGTCCCAGTTATCTTGTGAGGAACCTAAGACTTGTGAACTCTGTATTCATGAACTCAAAGCTGAGATGATAGACAGTTGAACTTAAAACGCCCAAGTATCTCACTGATAAGACCTTCCTGCCTCTGTAAAATCATAGGCAGTTTGGAGAGCAAACTTATTTCACTGTTACACTTTGAACAGTTTATCTCTTCCAAAGCTTTCTGACAGATGTGGATTTTAGGGGAATCTGAATGGTAGTGAAATACCTGGAAGAGAGGTGCTGTACCTAATGAGTTTGGAAGCTAATGTGAGTTGGCTTGCCATATTCCATAAGCTACTGAATCACCCTGTGAAATTCAGAAGCAGTGAAAAGAAATATGGTATTATTTTTTTAAGACATCCTCACTTTTCCAACAATTTCTAAAAATCAACAACTGTTTATGCACCATTTAAATATGGCTGATAAAAATTATAAGGCCTTAACACCCCTGCACATAATTACAGGATTGTTTCCCTATAAAATATCTCCACTGCTGCTTCTAGTCAGCTCAAGGCTTTTCCAACCATCTAGAAACCAAATCCAACACGATGCCTCTCAGTTTTATGCAGACCAGGTCCCAAATGGCAAACAATAGCATGAAAAATGGTTACATTAGAAACAAAAAAAACCCAAGAGGTGGTTCAAGCCCACAGGTAATGCAAACATATACTTGGAACCCATTTTTGCACAAATATGGGCCACAAATACAGACAAATACTGCAAATTCCTTTCTCAAATACTTGAAAGTGTTGCCAGTATTCATTCTCTTTTGATGTAGATTTGAGCTAGATACTCTGGCAGATTCCTCTTGCTATGTCTTCTGTATGCATCTCCTATATATTTTTACAACTTTTTCTCCTTCTCCTTTCACTCTCTACAGAATTACCAAGAACAACAGGAATCCAGGTGGACTGGCATTAAATATTTGAAACCTCAAAGGTGAATGAATTTGAAATCATAAAATCAGTATGGTTGGAACCATTAACCATTAACCCAGCACTACCAAGTCCACCATCAAACCCTGTCTCTTTAGCACCACACTTACACACCTTCTAAATACCTCCAGGGATACTCTACCCCTGCCCTGGGTAGCCTATTCCAGTGACTGATTCTTTCAGCGAAGAAATCCAAACCTCCCCAGGCACAACTTGAGGCCATTTCCTTTTGTCCCATCACTTGCAACATGGGAGAAGAGTCCAACCTTCACCTCATTACAGCCTCCTTTCAGGGAGTTGTAGATAGCAAGAAGGTCTCCTCCAAACCTCCTTTTCTTCAGACTTTTTTGTTCATTCCCACCATGTGTCAGTAGAGACACCCTCTTCTCATAAGGTTGTAAGAGGACCTGCCTGAGCTGGGGATTTTCTTTTGTATGGCTTAATCTGACTCTACTGGTAACTCTACACGCAATCAGCTGCTGCTTTTCATTATGCCCATTTTGTATCATTAATATCTGAATGAGTCAGCAGCTGAGCTGAGCAAACAGAACCAAGTAGGTTACAGGACAGGAAAAAAGATGATAGCTGGCATGATCACCAGAGGATGAAACAGATGCAGTTATCCAGAGTGTAAATTAATAGTCTAGTGTCAGACTGACCTGAAATTCAGATACCAGCCCTGGAATATTTTCTGCTAAGCAAAACACTTCAATATCAAAGCTTTAATACATTTAAATATTCATTAAATATTAAATACTTCAAGTCCTATATGACAGCAATTATTCTGGTCTTTTAATCATGACCTTTTATTTTTGTCACTGTAAAAAGCCTCAAGAGATTTGTATTGACACTTTCAGTGCTCAGTTACCACAGTGTTGATTTAGAACAGTGATACCAGAGGCAAAATCCATAAGGCTCATGGACAGTGGTTATTTTCCTTCATGGCTGCTACTTGTTGGTAACACTGGTTTGCAAACACCCTACAGGCAAGTAAAACCACAGTGAAATATTTGATACACATAACTATCTTTTGGGCACCAGATGCAACTTGAACAACAGACTGCCCATATGTCAACATCACACTTTAATTCTGCACTAATAAAAAGGGCAGACAAGCACTGAAACACAGAGCCCCTCAGTACAATACTCAGACAAAACTCAGTCCTCACTCAGTATGGCAATGGGAACACAGTAAATGCGTCAAAGTCAACAATTTACTATAATTTTATAGGTTACCATTCATACCAGCCCCCAGACAGTAAGTAGGTGACAGATGCGATTATTCCCCACTACCCTCCCAGGGGAAGATGAAGAAGGGAATAAGGAAGAGAGACTTTAAGGTTGGAAGGAAAAACTAGGATAGGTTTAATGAAGTAGTAATAGCAAATTACAAAAGCATATAAAATTAACTAAATATGGAACTTACCCTCCTTAGCTGGTCATTACTTCCCAGCCATATTAGACTGGGCAGTAGATGGGGGTGTCCAAGTCCAGGGTCTCAGCAACAGTTCACAACAGTCTGAGAGCAACCAGGAGTGCTTGCAGAGAGCTGTCTGCTTGGGAAGGTAGCGGGCAACTTGACTTGGTGAATGATGTTCTCCAGTGGGGAACTAAGCAGGAGCAGCTGCAGGCAGACCTTACCCCAGCTAACACACCAGCCAGAGAAGCTACCCTGGGAGCCATTTTACACTGAGCACCATGGGAAAGAATCCTGTGATTGGTCCATGTGGGTCACCTGCCCCATCCTCTCCTCCCATGGGCTCACCTGCTCCCCATTATCACAGCCACACCCGTAGCTGCTGGTGTCCCAGGCAGGGTTTGTCTGTCCTGGTCCTCCCAAAGCAGGGCCCAGCTACATTACCTGATAGAATGCTTGTAGTTACCTTTCCCCAGGTGAGATGCTGTATGGATTTGATTACACCACCCTAGTGAGACAACTCAGAGCACCTCCATGGTGACCACGTGATGTGTGGTGAGGACATCTCCACAGAGGCTCAGTGGTAGGCAGGCAGTTATTACACCATGGGAACTCACTTGCTTTGGCTGTGTGTCCAGACCCTGCACAGCACATGAGCCTCACTGCAACAAGCAGTGCAATCGCTGTGCGATGCTTTGGGCAAGACACCAAGAAATTTATTAGTTGGGGAGAGATTTTTGGGACCTGGATTAGCTCCATTCTGATTTAAATCAACGAGAACTGTGTTAGGTCTACACTAAGTAGACGGGAAATCTCACCCTGCACTTCTTTTTAGGATGCTCAGCGGGGGAATAGGCATATTTTTTTCTCATGTATTTTTTGCCTTGATACTGAGAGTTTAAAAGGTATTTATAAAACCTCCCTGTGTTTTCAACATGAATTACATTGTGCACTTCTTAGACTTTTTCTGTGGCACTTTCATGCAGCTTGCCAAATGCTTTAAAAGGTCTCTGAGTTTCTGAACTCAGGTTCAACTAATTAAAGTGAATGGAGAATTCTGAAGTCATGAAAGCCATAGGACATCAATAAAACATAAAGCCTAGTAGGTCAGTCCAGAAGTCAGCAGGTTCATTTCCAGCCACTGAATAATGACAAGAATAAGGAATGGCAAATAGCAATGGGAGCTTCTGGTAATAACAGGAAGAAAGGTCCACTACACCCACACGTACACTGCAGAACAGGGAGAGGTATCCAGCTTCTCCTTTGCCACTGAATCATAAAGACTAATACTGTCCTCTGACTGGGCATTTGTGATACGTTATCTTATTTTCTGTGCCATTCTGCACACACCTACCAAGAGTTTAGCCCAGTAAACAGAGGCCTGGTATGATGCAGGAAAGTGGAGTTCTGTTCTTTGCTCCAACTCTTTAGCTGAGTAACACTGGAAAAGTCACCATCTTTCTCCACAAGTGTGTAAATTCTATTGATCTTTGCAAAGTGAGATTAACTGATGGCAACAAAAAACCTAGGCGTTATTTTCTTAGCTGCAAAAAACAAAAGTAATCATCTCAATGATGGGGAAAATTATCCTTCCACAGGCTGTTTTCAACTGTCTCTACTTCTCAGTGATTTTAATAGCAAATTTGGAAGGGCAGTAACTTTCTTGCAGCTCACAATCTGCAATTGTGAGCAGCTCACAATCTGTGTGCAGCTCACAATTTGGATCCAGATCCACAATCTGGATAACAATTAGAAACAGAATAGATTCTATTATCACCTACTGCTTCAGCTCAGCTACTGAATAGGAAGAGCAGAGGAACTGTTCTCATGATCATCCAACTCTCCCTGAACCAACACAACCTGAGTGGGTGTTCATGGACGTACAGCTGTCTGTCAGGCAGAGGCACTGTAGTCCTACATACTCTTGCTAGTAAGTATGAGAGTGGATGCTACAAGCATGGACACCTGCACCTGGCTTCCTTTTCCAATTTTTTATTGGCTATACATTTGCTTGGTTTTCTCCTAATATGGTAATTTCTTTCCTCAGAAGGATTTTGTACTGCTAATTATATCCTGATAGTTTATACAGGTTCTAACAGAGGGTGAGTCTTGCTGTACTAGCAAAGGCATTCTCTGGCCTTAAGGAGCCCCTGATCAAAAGAGAAAACATGTGCATGGGAAAGAAAAATCTTATTTGGAATTGCTACTTAAATTTGCTACCTTTGTGTTCTCTAAATCCCTCATTCACTCGTGTTTGTCCTTTGTATGATCTTGGGCAAGATCACACCAAACAAGACCACAAGAGTTAGTGCCAGTACATCCACACAGCAAAATGAAGCCTCTGCCTGGAGATCCCTGCTTCAGAGCCACTGCTGCACAGATCTGCTAGAGTGAAGGCTGGTGAAGTCAATGTTTCCTCTTCTGGCACAGTCCTGGCTGGCAGCAGCTCAGAGCTTTCTACCTTGTGCACTGGTTTTAGTACAAGCATGGCCAAGGGTAGGGGCAATTCACCTATACACCAACTGGCATCTGAACAGAATGTTCATCACCAGAACTACACAGTCAAACTTTGGGTACTGGGAGGAAATAGGAAATGATTGCTTAGAGTTTATCTATGAGAGAAAAGAGGAGATGAAGAGAAAGAAAAACAGTTTCAGAAAATGTTAATTGCTTCAAGCTATCTGGATGAACTTTTGATAAAAATCAGAACGTAATTGGATATTAGATTAAAAGAGGATATGTTTGTTTAGAAAGTACTGCCTTGATACTTTCTAAGTTTGACTTCATTCAGTTGCTTGTGATGCAGTCATTTTTTCTTTGTTTTGATATTTTCTTTGTTTACGATTTACTGGGAGGGACTACTACCTGTTAGGAAAAGCTCATAGGTTGTGAAGAGGGAGAAAGAAAAGGTAAAGTATGCACATATCACATGACATAAGAGTCTATCTTCTTGGGGCCAAGACCACATCTGCGCACTTTAGCTCATATCCATAATGACAGGCGTGAGCCTTTTATACACTACCTTAACCTGTCACATTTATTGTAAGGAATTCAGTAGAAGAGGACCATTAAAAGAACACAGGCAAGGAAGCCCAGAGAGGTCAAAGTTTGCATGGAAAGCTGACAGAAAACCAGAGAAAATCATGCAAGGAGCCAGAGAAGGAGCAAGAACGCTGCTGGAGCAGAGGGAGGCTTTTCTGTTCAGCTGCACTTCCAGGCTCTGCATTGACATTGCACCAAGTTGAAAAATGGCTTTAGTCATGGCTTTGGGGTCTGTACTTGGCTCTGAAATGAGCCTGTTCTTTTGGCAGTGAGCAAATAATTTCATCTTGCAGGAAAATGAAAACGTAGGGGGGAAATGGCAAGATGTGCATCTTGAAACCAGAATTACAGGGACACTACAAGGAACTCTTGGCCAGTGTAATCAAGAAGCCTTGTGTCTCAGTTGTCCCTACAGAAAATGATGAATCTCTTCACAAAGTGACAATAGCAATACTCTGCAATGCTACATTTAGAAAAGTGCTGCCCATACACCAAAAAAAAAAAAAAAAAAAAAAAAAAAATGGCTCTAGTATTTTAACTAATAAAATCTGGAAACATTTGCTATAAAGGCAGCTAAAACTGATGCTGTTTTGCTGGAAACAAATGGTGACTTACCTGTTGCATTCTCCCACTAACAGACACAGAAGAGTAATTACCAGCTGTTTCCAGTAATTTCCTCTTGTCAAAATAGAAGGCAAACCAGCAGAAAGCCTTCTTCTCAATTTCTCCTAAGTCCCCATATGGCAGGAGGACTGCTTGTCTGAAGGAACACATCTCCAAAAATCTCTTACACTTAGTGAGCTGGGGATTTGTCCCCCATCACCAGTTGCTAAAAATGTAATTCTGATTCTTTTTTTTTGCAATGGAAACAAAGCAACACAATGCCAGAAACAGGAGAGCCAGATGACCCAGGAGAATGGATAGCCTCAAACTGTGGCATCCAGCCAGGCTGCTTCAAGTACTCAGCCAATCTGGCAGGTTGAAGTATCCATCCTGGATTAGGCTGCTATTCTGGCAAGTCTAAATGTTTGTCCTTAGCAGACAGAAGCACCAAATATTTCAGTAGGAGATAAATCCTCTCCTTGAAACAGCTAGCAAATTGTCCTTTTTTAAGTTAAAAAAAAAAACCACTCCTGACTTCCATCCAAGGGCTTGATTTTTATACTTACTGTTGAGTCATTTCACATGTTAATGATCAGAGGATTCTTAAGTCCTTTCAAAATTCTATTGCATTATTTATTTGAAAAAGAAAGTTCCATATTGAACACTCACTTTGTTTATTCTGGCAACTAAAATGATGGCCCATAGCTTGGTACACAGAACAAAAAGTATTTCCAATTATTTTCTTAATACTGACCATCTTTCCTTCAATAACAACCATTTCTCAGATTTCAGAGCCCCACCAACCACAGAATATTGATCTGCAGGTAGGTGTCTACAGCTTGTCCTGTGAGAAAATCACTGTGCAGTATGGCATCTTCCCTCCAGGTGCAGGGATGATGCCAAGTGCAGGCAATTGACTTCTTCTTTAAAGAAAACTGAAATACCTGTTACCAGGAACTCCTTCTCCTGGTAAGATTAAGGGAATGTCCAGGCTGGAAGGTGGTATATATAAACATATCAATCTAAATTTGCAGCTTGTCAAGAACACAACTTTCCCACCAGAGATAAAACTAAAGTCAACTTGCGTGTATCAGACCACCTGTAAAATCAAGAATAGCAAGAAGAGGGAGAACAGTGAACTAGTTTCACCATGTCTCCCAGGAAAAAGAATCATGGAATATCAAATGGAAGTTTTTTAAAAACAAAAGGAGTTGTTTTTTCTCCCAGCATGATTAAATTATGGAATTCCTTGCTGTACCACATTGTCAATGACAACAGCTTATGCCATTCAAGAAAGATCTGATAGATTACTGGCAGAAATAACTAAAGACTATAAACAACACCATATGATACAAAAAGCTGCAGAAGTGTATCAGAGAAGAATTACTGTATATTTTTCTTATATGGATCCACTGGCTGTATAGGATCAAATGGTTTGCTTTGACCTGGCTTCATATGGGTCCTTAGTGAAATCTTGTTGTGCCTCACAAAAGTAATTCTTAGGCTGTGGTGAGGCGGTAATATGGGATCCCTCATGGGATCATGGCTCATTCACATTTAAAACTAAGGTATTCTTTATTTTATGCAAAACCGTGGCTTTTCCCTTGATGAGTGATCCAATAAACCATACATGACACTGATACATAAAAACCTTTGCCCAAGCTCTTCAAAAGCTCACACACACAAAAAAAAAAAAAATTTGAAAATACAGATTTAAGGTACTGTAACTGTCATTCTTTACTATTTCACTGTTGTGGTTTGGTTTGGTTGGGTTTTTTTCCACTGGCCAGATGAATCTTTGACTGATGTAAGCAGTTATACTGAAAAGCAGTTTTGCTCAAAACCCATATAATCCTTACAACCCAAAGAAACAGCATCAGCACAGCATCTCACAGTAGTTGAAGAATCAATCTGACAGCAGTTACTTCTTCAAGCTAATGAGAAATATGGATCAGGATATATGTAACTTGCAAGACCCCTGTGTCATAGCTGAGAATGAAGACCTACAAGGTCAAACATTCTACCAGCATGCTAAAATCTGATTTTGTCTAGGACAAATGTGTATAAGGCAAGTAAGATTAGTTTCTGAACTCTAATTCCTCATTTTTAACTAGTTGTGCAGTTTTTTAACCTGGGTGCCTTAAATTCCTCCCCAAAGTACTGCATGGTACTTCATCACCTATAGTGATACGTTATGGTTTGTGATTTTCAACTGGTTGCAAGACCTTTCATTACTACTCCACATCTAGTATGTAGGCATCTTGAAGGTCTTCTGGAAACCCACTCCATCCAGTGTGTGACAAAATGGAACTGGAGTTCTTCTCATCATTCAACAGGATGGTCCTAAAGAGCTGAATCTGCAGATTTCTTCTGCAGCACCATCACAGTTGCATATACTATATAATGCAACTTGATGATTTTAATTTATATTTGCACATACACAGCTGCATTGCCATCTCTTTGCATTATGAAATGTTCATGCAAAAGTTGAGGTCTTTTTAATTTTTAGGGTATTAGCAATGGATTTTTTTCAGTTAAATTCTTCAGTAATACATGTTCCTATTTTAAGTCTCCTTTGACAGGTCAAATTGTTTTCAAGGTTTACTTTTTGTTTGTTTGTTTGTTTTTCCTTTTTTACCAGCCAAAGTCTCGTTTTCCCCCCACACACCCCCAGTTTAAATTGCAGTACAATGAGATTAAGTCCTTTTGACTCTTTTGGGTAGAACTTGCAGCCTGCATGTTCAAATACATTTGACTCTCTCCCACTGCTTGCCTAGTGTGTAAATAGCTTCAAAAACTAACAGCAGGTGGGAGATGGTCCCAAAATGTTAAACCTTGCTGGCAGGTAGACCAGCAGAATATTGATTGTGTTGAATTTTCCAAGTAAAGATTTAGGTCTACTTTAGAAGAGAAGCAATTACTAAAAAAGAATGAGATCAGAGTTCATGAAAAGCACTGAATTAGTTAGCAGTGGAAAGCCCCTGATATTTAGATTCTTTTATTATACACTATTAAACTGTGCACATGACAGTGAAAGGGACAGGCTTACCAAGCAATTTGGAATAATCATTGCTGCAGCTTTGTAAAAGTTTGATAAGTGAGAGAGAACATACAGCCCAACATCTCTGTGACAATACAAGGAACAACATTCCAAAGATATTTTTAAATAATAAAACATAATGAAGACTGTATTTGAAAGGGAAAAGCTAACAGCAAATACAGAGAGCAATAAAATCTGGTGCTGTCCAAATTCTAACAGTGCTCATCCTTGTATTTAATTTAAATGATATGTTCTTGCCTGTTTGGGGATTATTCTTGTTCTATCTAATCCTCTTTTAAGTACCACAGATGTGCATTTTAATGTGAAGGCAGCAGTATCTCCTGCAGAGGCTGCAGCTGTCATTTCAAAAATCACATTGCTTTGGAAATCAGTAAATAGCCTCACCTTTAACAATCTGTTAGAGATCATATTCCCAGGGTGCTATCTATCCTGGTTTACGTGTGACCATTGCCCAGTTTGTTCCTATTATGTTATTAGTGCTGAAAGATGGTTTCCATTAGATGGTGCAAGCTTTCAAGTTCTTGCTGGCTAAAAGATGAAATTAAAGGCTTTCAGCTCTTGAGAGAGGTTTATTTGCAAACGTTAATTTAACAGAGGAGATATGTTTTGCACAATAGTTTTAATATTTTGATTTTGACGTGTCATGATTGTAATTAAACTCCCAGAATTTTTCTACGACAGACCTAACAACATCTTAATATGTACCAAGAAAAAAAAAGTCCGATGGATGTATTTGAAATCACAGCTTCAAAAAACTGTCAGAATAAAGTACTCAGTAAAAGCAGCAGTAGGTACAGAAAGAGCAAGATGCATAGGAGGAGTGGCTGGTGCCATTTATTTCTGTAAAATAGTAGCAGTTACCAGTTCAAAGGAGCTCTTGGTGTCACTGTTAGCTTGTCACTCCTGTTTGCTATTCAGTGGTCACTGTGACCGGAGTTGTGCAAAGCACACTTCAAAACAGACCGGTGTCCATATTACCAAAGAACTCATCACAGCTGCTGGATTGCCAGGCACATTCAGAAAGTCAGACATCTAATAGCCATGGAAACAATGTCTTTTATCACTTCATTGCAGCTCTTCTGTGTTGAGATAAAAGCAAGCTAACTGGGTCCTGCCTGATACCCGTGATACTCTTCACAGAACTGCAAGAGCCTCCTGCTTCTAGACTTAATCTAGCACTTACTGTGGGATAGAAATGAAAAAACAGATTTAAACATGTATGTTCCTAGCTTGCTGAGGAATTCCTTATTGATACATTGAAATGGCATTTCTCATTTATTTATAAGGAAATAAAACCCAGATCACAAAGCAAATGCCCTTTGTCAGTACTTTCAAAGCACATAAATCTTAAAATCCTTTATGAAGACATGTAATCTTTCCCATTTTAGAGAAGGCAAAGTGAGGTGACTGCCCAGCACCATACTGATTCTACAGAAGACACCAAATTAGAATCCAGACTTCTTAGTGCCTTTTTTTCCTGCTACAGCCAGTTTAGTAGCATTTTTGTAGGAAGCCATTTCCTACCAGGTGTTAGTAGAAATAATTCTAAACCAAAATACTTAGAAGACAAATATTTGTGCAGTTTTAGCTCTCTATTGAGCTATACCTTTATGAACTGAAACTCAACATTAGGACCTCAGAACAAGAGCAGTAGCACTGAACTTAGGCAAAGCATGGAGCAAATATGTGGAAACTTCAGTGCACGTACCCTGTGCTTTGTAGAGGAGCCATAGTTTCTCTGTTACCCCAGTCAAAATCTGACAATTATGTCAATGTCTATGTGACAAAAACAAATGCCACCTGGGCATTTCAGATTACATCAAAGCCATTCTTTTTGTGAGAACATCCAATTATGAATGGCTCTTTCCAATAACACAGAGCTGTTCATGAACTCATTAGAGCCCCAGACTGCCTTCTCAATCCCTCCTGAAAAATATACTGAATTGAAAGGAGCTATGACAGTAATAAAGGGACCAACACTAGTTCTCAGAGTAGCTATATACAGAGACATCAGATTATTTTTTTAAAATATGTATTATTTCTTTTGAGTATCTTTTCCTTTTACTGGTTGATACGGCACATTTTCTCTGAATGTATGTACAAAAGTATTTTGGTGGATCAAAGTCAACCTAAAGCTACATTTTTTTATCCATAACTAAGGGCAAAGTATCAGAGAAACTAGTTTTATACTTTTTCTGAAGTTTAAAATCATATATACATATATTTGACAGTTCATAGATAATGGGCATGATCCTCAGCATAAGACTTCAGAGGAATAACTACAATCTTTATTTTAAGAGAACAACCATAACCTCTATTGTGAGATAGAAATAATACAAAGTAACTTAAGAATATAACTACAGTCCTCTTCTCCCCCGCCTTAAAATTACTACAGCTTTTATTGGTTTTTCTAGGCTTCATGAGACAAAATACTTCTTTATTCTCATAAAAAGCTTCTGGAATTATTCATACTAACAAAAAAATAGTCAGAGTTACATGGTTAAACAAGTTGGACACCATTCTCAGAACTTAGACATGCATACACAACACACTGTGGATCTGAAAGTTCACAGTGTCTCCAGTAAATATTTCAGTTTATTTGATTTGTGTGTACACTGTCACATTAGCAACTGAAGGGGAGGACTTGAAAAGATAATGCATTTTTTGGTAAGGTGAAGCCCTAAACAGACTCCAAAAAGTTCAATTTAAAATAAATAAACAGCTCAACTGGCTTAAAGCAAAAAACACATAATAACACAAAATGTATTTTTAACTTTAAGAGATTAAACAAGCCACAGTCCACCAATCCTATCCCTGTCTTTAAAAAAAGCATCTGCTAAAACCAAAGGAAAGAACTTCCTTTTGGTGCCCCTTTCCACTGTACCATTACGTGGCTTTGGTTGGTTCTCTTGTACTTCAACACATAAATTAAGTGACTTGGTTAACCCCAGTTATGAAGTCTAACTAAATTTAGGGGACTCACAAGGCAAATCTAAAAATCTTGTTACTGCTGTCAGACACTATGGGAATGAAACTCCTACAAACATCACCCAAAGACAGAGTCCCAGACTCTTTTAGCTGCAGTCAGTTGAGGTGACTCATTTTATCACAGTAGTTATCCTCTTATCCACAGCAGTTCCATCAAGCACAAGTGTTAGGAACATCTATTGAGGGGGGTGTTATCTCTTTACAGTACTGTATAAACAGAGATACAATGAGCCTGCTGCATGGTAAAAGAGTAATCTAAGCACTGGTTTTTGTTTTTCAAGATTTGAATTACCAAGTATGAATTACACAGCAGCACTACATTTATGAGCTAAACTATAGCATTTTTTGAAAAAATACATTAATAAATAAGCAAAGAGCTCCACACTCTGTTTTGTTCCTAAAGAGACTAGTAACTACCAGCAGTTCTATAATCAGGTAATGTATTTTTCCTTGGCTATATCTGCCCTTCTAAAAAAGAGGAAGACAGATAAATACTCAAAGAATAGCAATACTTAAACGTGATACTTAAATTTAGAGGGCACTTAGCCAATACCTGATAGTATCCATTCTTCTGAAAAATTGAAAAATGTACTTAAGTCACTGTCCATTAAGACAGCAAATACTGTATCCTAATTTCACTAAAAGGCTCATATTTTTAAGTCTGAATGCACTGGATTGGTCCCTCTGGGTAGAGAGTAGGATCTGTGAAAATCAATATTCATCACTGTAGTGATGCTAACCAGAAGGCTGCTGTAAATCAAGCAGTTAGTGATCCACTGAACAGTTTAACCCAAGAGCTGTGCTACGCTGCATGTAGAGCTTGACCTTCAGGTTTCTGGTGTGTTCCACACACTTTGGCTGCAGAACAAACTTCACCAGTTGACGGTTGAGAGGAGGCTGCAGAGAGCTCCCCTTCAGTACCTGTGATCAAACCACCCACATGCCCCTGATTTTACTGAAAAGTGTCCCAAATTGTCATGGGAGAGTCTTTTCTGCT
The DNA here is from genome assembly GCF_036169615.1 of Heliangelus exortis. Taxonomy (NCBI): domain Eukaryota; kingdom Metazoa; phylum Chordata; class Aves; order Apodiformes; family Trochilidae; genus Heliangelus; species Heliangelus exortis. The sequence goes on from NC_092430.1 coordinate 7,803,522, forward strand.
TGACAGCAGAAATAACTAGCAGAATTGTTTTCTTTTCAGAAAATCCTGTAAAATCTAATAAAATCAAAGTGATGGGCAAATTTTGCACAGGCAGGATCTGCCTGATATGCTACACCCTAGCTGGGAGCCTATTTGGTCTCACACAATTTTAGGTTCCCTGTGTATCAAGAGAGGCAAGACTTATGCCACTCTGTTCTTCTGTATATAGTATTCTAAGTGATACTTTGCAATCCGTGTACCTTCAAGGTTTCCTTCCAGAATTCCTAGCATCAAAGTTCTCCCTTCAGCTCTAAGCTACATAAAGTATGCTGCCTGATGCTTGAGCAGTCTGAAAATACGGCCACAGCTACTAATGATCTTTCCAGAAAGGCATGTTTAATGCTTTGCATCTTATATATGGAAAAAAAAAAAACAAAAAAAACCAGTTAACCAGTTTGTTGCCTATAGTTAAATGTGAAATACTTGGTAAGGAGGTTGAATTTAATTATGGCAAGGGAAATATTCTATTTTCATATTCAGAACTGAAACAAAGATTCCTCTCCAACAACTACTGATTATTCTAATACACGACAGCTTTAGGAAAACTTAAACATCAGAAGTCATTGGGACTGTAGATTCTCAAAAGTGTCTTGTTTCAAAACTCTTCAGCTTGAGAGAAGTACTGCATATGGAGAACCTGCAAGGATGGCTGTATTGTGGATTAATTCAAAGAGTGGAGGAATTCATACCCTGAGTTCTATATAAAAATCATACTGACATGGTCACTGACTAAAGAGAACAAGGCAGGAGGTATTTCCTGGAAGAAAATTGCTAACAGTGTAAATCATTAATGGCAAGATTTGGCAATATCTGTGACTGTCTCAAAAAGCAGAGGCAGCTTAAGTAGATCCTGCACATATATTTAAATACTAAACACATAGCCACATTCCTATGGAAAACCCTCTCACATTAGTAGCATATTGGATTGTAACAGTCACACCCAGGAGATAAGTAGGTTGTATTAATTTTAACCTCAAACTCTGATCGGGTCTCTTTATTGCTATTAGTTATAATGCAGAATTTATTCAATAAATGGAATTTTTTAAAAAGAAATCATTTTATATTCTCAAGATTCCCATATTTTTAAATATCCAGCAACACTATTTTTTTTTTATCTCCTGGAGAAACAGAGTACAGAAATAGAAGATAGAGATCGAGAACCAAAGAAATAAAGGAACACTTAATAATAGGTTAGCAAATAAAAAGAGAGCAATAATATCTTTCAGACCCAAACTATAAATGGCTTTAATGTGTGGAATGCAACTGGAGATTAAAAAACAATTGATTTCTCTTGGGAATGAAGACTGTGCCACTTAAAATTTTAAGTCCTGTGCTCTGAACAAGTACAGTACTTGGACACAGATGAGTACTGGGAGAAGGCCCACAAATTTCCCTTGCCAGGCACGAAACAGGTTAAGAAGCTTTACTTCTTCTGTCTCCAGCATAGACGGGGGAAAAAAAAACATTTTGGAACTTGCACAAAGAATTTGACAGTCACTGAGCCTGAGACTCCGAGTGGCTGCAGCAGGGAGGAAGAAATGTACCAAGGCAGGAGGGGGTTAGGTTCTAGTGCCAAGTTTTGTTTGAGGCAGCTTTACCTTTATAAAGCTCTTTGCCTTCAGGATGGAATATCCTGAGACAGGTTACAGTGCACTTTGTCCCCTTACTTAAGGGGTATGTTTCAGCTTCTCATGGTCTCAGAGATTCTTTGACTGTTGTCTAATACACTTGATCAAAGACACATAATAATTTTGATAATGCTTTCATACAAACCCCTATTTTCTCTGTTCTTCTGTTGAAAGGGACTAAACAAAAATCCAAAATATAGCTGACTGCTGCAGTCAGCTCCAGTTATGCTCATTATTCAAATCTGCATTTGTCATATTAATTCACCACTCTAGCAATATCAATATCCTTGTAATTTATGAGCTATGCTATGATCACATTATTGACCCTGATGAGTAGTTTTCTCATTGAAATAGCTCTGCTTAAGTCAGCAGAATAGTTTGTGTGAATTATTTACCAGGCTATAATCTGACAAAATACCTCAAAAAACATTGGGAAATCCAACATTTGTTAATAAAGTTTATGAAGATTCAACAGATAAAAATTTAGGATGTTGAAATGCAATATACCCTATCAAATGCTTACTCCTTAATATGTACATTCACATAATGATCCAGTTTAGAACCTTATGAAGAGCTTTATATAACCAGTTAGCATTTATAGAAGTGCCATTAGTTGAAGTACAGTATGAAAGTCAGCAACGCAGCATTTCTGGTATCACATTTGAGCCTGTTCCTGTGGGAAACTGTGTAGACTTCAAATTTTTACATTGAGAAACAGGATTATATAGACTATGGTTTCCTATCTTATACTGTGAAAATAATTCAACAGTATACACTGGTGTTTGATAGGCAGAACGTTTAATGGCAGATTTCACAATATAAAATACTGAACATAAACATCAGCAAGTTTTAATAAGACATAAACAAGGGGCTTTCGGATACCCATGAAAACAGGCAAAAAATCAAAATAGAAATGGCAGCTTTTAAACTGTTCCAAGCAATTTTATGAATGTTATAAACAACCAGTTTGACTGATTCACTGTGTGCTTCATTTAGAAAATTCATTCTACATCATTTTAAGTACTCTCAAATCAATAGATTTCATACCTTCAAAGTGCTATCAGGATTAGATTAAGTAAAAGAGATTGTGTGTTCCTGTGCCTTGGGTAAACTGGCTTACCAGTGATCAAAGTTATTGTTCTGAAAGACTGAAAAGCCTTATTCAAAAATTACCAAAGTTCTCATCAGTATCTGTGTCCCTGAGCCTTCCCCTAGATAGCCAGCAGGCTCATACAAACTCATATTGCTCCCTGACACAAACACCAATGTCTCACCATGACTGAAAGGGAACATTCATTTGCTAACATTCATTCTCAGAACATACAGGCTTTACTAATTACATAAGGTCATCTTCACACTGGCCATTGTTTAAGAAACACCAACCATAGAGACCACCATGCAATCATCAGTGGAAGGAAATTTCACTTTTTAAAAAGCAGTCTTCTAATATTCTCATGAAATAAGACCTCAGAACTAAACTCCTAATTTAGCTGCAGCTAATTATTGAAAGACTAAAGATAGCTCTGCTATTGAGGCCAGCAACTATCACACACCACTGTTGACGTAGATCTTTCTCTATTGAAAAAAAAAAAAAAGACCAACAGAAATCATTAACTTTTATCCCACAAGAAAATCTTCTGATATCATGATTTAGAGGGTAATCCAACCAGTAACTGCCTCATAATTACAAAAAAAAAAAAAAAAAAAAAATTGATAATATAACATAAAAGGCCCTGACAATGCAAGCCATGGAAAGAAAGGTTGAAATGATTGATCATGTTACAGCCATCACAAGTGTGAGTACCAGTGTAACTGAGCTGCACCTTAGTGGTGCTTTCCAATTAGACTATTCATAATAAAGTACTCTTTGAATTAACCATCTCCATTTACAGTCTTGCTAAGGAAAAGGCAGATAAGCTTTTCATTTTTGTAACCATTATCCACTGCAGAACAAGCTTTTCTAGCCAAATTTTTCTTTACAGCTTCTTACCTATGTTGATGTAGAGGATTAGATGGAAGTTCATCAGGTCTAGGCCCCTAGTGAGGTCCATGTAACCAGACACACCTTCTCATCATTCAGCTTGGGTTCAGCATAACCCAAACTATGAAAAAGCCAACTTCAAGTGATAAGCTTCCATCGCACAGCAGAAGTTACTGTGATTAGTCTCTATGTGTTTGACTTTGTTCAATTAAACTTAATTCCATTTACATCAGTTATGTCTACAAGGTCATATAAAATTTTTGAAAGACAAAAATGAAAAAGTATTGCCAGTGCTGGAGGAAGACTGGAACATAATTCTTAAAGAATTATTCCCTTAAATTCATCCAATCCTTTCTAAATTATGACCCAGTTTTCCTCCAAAACTGGTAATAATTTCTGACTTTGTGTCAGCCACTAATTTTATAATTGCACCCACTTTGTTCTTGTAACAAAGTCATTAGTGGAAATATTAGACAAGATTGCTCTTCAGACCAAACCTTGAGAAACAGCAGCAGTAACTTTTCAGTTGGGTAGCTTTCCCTTCAGTATAATCCACTGAAGCTTTTACTTTAGCAAGCTTCTTATCCTCACAGTTTTTTCATTAATCCCCATTTCCTCATTCCTTACTAATAATTTCCCTTGGGGGACTACATCAAATACTTAGCTTAAATTTAGACAGATTAGGTTCATTGCATTACCCTTGTTTAAAAAGTCAGCTATCTTATCAAGATATTAAATTAGTCTGATAAAACCTGCACTAGATGAAACTTTATGGCTTTTTTTTGTTTCCATTTACCTCTGAAATTTTGATAACTCATTCAAAAACAAGAGTCTTAGCATGTCACTGAGGTTCAACTCATGTTTATGCATTGTTCAGATAATGTTTACTTTTATTAATGTATCATGTTCACCATTTTATGTATTATAATACATATAATAGCAATGGTAATACTTCTGCCTAAGATTCTGCAGTATGATTCTGCGCTATAATTTTTCTGCAATATCATATGTAGAGGGTGACCACAGAAGACACTGTACCAAGGTGCTAAGTGACTTCAAGCAGAACCTAGCAAGAGATTTAAGCAGTCTTGGACTGAAGAGACCTGTACATTAGCATGAGTGAGTGCTATGGAGCCCGGGCACACACTGTGCCATCTGTATGCTCTGCCTTTCACAGCACCACCTGTGCGTGCTGCTGGTAGGAATCTGTTCCTGTCGAGATGTGCAAGAGCTTAACGCTGTCACTGAACTTCAGTGTACCAGAAAGTTCAGTATTGTAAACTTAAAAGATTGATAGCTTTGTTTACTTGGAAAAATTGTCTGAAGATGTGAAGAACAGTGAGGCTGGTGAACCTTGTCACCAACAGGGTCCACGAAGCGAGCCATGTTGAACACGCTGGGTCTCATCCAGCACTGCATACCCGAGTTTTTGCTCTTAGAAGAGATGTGCAATTGCAATGATCTCTTCTACTATTTTTACTGTTCCCACAGTGACTCACTTAACCACTCATGAATGACCATGGCCATGCCTTTCTTCCTGAGTCACCAAGAGAACCAGGACAACCCCTAGTATAAAGCAGTATATTAAGCTTTCCTATACTTTGAAAACAGCAGTGCCACAGTAGCATAAATCTGGAGTAACTCTATGATGAATAGACTTCTGCACTTTTACAAAAATCCTACAATTTTTATTCTTCCTCACAAAGATTTGCCTGCAGACATTCTGGGAACTGTAGAAAGGCCGTGAAAAGATGACTCAAATAGGCTTTGTTATGATTTAATTTTATACAATTATACATATTGTGGTGGTTTTATTTAATTTATTTAATAAATTTATTAATTTAGTTTATCCAAATTGTTTTCTAATGAAAAACAGGGCCTCACTTATTTTGAGATTTTGAGGATCATTAGATGTTTTTCTTGACCATTTTTTTTTCTTTCTTCCTGCATATTTAGCTGACACTGTACATAGCTAAATGTAACAGTTTCCTCAACAATGGAAGCACAACTTCACTGTACAAAGTGCTCCATGTCCAAGTCACTTGAAAGGAACAATCACCACCCCCTCCTCTGCTAAACTTAAAAATGCAATCATTTTCTGTAGGCACCATAATACCTAGAGCTATGTGGGGAAGTCTAATCACCATAAAACATATAATGAGTAGTTTCTAGCCGGGAACAATTCTACAAGCTCAGGCCAGAGTTTCTTTATGAACTACAGATTGTTAAGAACAAGTCACCAAGAATAAAATGGATTTTGTCACAGCCTGCATGAGCTGAAGAGCTCAACAGGTTATTGGTATTGATTTGGAATTCAAAAGAACACTACTCTAACTCTTTCAAGGGAACCTAACTCAGCAAGAAACACGGTAGCACCATTTATGTCAGTCTTGGAACAGTCCAATAGCAGCAGAGTTTGTTATTTAAATTCCTGTAATTTTCAGCTTGAAGAATACAGATAGATAACAGAGGAGGAAGAAATATTTTTGAAAGATGAGAAGACTAGAATCACATCTTGATTTGTCTGTTCTTTATAAATGTCTTTCATACACTTAAAAGGTAAATGCCAAATCCAAAGCTAATGTGTATCGACAATGATAATACCCTGGCCCAAAATCTTTTGGAAAAAGCTTGGAAGAAAAAAAGTAGACTCATAAGAATGACTTAGTCCTAAGGATCTAAGGATGATGTGCTTAATTCCTCTGTATTGCCACATATAGTAAGGTTAATCAAAGATGACATAGATACCTGAGACAACTTAATAAAGGCCAGATTTTTTTTTTTTTTAGTTTTACATCACTTGCATTTTTGAAAGCATGTATTAGAATTGCCCTAACAAAAAAAAACATGCTTTTAAATAAATAAATAAATTTGTTCTTAAATAGATGTGAAATATTTTACAAAACCAGGGAGAAACAGGTCTCCTCCTCTTCCCTAAAGCTTGACAAAGGTAGAAAGCAACATACAACACTAATGGTAGAAGACAAAAAACCCTTTTCATTTCCAAGAAAACTTTCAATCCTTGTATTTCATGAAAAAAGGGAATATTACTTAACAATAGAATTTAGTGTCAGATGGACATCAAAACACTTGGCCCAGAGGTGGCAGTATCTGCCATAACAAAGTAAAGGGGAGAAAAAAGACATCTTTTCTTACAGGAAAAGGCACATAATTCCCAGTGCATTCCCAGATGCACTGCAATGGGGTCTGTGAAGACAAAAGAAATTTCTATTGAGCAACCAGTGTGCATGACCTAGAGAAGTCAGCATGGGATACATTCACCATAGTACAGCTACAACTGCCCAAAGCCCCTGCCATAGGAACGTAAGAACGTGGGGAGGAGTATCAGTTACTATTCTAGTCCCAACCAAAAACGTTCTTTTTTTAGTTTCATCTAAGTCCATTTGGGAACAAAAGCACCTTCTGATGTCACATCAACCTCAGTACTAGCCAGTTCTCCCTGTCTAACCAAATTTTACCAGCTACAGCTTCACAGCAACAGGACTCAGGCCAGTGTCTTGAGGAGCCTACAACCACTCCAAGCCCTGAGGCTGACACTTCCTAGGGCCTACTCAGGCATTTAAACATTCACATTTTGGAGACACAAAACAGTGGGAACAGGCTTTTCCTTTTTAAAGTTTAAAGCTCTGCATTAAAGAGAGGCGCACACATGCATGAAAGAAAACCACAATTATATCCATTTCTTAACCTCAGCTTCCTTAACAATCCTGAGAATTCTTTGGGCTTAGAGCTAAAGGCCAAATATGCTTGTGCTATAGATGTAGAAACACACTTGCAGCAAAATCTGACTGCAGAGTTCTTCATCATTTTGGTGGAGTAAACAGAGGAGCTACAGACTGATTACCACTTTTCCCACTCATGTCTTCTAGAAACCTTTTCCCTGACTGCTCTCTATACAGTGTTCCATGTCCCTGTATTTTGTCCATCTCTCTTCTCCAGCCATTTTTATAACTTGATTTGAATTCACAGTCAAAGAACCCAAAATTCCATAGCATCTTCTCCTTCAAGACTCTCTCTGATGAAGGCAGTTTCATGTTGTGGGCCAATTGCAAAAATTGCTGTCCAGTTTCATCTCTACATACCTATTGACCTCTCCAGCTTCCTATTTCCTTCCTTGCAATGGTTGGATAAATAGATTCAGTGAATCACTTCATTTCATTGATCTGATGGAAATCACTTCACTCCTTTGTTTTTTCTTTTTCCCTACATTATGTTTCTTTAGGACCAACTAAGTAGTCTGCCTCCCCAAGTGATCACAGACTCTTTAGACCTGAAGGGCAACAGAGCCACACCATTCCAACAGCTGTTTTAAGTGTAATGGGAAACTGTACATGGAGACCTTCACACCTTCCCATTGGCAACTCCCTGTATTAACATCCAGTGGGGGTTTTTTTGTTTATTCTGCCTCAATAGAAATTGCATTCCTTAAAAAAAAGAAGAAGTTGTCTGAAAGGAAGCTAAAAAGCCAGATTTAGTCTCTAGTAATTCTGTTGTTCTCTGCACAGAGAAACTTACCCTAGATGCTGACAGATTTCACAAACTACCTCGTCTTACACAAACATTTGTGTGATACTGTTCTGCCCCTTAACACCCGTACAGCACAAAACACAGCTATACAACACAACAAAAGCTATAGGGCACAGGGATACCAGTTCCATTTTAAACATGCATTCACATAAAGTGTAAATAGATTATTTCTTCAAGGAATCGATGGTAAATATGCTGATTCATTTGAAAGATTTAACAGCACTTGTATTTCCACCATCACTCCCACTCATTTTTCATGTGCCTAAACAACAGGGCTCAATCTATAATGATGATTTATTCAGACTGTTGATATTATAACAAAAAGCTTCCCCTATGGCAGTATCTAAACATAACAGAAGCTATACATCTCATAGGCTCAAAGGCAAGAAAACTTAAAGCAAGGTTTTTAGAGACTTGATTTGTGGTGCATGTTCTTGTCACTTTTTATTTTCTCTCTCTGGATCTTACATTAAAGTCTACCAGCAATTTGAGAGCTCTCCAATCCTGGCCAATTTTGGCTCCAAAATTCCCAATGTCTGGACCTGGCTCCCAAACACAAGGAGTGACCTCTGAAAACTCCTCCTGGCCCTCACTCTCCCTTAGAACCCTGTCCACCATACCAACAATCACCTTATGAGCATTAGACCTGTCTTTATGCTGCATTGTATAACCCAAAAAGAACTTTTACCAAATTAAAGAAATAGAAATATCTGAAAGCTTTTATATGTTTTACCAGTTTATCTAGCATTTTTTGATTTATCTAGCATTTTTCAAATTTGAGAGCACTTCCAAATGAAAGCTTAATTTATTGCACTTCAGATTGGGGTGGCAAGGGAGGGATATTCATTCCTAGAAAGCAGCATACTTATACCTATTAGCTGAAAGAAGGACTGCTTCAGAAACACCTGAAACAAGCAAACCTTTCCAGTAAAATAATAGGTTTTGAACACAGTTATACCCTCTTTAATGAGAACAATTTGACCTTTATGAACACACCAGTCACAGATCCTTAAGTCCTGTCTGACATATTTCCAGCCAGAAAATGATGCCCTACATGTGCCATGTACAGGGCTGACTTGATCAAAGCAATGAACCATTACTGTGCTGGAGAAAGCCTGCAAAGCCATGTGGCCACTACTCTTCTCTCTTAAAACAGCATTAAAACAGATTACCCCTTCACTAACTCTTGCCTCAGGTCTCTATGGGAAGTCAACATCTGAAATAAGAAAATTATCCTCTCATCAGCTCACTAAAATAAAATCAAATAGAACATCAAAAAGAAAAGTTCTGCTACCTGTTTAATGCTGTAAATGAACTGAAACTGGCAAAACACAGACTTTTTAACTCACTAATCCTTTGAACGACGTGCAGAGACAGTTTAACTGTAGCTCTACTCGCTGGCTCCCTCTCGTGGTGGACACAAGGTAGTTTCGATGCTTCAATAAAAAGCAAATTTGGTCGATCTGAATGCATTTCTGTTATTCTTACATTCACTCCCTCATATGAAATCCAAATTCCCTCATCCTGAATCTTCACTATATCCAAAATAATAAAAACTCAAGCCACTATTAGTCAGGAAATAAATTCCCTGCTCTTCTACTTAGTACACATATGCCTATGTTTGCTGAAGACTTTCTTCCAGGCATTTTTATTGTCAGGACTGCCTAGCTGTGCTTCATTTGTGGCTAGGTTGGGGTTTTTTAGATTTCTTCAAATGGGAAACAAGTGGAGATTTTATTGAGGTGTGGGGAAAGAACAACCTGGTGAAAAAGAAGATTAAATGTTGTACAATTTGGGGAGAACTCCAATCCAGGCCAGCATGAGAAACTGAAATATATCCATCCACTGCTGGACAGTAGAAGAATCACTTTTGGATCCTTAGAGCCACCAAGATTTGAGACACAATTCAGCTTTCCGTATCATCCTACACTCAGGGAATAGAGAGCACAACAGCAATTAAACAGTGATTCAAATTCTCTCTTGTGCTAATTAAATGCAGCTATAGCAAATTCAGTGATCTGTCCTGCCAGCTTTTCATATTACCTTCCTCCATTTTCAGACTGAAAAAAAAAACAAAAACCAAAGCAAAACCAAACAATCTGGAGTGCAAAAAGATTAATTTAAGTGCTATCCAGCAGGGATACATATTGTGAAATCACTGGTTTGCAGTTGACACAAACCACCTATTTTTGGAATATCACTACTTATCTCTTATTGCTGGAATATACTGTGTGATGTTGAAGATGGCATCTACCAGTCCCATCTGCTTTTCAACTTCTTTCTGTCAGAGGAACCAGGAGTTAAAGAAATCCTTGACAATTACCATGAGGAACATGAGGCATGAGTCTCTTAGTGATATAAAAATAAAGGCATCTATTTCTGGATTTGCTACAGCTCCAGAGACTATTTCATGGTTAAGACCTTCATTTCCATTTAGAACTTGAGTACATTTTCTATGTCAAACCTCACTTCTTGCACTGTGTCAGAGGATAAGAATTTTTCTGTCCCAGTTCCCAAAGAAAGGAAATTTCCATTGCATTCTGTAGGGGTTTGGGTTCCAGTACTGCTAGAAACAGGGAGCCATTTCCCTGCCTTAAGGAATGAGAATTTCACTCAGTTTCTTTGCTGTCCCTCAGATGTGGTGGAGAGTAGACCCTGAGAGATGACTTCAGCCTCTTTATGATGTGCAATTTGATCTCTCAAGTACTCCACCATCCTACCCAGCCCTAGGTTGGGTACCTGTTAGAGCTCAGTAATTTGCCTCTCCGGCAATATGTTTATTATCTCATTATTAGGTAAATGTATAATAATAAATAGTAAAATAACAAACAAGTTATACTGTTATTAAAAAAAAAATTATATTAGGGAGAGAAAAAAAACACGTGTAAGGTAGTATTTCATAATGTGGGTAAAATAAAAAATGCCAAGATGGTTCATAATATAACCTAAAAGCAGATCTGAATTTCAGCTGCCCATTATCTATTGCAGCAAAATTAATGTTCTTCCATCCCACCTGCCAGACCTTCTCCAGCCCACATTTCTGCCTGCAGTGCACCTTTTTTCCCCTAGTGCTTAGCAAAGCCAGCCAGTCAGAAGGTCTGAGGAAATTCCTTATTCCTAGCAACCTATTTGAAAGTATTTTAATACAACATAGTGAAAAGCAGCAAACGAATGCCTGATCTCCCACAAAGTGGGCCTCAGTTCTCCACCATCAGCTGTTCAGAGAGAAAAATTGTTTGGGGCATAGCACAGGTGGTACACAGAAACTGCAAATTAAAGCCAGGGTTTCTACACAGCATGGGTAGAGGACACTGCAGCTGTGTTGGCATAGTGATCTGTGCCCCTGACATGTGCCCACAAGTGTGAGGAGATGGGATGGAAGTTCAGGCAAGAAAAGGGCCACGGAGCAAGTGTGGGTAGCAGGGTATCCTGCCCTAGCTACAGAGGCTGTAAGCAGCACCCAGGCTCGAGTTTGGAACCAAGTTCCACTTCTGAACACAAACTCTGTTTGAGCAAAATTCATTTAACCTTTTAAAATCTAAATGCTCTAAGTTTAGATTCAGCAGCATTATTTTTCTATCTATGAGATGTTTACATACAAATATACATATATTATTTTGTATATTGTATTGTATATTAAAATATACATCTTATTTTTAATCCTTGTTATTCCACTAAAAAAGCAGAAGCTGCACCAGTCAGTAGTAATGAAAACTAAGCAATATCCACACAAGTGAGAGCATCTGATTTCAGTTATACCAGGACAGTTTCATATAGGTTGGATTATGCCAGATTCATTCTGACAAGAGAAGTGAAAGATCAGATTTGTCAACATATCCTGAGGCAATGCCCATCAGCCAACCCCCCTCAGCTGAGTGACCTGCAGGGCCTCTGGCTGCTCCATGTCAGAGGAGCAAAACCTGCAATAAAGGATTGGCACCATGGGGATATCAAACTTCCTCAGCTGTATTGTAGAACTGAAAACAACATGCAGCAACTGTAACAGTTGCCACTTTTTCTAGGTTTCATTTTTTGGAGTACAGCTGGCACATTTGTTGTGTTTTCCGATGTAGGCTGCTCACATTATGTATATATCCATCTTATATGTATATAGGATCATCTGCCTCTTTTCTGTGAGAAACAACTTGAACAAAACCTATTGGGAAGAAATATTAAATTACAAAACCTGCAGTAGAATTTCTGCATCGTTAGACTTGACCTCTTCATCTCTTGTATAAGTTGTTTTACAAAGATTCTTATTTGTATTTATCACAGCTGTTAAAGCAGATTGCTGAGAGATGGCCTTTGAAATACCTTGCAAAAGTTTTAAGACTAAATCACAAGATCTTCAGCTGAATCTAAGATGCATCAAAATGAAAGTACAGCACTGGGAACTCCACTGTGTGCATCTTCCTTACTTCAGCAGCTGATGACAGCTTGTTGAAATAGCTGATCTCAGACACCTTTTTTTTTTTAAAAAAGCCAAACATTCAGTAGTAAAATGCAACAGAAAATGGTAAAAAGAGGATGTTTCCAAACAAAAGGGGTCAGATGCACAGGAAAGAGGTGGAAACCCGTTCCCTCCATGACGCAGCTTGTTAAACTGTTTTGGGTACCTGTATTTGTAAATGTTAGTGAGAATTTGGATGGATAAAGCAGGCACTGACAAAGCAAACCTCTTCCAGATTCCAGAATTCAGAGAGGAAGATAACACTGATGAGCTCAAAAGTGAAGCTATTTTAACTGTTCCTTTTGAAGGGCACAAGCAGCCACAACTAAAATATTTGCATTATATTTTCTTAGATGCCTTCTTGCTTCTAAGCCCATACTGACATAGCTTCTTTTAAAGATGGAATTAAAAATATTCTTCACTAATAGTGTAAGAAATCCTAGCTATGTTGTTCAACAGCATTTGTATTGTTTACTTAAATTTCAGAAAAAAAGCATGAAAAAGGTGTATCTTACTGACACTGGTGGCATCAGAATATCAGCTTCCCAAAGAGAAGTCTGTAACTCAATAGGCACAGGAGTTCTACAGGGCAAGAACATTGCCTGGAGTGTTGGCCTGACACTCCAATTTGGATTTCTGCTCTTTCATAAATTTCCTATTTCACCTTGACCACATTACACAAACCAGGCCTTCAAAACTTGACCAAATGATATAGAATTACTTTGTGATTATCTACATTAAAAATTTAAGAATCTATATCCATTTTTTCCTCTAAAATGTAGACAGTATATCCTTGCCTGATATGGATGTTAAGCTAATAAATGTTTTAAAGATGATTAGTTGCCTGTAACAAGTGCCAATGACTAAGAACAGGGAAGCCTATCTAGGTTTTCTGAGACATCTCCTGAAGAATTCTTATTCCAAATTAGGGGCAAATTCACTTATTGAATAAAGCAGTACCACTGCCATCAACCTCACTGAATTGCAATCCCCAGTAAAAATCCCACCTACTATTGCTTTGATTCAAGTATTCATGTTTAGAGAAAGCCAGTAAGTAGGAAATGTAAGTTCAGTTTCATAAAGCAATTTCAGAGATAACAAGCACCTGCATCCTCACTGTGGAAAACTGGGTAAGACCACCCCTTTATTGCCTGGCTCCTAGTGCAGAGTTACTATGTATTGCTAAGCAAACTCTGGGGAAGAATAAAGTAAATGTTAATTATGTCTCCTTTAAACTAATCCTCCTTTAATATACTTGTTCTTGGGAATATCATATCCATAGATGACTGAACTGTTTGAGGCTTAAGATGCCTTATTTTAGATGTGAAAAGGATTTAAATCAGGTATTACATTGCCTGGCTAATTTTTTTTCCCCTGGGTATTTTGTTGTGAGTTGAAGACTTTGCTGAAGGAAAGTCTATTACCTTTGTTAGAACATCAGGTGTACTTTTTCTTTTTCAGTCCTGTCTAGGTAACTGTTCTTGCATTCTGTCTCTCTAAATATGGCACTGTTGAACTCCCTGCATTTCAATGCTGATGTATATTACAATTGTGGGGTTTCTTTAGACTGTTTTACTCTGATTTTCTCTCCTTTCTCAAAGAGACCAGCCCTTTCCGTGGCTGTTTGACTACCTGCATTGTATACATAAAGAAAAAGTAGAGGTTAGAGACACAAATGTCTTAACCTTTTTGTAAATGTAAGTAATAGTGCCTGCAAAGAGACACAACTCCTCTGATGCATAATAGTAATTTTATTTTAACTAGTTCTCTATTCAATTCCACGCTTTACCTTCAAGGTTCATAACTTTTATCTTACAAAGAAATTTGTCATTGTCTCCACTGGGGTTTACAGTATTAGATTGCAAAAGACTGATAGTCCTGCAGCTGGCACTGAAGTTGTTCACTTACGCAACTTGAAAGGCTCCATGCTGGTGTCATACTCTGCTGCCAACAAATACCACTACTGGGAGCAATGCCCAGAAACTAAAAAAAAGGAAGGAATGAAATACCAAATTTCAGCAGTACTTGAGGGATGCAGGCTTACCACAGCTTTAACAAAAGCCAAAAGCTATTTGTTATCCTCATGAGTCTCAACCTTATGCAGAAAAGATAGGAGTGAAGAGGTATGAGTTGTTTTAATAAATTCTTGTCTTTTTCTGTAAGATTAGAAGCACAGGGGGATGACACAACAGTAATCTTACATCACTCTCCATTATGCAATTATGCAATCTTTGCCCATGCAGGCACCGGAATGCAGAGCTAGAGTGCAGCCTCATGCAAAAGGTTTGTTATGTAGAACCAGCAACTGGCTTCAAGCCCCACTAAGTTAAAGACACTCCAGCTGGGAAAATCTCAGGGCATGCTGGGACAAATGGAACTGCTGGTTGTTGGGTTGTGGGTTTTTTTGGTTGGTTTTTTTTTTTTTTTTTTTTGTCTATTTGTATGATAGATGTCTGAGGGGGAGAAAAAAGCAGGGTAAATAATCTGCTCTGCACATGATGAATGTTTTCAGAATTGTTGTTTCCATTTCCCTTCTCTTCTGCTAATCTAAGCAGCACTTAGGAAATATCTTTTTTAATGGGTTCAATTTCTTTTTCCTGCTGCTGAACTGCTGCCAGCTTACACAACCCTCCTTGTAATTTTGACAAACTCAACATGCAGATCCTGATCTTTGTGTCTGTCTCGCTACATTAAAAAACCCCACATGTCATTATGACTGCACATTTGGAGGTGTTTTCTTTTAATAAACATTCCATAGCTTTGCATAAACAGTCATTAGAGGAAACAGTAAAATTGCTCAGTAGAGCAAGATGAAAGTGAACCTGAAAAGAACAATACAGGTAAGGTAGACAGGCAAAAACATCAAACTGAGTGGAAAGACTGGGGCAAGTTGCAAATGAAATGAGAGTTGAGCTAAGAAGGAAGGACAGTAGTCCTTACCTACTGGAGCCACAATGTAGGAATATTGTTTAAACAAGGAACACTGAAGTATCTTTTCACACCCTCTTGGTCTTCTGGAAACAACATTTAGTTCAGGCAAAGATCTCAAATAACCACCTTCCCCATGAAAACAAAACAAAACCAAACATTTTCCACACTAAGGTATAGTAGTAGTAACTGGCACACTCTTAATTCCCCTCTTAACAGAGGTATCAAAGCTAGGGCACACTATTACCAAACATGTGAGCTACCTCGGGACTTCCTGCAGGATCTAATGAATTTGTTAGTGGAACTGTCTATTTTCTTTCAGAGGACATAATAGGATATCCATGAGAAAGCTTCTGGAACAATATCTTTCTCCTGAATGGCTTTTAATATAAGAGACCATCATTGCCTGAAGTCCAAGTAGAAAGATGCAGACTTATTCTGAGGTTTATACCTACAGCTCAAAAAATCCGAGCAAAACATCTCATTGACATAAAGGAGCCCCTCCTTCATACCAAGAGTATTTCATATACCAGATAGTTCTCACTCTGATCACATCAGTATTCATAAAGGCCCCATCTTTGGGAAGAATAAAACAACACAGAAAGATTGATAGAAGTAATAGCATGAATCAAAAGAGAAGGCAATTACATCTGCTGTGTTATCAACAAGATAGTCAAAAATGGTATCAGAAGTTACTTGATCAATGACTGGAGCAGAAGGATAAATTAGCAGTGAAAGCCCAGTTGAGTGACAGCCATAGCAAATGCCTTGACTACAGGTCCTTGAAGTTCATTACTATTAAAGGCAGGTTCCTGCCTGGAGGCCTCAGTTACAGAATCCCCAGTGGTACGAATGGTTGGACACAAAGATAATTCTTCTCAGAGCTTTGTTACAAGTACTGATGCACTGGGGGTTAGGATTTAATGGTGCATTATATGTTGAGGATTTGGACTAGTAATTTTAACTACAGTAATTTTCTTAGTTTTTGTTAAAATCTTTCGCTGAAGTCCACTCCATTTGAGTTAACTTCAAGAATTTCTCACAAAATATCACGCTATTTCAGATACCTGTTTTAAACAGCTAAGAGTAACAAGTATTTCAGATCACAAACACAATGGGCCAGCATGTTCTCTTTGGTTGTTTTACTGCAGTAAAAGCTCCCATCTGTATTAGTCATTTGGTAACATATTTAAACATCTTATGAAGACAGAAATGTTATCCCACCTCTTTTGTAAACTTGCCTTCTGTTCTTACACACCAAGTAACTGAGGTCAGTTAATTTTTTTCACACATAACCACATAAATCATTCTGGTCTGAATTTTTCCAGTGAATTATCACTCTTTTTTTTTTCTCCTGAATAAGATCTTCAATGTAGATTTAGGGAAATGAACAAATAGTTAAATATTTTTCTTATCATTCAGAATAACTTTCTCACTTTTTTCTTCATTTTATTCAACCAAATTGCTAAGAGAACTGTTGCCATGACATTTATGTTGCAATGTTTATGATCATGTATGGTTCTATTATAACATTATTTCTCTATGAAGTGGAACATTGAAAACTGAATTGATTATTTCTTGAGGGCAATGAAAATAATGCTGTTTACTGCTATTTTTCTAGGTTTGTACATATAATAAGACGGTGCAATTAACTCCTTGGGAGGGTAAATAAATTAAAGTCCATTTACTGTAAAGCAGAAGCTAATGCTCATTTTAATCCTATGTTAATATAATTTAGCCTGGTGGGTTTTTCTGGTTTTTGGGTTTTTTTAAGATATAGCCTGATTCTGTTCCATTGTGCTGCAAATTATGCATCCTATGCACATTCTGAGCATGCCTTGATAACCACAGATTCCATTATATGTTTAATAATTGACTATTCAATAGAGCATTGATGCATTTTTGTCTGGAACTAATTCACCTTTGTCTGTGTATCAGCATGAATGTACAGTGAATTACAGAAATGGTCTTGAAATGTAAAGGCCATATGCTTTATTCATCTCAGGCTTTTTCAGCTACATATTTATGACAGGCACTGCTTGGAAATTAATATCCTAACTTGTATTCACCTATATATATACAAAATGATTTATTAGAGCAGTGATACATTGAAAAGCACCTTGAACCTTTATCTGGAAAATAGCACCTCCTGTAACAGCCCTGACCTCAAAAATAGAATTAGTTACTACTGTACTTGCAGAGATGTGTGACATGGCATATCAACACATAAAAATAGTGGTTAGAGTATTTATAGCAAAGTTTAAAAAAAAAAAAAAGCCATAGAAAAAATTACTATTATTCATGCATATTAATATCCATGTGGCACAAAAGCAAGGGTAAGAAAATCCCCACTTTTCCTAACAGGCGTGGTACCAAAAAAGGTTTGTAGGAAAGGGCTTCTGTAGCAAAATATAGGATGATCTCATCAAACAAACAAACAAAAAAAACAAACAAAAAAGACCAACCCAAAAAACATCTCCATCACCTTTGCTCTCTCCAAACAATCCTAATCATGATCAGCCTTGGGAGTTTCAGGCACCAACAGTATTAGTTGAAAACAAAAAGTAGACTCAAGTAAACAGTCTCTCAGACTTCCAATGAACAACATTTAGTCTCACAGAGAAGCAGCAGTAATTTTGCTTGATCAGGAAAAATTATCATTTAGTTATACAGTAACACAATTCCTTCATCTTTGGAAGCCACATTTCTAAAGGAGAAGTTGGTCTACAGTGTATCTCTCAAGGCCACATCTTTACAGGCAATAACTTCAGATAAAAACTGTTCATGTCACTTTGCCATAACTGCACTGTTGGTCCAATAAGTGCCTTTGAATTTCCTCTAACTATAACTAATAACTAGTGCTTCAGAACTTAAACAGTAATCCCCTGAATTAAGACACCAGTTGCTTTTATCTCTATCTGTAAAATCATAAATGTTAAATTAATTAGCCAGTTATTCAGTTTTTGTAAGACACCCTCCTTTCCCCCAACACAGTGATAGGTCAGTGAAAACCTACAGACAATTATGGACTGTAGAAGTCTCAGAATTTGTACTTACTCCAAATTTGTTTGTCTTGAGTGTCATCTTGGGTTGCTTCAGGTCACTGGGATAGGAAAAGAATAAGGAGATATTAACAAAACCTTCATAGTTTTGATTCGATCAGTCAGCTCTGGTTAAAGTTTGCTTTGATCTAATAATTTTAACTATCAATCTCATAGCATATACAGGCTGAAATAAGAAAACAATAGAATATATACTGAACAAATTATGATATTTCATTTAGCATTTTAACATACACCAGTCACAGAATACCCTATTGCTTTATCATTATTATTAGCAAGCATTTCTTTTCAGATAAGTGCAGAGTACACTATCATTCAAACATCTCTTGGCAAGCTTACTTTAATTTCTGCTATCTACCCAGCCATCCATCTGATTATGTGGTTTTAGCCTCTTTATGTGTTCACATCAAACCACAACAGACATTCTCCCCTTAATTTGCAATTAATTGGTTTCCCCCAGAGAGTTAAAGAACACTATCAACTACAAAATATCCCTTATTCTGCAAGATGACAAAGTATACTACAAACATTTTTACCCACCCAAACCAGCTGTAACTTGAGAGGCATTTCCTTAAAGATCAGTTTTGCAAAGCTATGATAGAAACCACTCTGATGATGACCCTATGAAGTCCTAATGCAAGTTCACTGTTCCAGAGCCCAATCAAAAGGTCCTACTATCACAGCAATACCTCACAGCTACAAGTTGAAGGTATACACAACCCCATATGTTTTTAAATTCACTTTTGGAGTAACTTACAGATACCTTGTGTATTCAGTTGGCCAAATGCCCTTCCATTACTGCTATCAAGCCAACAAAGCAGAACAGCTGTGCTCTGTTCAGTAAGTGTTGTTTGTCACCCACCTGTGTCTAATGAGGATTAAGATAATTCCTTGGCATATACAGAAAGGATCTAAAGTCTTGTCAGCTGGAAATTACTGGCTCAGCTGATACTATGAGTTCCCCACTAACTTTTAGATCTGGATCCCATATATTGGAAGACAAAAACACAGATAAGACCTTGCCCAGGAATCTACATTCATTGACTTCTAATACTCTTCCAATGTGTAAGTTTCATTTTCCTGAGGACTGCTGGCTTTTCTACTTGGATAGTTTAACCATATCCAAGTGTTAAATACTTTCATTCTTGATTGGATGCTTGTCTGTGATTGTTTCCTATCTGTTACTGGTGGAATGCCCAACAGGAAAAGTAAGTTTAGCAATTTTCTGAAGGAAACAATAATTTACAGGATGCGGACTCAACTCCCAATCCAGTTAAAATGCTAGGAGTCTCTTGACTGATTTTTTCTAAATGTGGTCCTGCTGGATTCTATATTCCTATTCTTCTAAATCTTTCTTTCTTTCTTGAGAGTACCTTTGTGAGATACCATAGATTCCAGCAATTTATTTTACTTCATGTTTACTTGACAAGATGTTCTCTTTACCTATTTATTTCTCCTTACGGCTCTATTATATGAAACTTTTACCCCTACACTTTTGGTTTTGTCAGGACTGTGACTACAGATGATGCAGATGTTGATTTCAACAAAGATACTTTTTGCTAAGGTCTTAATTATATAGCCTGCTTTTCTTTCATTTCCTTGAGGAGAACTAATATTCATTTATAACACAAAAAGCTGGGGGTTTTTTGTTTGCATGTTAAACTGTGTTAAAATGTTACTGCATTTAGCAAAGCCTATCTAGGTAAAATTATAAAAATGGAAATGCTCTGAATTGCAGACTGCAGGAGATAATGGAGGTGCTGCATTAGCTGGAAAATTACTGACATTTGATTGCATAAGGGATGCTGTATTGTAAGCGAAGGCTTCACCTTTTAAAGGACTTATTACAAGACTGGCTCTGTATTACACAGAGATTTTGTCTTTCATCAACAATGGCAAGCAACAACACTGGTACAAAGCTCTAGAGACATTTCAGCTGCTGATAGCTTCTAAGTAGGGAAAAAAACCCAACAGTTTCTCATTCCTGATTTACTTCATGCTCTTACATAGTTCTCTTGGTCCTCTGTATGCAGTCTAAGTAAGCTTTCACATGCCCCACTCAGGACTAAAAGGAAAATGCACTCAAATATATGTGAAAAAGGAAGATAGCTACTAAAACAGTCATATCCTTAGTGTAGCTTCCTGTATCTTGTAGCAAGACAAACCTCTTTTAGGGCACGGCGCTCCAAGGTCCAACCAGATGTTCCAGCAGAAACTCACGAATAGTGCTCTGAGACTACTGCTCTCAGGGCTGACCAGCCTGGATCCGTGCTATTGCTCCAAAAGTGGGAAGCTTCCTCAGGTGTGAGCTTTATTGGCCCCCTAATCATGCTCATGTGCAGTAGGGGCCCACCCTAATCAGGCACAGGTGGGCTTAACACAAGCTCCTGCCCACCACCTGGCAATTAGTGGCACCTGGTTGCCTCATTTCACTACAGTATCTTTTTGAAAATGCACATAGTGTCAACTGGATTTTAGCATATCATAGCTGGCTACTCTATTTTGCAATAATAACTAACAATGACAGTCACACAAGATTTTATGGCTCTTCTGAAGGAAAAAAAATCTTCACACAGCAGTAAAGAAAAGAAAAAGAAACCATTAGGTCTTTTTTTCACTGAGCTTTATATAAAATAATCTTCTCTGCAAGTGTTTATTTCACCAGCGATCTCTGCAGGAAGCACAGAGCTACAAATAAAGTTAGGCACTGCCTTCACATTCTGAATTGCTTGTGTATGGACAAGGCAATTAGTGACTAGCAATAAGTCATCAGGTGCAATTGAAAAGAATATGCAGTCTGGCTTTCCCTTTCTCAAGAGGCACTTATCTTCTCATCTATTGCAGCTATAACTTGAAACTCCTCTGCTGCTGCCATCTGGCATGTAAGTGTGGATCTGGGCCCAAATGAGAAACAATAAAGACAGATGAAATCCTTGATGCTTTGTGTTGAACAATACTGCTCTGTAAAAGATCCTTTATATTAAATTATACTGAAATCAAGATTTTGAGCATTATGTTTACGCCTCATCGTATAACTTTAAAGTTTTCATAAAACAAATTAAAATAATCTTCCAGCCAAGTCATTACAAACGAGACTGGTAAGGCCTGAGATAGAGAGAAATCCCACATTTGACTAAGACAGCAAAAACCAAAAACTATGTTATGAAATGGGTAAAATGTGTTCTTCATATCAAATTTAATTTTTATGTTGATAAACCACAGTAATTCATTATTTTTTTTCAAGTGTAAAAATATGAAAAAATTGTTTTGTTTCTTTTTTCAATCAGAACCATGTTTGGCATCGATAGTCCTTGAGAAGAATAGCAATATCAGCTCCACAGGAAAGGCAGCAAGAGCACCTGGGGGGAAGAGTGACACTGCAATGCTGCCTTAAGACACAAACCCCACCCCACTGACCACTGTGTCCACAAAAATCCTGGTGCACTAACCATAAGATCTGTTATGAGCAGGCAAAAACTCCCTCAGTTTCATTCTGACAGAAGAAGGGGAAAGGAAAATGAACTTAGATAGGGACAAACACCTGTAACTCTAGTTGGCTCTCAGAAAATAGCAACAAGCTTCAGCATATCAAAACCTGGATTACCTCCATTACTTACAGTGGGGAAAGAATGAGCCTTCACAGCAATTCTTTTCAGATAAACAATAACAAAATCCACATATTATACTCATTTTTCTACATTCAACAAATCCACCTTTGAAGCAGCTATTCTAAAAATTATAGAGCTCCCCAAAAGATGACAGCTGTTTCACAACAAACCTTCAAGGTTTTGAAATCAGTCTTTGTTCTTCATTGAAAGAACTTGAGATCATCTCAGTGTGTTTGTAGAACAGAATTGTGTCAGATATCAAATTTTATGTACACCCGCATGCTTTCCAGCATTAGACTTGTTTTCATACCTGTGCAAGAAATCAGCAAATATTGTACAGACAAAAACTGGTAAGAAAAAAATACGCCACCATGGTACATTGCAATTTTGACTAGTGCTATATTTTAACTAGAAATAATTTAATTAAAATTATTCTAATCATTACAGGACTGTTCCCTGCACTTTAAACAGAATCTTAGGGCCTAAAGCTTCATTGTTCCTCTTATATATAGCAGTGGTTCTATTTAGGCTAGGTCCTCTATCAATACAGAAGTGACTTTCTTTTTTATCCAATTTCATTCCTAGTAAACCCATGTAAACTTTAGTACATCCTGTTTTCTCACTACAACCCTTTAAATACTGGCGTTTCTGCTCCAGACACTTTTCTAACTTTGTGCTCCCCACACCCTGCTGGGCTCACAGCAGTGTTCCAACTATCTTTTTCCCCCATGGGGCCTCTGTCCCCCTTAGTACAGGGACACCTGTGCAGCCACATCAATGCACAGAGATTCAGTGGGTGCCGGCATCACCCCGAGTCCCTGGGAGGGGAGGGGTTATTCCTCTGCACCCGTGTGCCACACAGCACCACTGCTGGGCAGGAACTGTGCTGTACAGAAATATATTCATATATTTTTGTCTTGGTCCTTCCTGGGTTAAAACAAGCCATACCAGCAGCACTTTCCTCTTGATATATGTATTGCTCTCACTTCCAGCTCAACAGAACTGAAACTGATCTCAAATTTCTGATGATGTAGAGGGTTTAGGTATAGCAAAGCTGAGATTTGACAAAAATGATGCTGTGGTTATTGAAAATACGTGCAGTAAAAGTCTGGAGATTACATAGGAAGAATACATTAGCATGCCAACATCCACCAACAGATATCCCAAAGAATTTAGGAATGAAAAGCCAGGTGTCTAATAATTTTACAAAATCCACTTGAAAGACACACTACGAAGTTTCTTATATTAAAAACCTGATTTTTAAATGATCTGGCAGAAATTCTCTTGGCCTGCATATATGTTGTTGTTGTTACTTCCAGATACAGCAATGCACAATTCTTTCAAGAGTCATTAAATTACCAAACCTAACCCTAATTCTGAGATTTTATAAACCAATAAAACTACGCTGTAAATGTAATATGGAACTTTATCTGAAACATTATGCAAACAAGTTGAGCTATTTTAACTTCCCAAAAATTCAAAACAGAAGCAAGCACAATCAGTGACTGAAAGGAAAAAACAAAATGAATGGAAGACAATGCCTACCAAGATACACCTGATATGTACAGAATTCTACAAACAGTGGAGCATTAAGGAGAGAAAAACAACAACAAAATAACTAAAAATGCATGTGTGACACAGACTTGCTAATAAAAGAAAGAAATACATGAACCACAGGTTCCATTTTGTTCACCTATGACAACAAACTGCTATGATTGTCATGGAGCCTAAAGCAAGCAAGAATTTTTAATTTATTTGCCTCTCAGTGTTTGTATTTTACCTTAAAGATAAGTCTTGCTTACAGCCAAGTTAAAAAGTTTTACCTTTGTTATTTGAACCCTATAAAGATATTTATTTGTGTTTCTGTTTTTTTTCTTAGCTTCCAATTAAAGTTTTGTATTCTGTCCTGACTCAACATCTGTTCATTTATCTTCTGCAGCTTCAGAGGAATATGGCACACTGGAGCCTGTTTCACTTTGTTTCTGTACAGCATTTTTGTCTTTTGATTTCTACTGCTTGAGTAATAATGGTTTTGCTAACGTTTGCCTTTAATTCTAATAGCAATCAGTCAAATGAATTATTTTAATTTACATAAAGTTAACACTGTCTCGTCCATCAGTATCTGTAATATTTGATTTGATGTTCAAACTAACCATAACTGCAGCATTTAAGGGATTTAAAAATAAAAGCTTGTGTATTTACTTCACAGATGAAGCCAAGTGAATGATTACCTTATTGTCCAAGCCAAGACTTCAAGCTAATGCTTTCCAATTCTGTTATGGAGGCTAAAGGTTAATGAACACTACTCTCCTGTTTCTCTTCTCCATCTCCTCCCAAAAGAACTTATTTTTCAGATCTGAACAACAAATCAGTGAAGGCCTGATGCCAAGAACTAAAAGATTACCCTGACTTGCTGTTCTGCTATTTTGGCAGATTTTATTATTACAAGGTCTAATTCTACAGCTTTGATGTGCCCAACTTATGTAAAACCCTGGGAGCATTGTATCTCAAGAACTGCAGTGAATGCCAAATTTCCATACAGCTACCAATTAATAGCATCTGGAACAACATTGGCTTGGAATTACACTCTCATAGTTTTACACCTTCTAACTTATGTTTTACTGAATACTTACATAAGAATAACAGAATATTATTATTGATCCAAACTCCCACTGGAACTAGTCCAGAGTTGAAACCCACGAAAATAAGACTACTGTGAACCAGAGTAGAAGCTGGTCCTGTGATTACCACTATCTTTAGGCAATTACCGGAATGTTACATGATATTTGTAGTGGCCTTAATTTAATTGCTGTAAGACAAATTTTAATTAGTTTATCATTCATAATCAGCTTGGAACTTTATGTAGTCATTTGGCCTTCCCTTGTAAGAATGATCTTGGTGCTTCAGCTCTTGCACTTTCTTTTCTGACACTCATCTTCTATATCATCTTTTCTACATCACTGCACTTCAGGCACAATTGTAATTTTGTCTGCTGCAAGAAGGCTCAATGGAAAACAGTGTAGGACCAGATATATTTCTTCATTTGTTTACCATTAGCAAAATATAGTAGATACAACACAGTTCAAAAAGTATTTTATTTGTTACAGTTTCTTAATAACACTAATTTTAAATTGAAATCTTATTTTTAAAGGCAACAAGTAAGAAAAGCACATTACTAAAATGATGATTCAGTTTATGACAAAAATCATAAAGGACAGAACCTCATCTAGCGTAAAAGTTCCCAGCTGCAGGGATCATCTGCTTGTGTGAGATATTTAGCATTAGGGAGAAAGACCAAACCCACATTTGGGCTCAGGGACTCCATACAGATGTGAAGTTTTATTGTCTGCTTGTGTATTTTACACAGTAAAGTTTAAAAATACAGCCCATGATCTTATTTACTTTTTATCACCATGTAGACAACAGGAATAGTTGCATTTCCTTTTATCAAGATAAGAGAGTTTGTGTAGATTCTAAAACTGGTGACATTCTGACATTTCAAGAAACTGAATTTTACATGCCAAATAATTAAAGAGTAGGTAAATGACAAAACTCTCTGGACTTCACTTTTCACTTTGAATCTATTACACGCTTTATTAGATCTGCACATTTTGCAAAGCAATAGGTGATGGAAAAGCAGGTGACTCTATGAGGCCCTTTATCAGAGAAACCTAAGCTGCGTTATTCCAAGCCTTTGAGAACACCCTCAAGGACCCACAAACTCTTATCCGTTGCAAATCAATCTCGCCACCCCTGAAGCACGACTCTGGAGCCACACAGCTCATCCTTAAAAACAAAAAACAGCAGGAAGCCAAAGTTTGGAACGTCACCTTCAGGTGTGCGAATAAAGGCATTCAAACATCATTTTCCCCCCTCTCTAACAACAACAGGACACTCCCTGGCAAAAGACACACCGCGATGTCCCTAGGCAGCGTTAGCAAGAGCAGGTGGCACCTCAGACTCTCCCCACACACGTGGCACCTATGAGGGAAAAGCAGGGAGGCGGGGGGGAAAGGGAGGGAGCGGCCGTTCCATCCCGCCCCTTTCCTGCACGGCCCAAAAGGCCCCATAAAGCCAGGCCCGGCCTGGCCTGGCCTGCCGCCCCCGCCGTAAGAAAAAAAGGAAGGGAGGAAGGAGCAGAGGTAGTTGGGAAGGGGTCAGAAGCGGCGGCTGCCCGCAGCGGCCCTCCCAACCGCGGAGGCGGCTCGGTAGTCGGGATTTGGGCCGGCAGGGAGTGAGTCCTGGGGGCTGGCAGGGAGCCCCGAAGCCGTGTAACCGGGGCAGAGGGAACGGGGAGGCCCTGCGCGGGACAGTGCGGTGGGTGCGAGGTGTGACCTCTGAGGCTGAGCGGAGCTGTGCGCGGGAACGGGACGGGACGGGACTGGACTCTGTGGGGCTACGGGAGTGCCCGTCAATTCCTGGGACACTATGGAAAACCATGTAGGACTTCAAACTCGGGTACTGCGATGCAGATCGAATACGGAATAAACATGTATTCGGTGTCAAGTACCATATGTATTTATGTATAAAATAGAAAATGAAGCTTGTTCTTTTTTTTCTTTCTCGTAATTTTTTTTTTTTTTTTAATCAGGTGTTCGTGAGAGTTAAAGAAGACGAGAAGATCAGGTTACCTTTCGTGTTTTTGTTTGTTTATTTGTTTTAATCTATCTGGCTCTCACGGTGTAACTTACTTATCTTCTCTGCCTCACATTAAGTGGTTGCTTCCCCCCTGTGCAATAGCTGTTGTTTGATTTTATAAACAGTCCCTGATGTTTGTTTTTTTAAAAGTTTTGTAGCAACACTGTATATGCTAGTAGTTCCTTTTTCAGGCATTATATGCTACTTAATTGTACTTACATTATGTGATTCCAGCAGTAAATGAGCTTCATTCTTGAACTTCAGAAATGCAAATTGTATAAGTTCTCTTAATATATGCTAATGAGCACACAGCTGAAAGACGTTTGAGAAGCCCAGAGGTGCCTGAGGGGAACACTGAGGAACACAACAGGTGACAGTCCTGCAAAGAGGAATTGGAGCTATTTGATGTTCTCTTTTTTGAAAGAATTTAAAGAGAGAAATAGGATTTCCTTGCAGTGATGATTTCTAAGGTCTTACTTCCTAAACTGTTGAAGTGCCTACTGCTGCATCTGGCATAGCAAATGAAACTGGGTGGGGGAAGCTGCTAACCCCCAACTGTCTGCCCTGCCCCAGTATCAAAAACTAATTTCACAGCCATAATTTTTCCCCATATTGTTGGTGCAATGCATTAGTAAAAAAATGCTGTAGAAGCTGCTCTGCCCACCAAGCATTATGTCTTTTAATTAGGCTAGTGAGCTATAAAAGAGATCTTCAGAATCGTGAAATGCCATACTGTGTCAGAGTCATGGCCTGTTGAGCCCAGCAGTCTGTGTCAGGCAATGGAGAGGAGTTGGAATTAAGGAAAGCCACTTGCTTCCCCTTGGGTTCCAGGCACAGCAGCCCCCTTAGGCCACCAGACATGCAGGAACACTCCTGCTGTACACTTTTGCTGGCTGTAGAATTTCTTGTTGCTCAGTGACTGCCCCCTGGATTTAGTATTGCAGGGAGAAGGTTTGCATTCAAGTTACCTTCAGCCGTAGGATTTTTTTGTTTGTTTGTTTTGCCTGTATTCAATAGAGGTAGCTCCATTCACCTGACCATTTAAACAGTTGTTCCTAAGTAATTAGGTATCTCATTAGGTTGCAGTTACTTCTGACTCTCCCTTCTTTGGCTAGATAGAAATTCCCCTGCAGGTAAGATATTCCTAAAGAGCAAGCAAAACATAATGAACAATAGGCAGGGAACATGAGTGTTTGTAAAATTTTCTCGAATTCTTTAGTTATACATGATAAAGCGAGTACAAGTTCTGAGGTGATGATTTAATTAAAACAAAGATAACAAGCTGTGTGAACTCTGTAACTGTACAGCTGATGAGAAATTCTTTCCTAATTGCACAAACAGTGTCAGAAGTTAATTGCTCCTAACACATTATATAATAAATAACTCTTTTTTGAAAGAGAAAAGTAAGCAGTGAGATGTTGATGTTTTACCTTTGGTCTTGCTGGATGTTCTGGAAATCCTGCGTTGCCCTATGATTGCTCTATCTGATTTTTATCTTGTGTTTTGCCGTGGTACTGTCAGAGGCTTCATTAGTTTGCTACCTTTTCAAGCCATCTTTATAAGAACACATTGTAGTGATGAAAGATGTTTACCACTTAATTATCTACCATTTGTGTGCAAGCTGTATTTCTGTTACTAGATTTGCCTTAGGTGCTAAATGTATTTTGCTAATTGAAAGAAAATTGCAGGTGTTGACAGAAGAAAAATCACTCTGTATGGCTTCTCTAAAGGGACTCTTGAAGTTTAGTATTGTTTACTTAAAAATAGCCACTCCAGGGTTCAGTGTTGTGTGTATCCTCTTTTTCTAGAAATCCATATATTGTTCTTTGTGGTTGATTGATTCACATGGAAGTAAAAGGATGGCTATTGCTTACTTAGAATAGCTTATACAACTGTAGAAGAAGCAGTTTATTCATTAGTGTGATAAGAGTACAAGTAACTGAAAAGGAATTGAGTGTTAGATCTTGAGAGATCACTAGGGATTATTGGCTAATTATAAACATGATACTACAGTGAATACAAGAAGATGCCAGGCACTGATTGTGGGGTTATTTGACCTTGTTGAAATTCTACAAAAAGGTTCAGGGACTATGGTCTAATGTGTGCTGAGATCCTGCAACACCCAGCAAGTACCAAACTTCTGTTCTTTGCCAAGCTGGTCTTTTTCTCTTGTTTCTGCATAGTTCTGGGTTAGTGTAGTGTCACTGGCTTGGCAACCAGATGAAACTGCTGCAGACCTCTGTGTCACACATTACTGAATGCTTTATAGGCAGTTAGAATCAAATGGTCTTTTTTACAAAATGGGGATTATTCCATGGTTTTCCCATAGAAAACAGAGAAAGATCATGAGAATTATGCTGTACTTTGTTTAACATTTTTTTCCTGTTTAAAGAAAACAGATAAATCTGACAGCCTTTCAATATTTAGCAAATGCACACATATATGCACGTTACCTATATGGGAATTTACTACAGATGTGCATGAATGATGGTTTTTGAATTTCGTGTTGCGGAGTTGGATTCTGTACTGTTGTTCAGGCACTAGGCACCCTCTGAGCATGATGGTTTTGCAGGATGAGGGCCCACTTTAAGAATATTAAGAAAAATATATTCTACAGAATGCTATCACAGGAGTATCTCTGGGCATCTTTTTGTTTAAACTCTGACGACCAGATTCTGCTGTGTCCCACTGTAATTTTAGTTATAAACCTGCAACTCAGAGGCTTAATTTATTATGTTGTCATTGACTTGAATTTACTGGCACTGTTTTGTGTGTGAGAATAACATTTTTTTAAGTTTTATTAAGGAATAATTCTGCTCAGTTGTTTTGCACTTCAAAATAACTTAAGGTGATACCATATTCATTATTAACTGGAGATTTAATTTAACAATGTGTTTCAGACTGTGAGTCCTGTGGTCATTTTATTATTTATATTTTTCATGCTTTGTCTATGTGCACTTTTTATGGTGAATTTTCTTGTCTAATGCCTTTTTAGTTGTAGTTTCTTTTTGGAAATGGATCCAAAATGCTTAGAAATGGAAATTTTTAAAAGGGCACTAGTTTTTATTTGGAAGAAAATATTGCTAAAAGGCCAAAGCAAGTGTAAATCATATTTAAGTTAATTTCAGTGACGCAACTTTTGAACAGGTCTTGTTGGCTTTTCTATGAAAGGGAAATTCCAAGGGTGTAGTGTTGTGGTACAATTTGAAGGAAAGGAGGGGACAATTCTGAGTGTTTTAGCTGCCAAGGCGTTTGGAATTTGGGGAACAGACATGTTGCAGTTCTCTATGAGGTAACTGTTCTCTGGGTAGCTTTTTGTTCAGTGCAGTTTGCTGCCTGGACATAGCTGAAGAAAAAGAAGTGAGAGTACCACAAAATGAAATTCTATCAGAAGCAAAAGAATGTTATGCATTACTGAAGACAATATTTGTTCTGCTTTAGGCCATTTTCACATATATGTAAAAAAGCCCGGATGTTTTTTATAAGATTCTATAAAAAAAGTTGTATAAGCTGCTGCTCTGGTGAAGACTACAGTGAGCTTGGAGGTGATTAGGTTTGGAGGTTATTTGGAAGCAGATTTAGAAACTGCAATAGGACTTGAATTTTCTGACTACATGTCTGGTGTGGGGACTGGAAGAGGCAGCTTCTTACTTCTGATATGCTGAATCTGATAGAACACCATGTATCTTATACACTTTGTTAATGGCTTTCCAATGAAAGTCAAATGAAATTTGACCTCATTCACCAGAATTTAACAATAATACGATCCATAATTTGGACCTGAAAAAGCTGTGTTGGAGGATTAGTGTGTCATTTTAGGCTATGGGTAGTATTTATGTGCACCTTGTAAAATTATTCTTGGCTGGGATAGGTAACTTTCTGATGAACAAGTATCACCTGGGAACATGCATTTTTCTTTTTTTTTTTTTCCTCAGATATTTGTGCTATGTTCATTACTAAAATGGAATGTGGAGATATGCAGGTAAGTATTTGTCACTGTTGGGGAGGATTGATTTCAGTGATGGCACATGCTGAGAGCTTACTGACTGGAATAAGTTTTCTTACAGCAGTGACTCCCATTAACTCCCAGTAACAGCATCAGAAAATCTTATATTTGGTCACATTTTAAAAGGATATTTGTATACTCTGGCTCACTATGATTTGGGTCAGCTACTAAAATGTATTTTTGGTTTTCTGACTTTGTTTTGCAGTCCTAACATCCTTTATGTCACCTGGCGCATCTCAGCTGGGTTCAGTGCAGTTACATGAATTTATATGAGGTAAGGATGTGGTTCAGTGAAAGAATGCATGTGGGCATCTTTGAGCTTGTTCAAATCTAAATTTCATCTAAATTAGTCTAAATTCACCCTCATGGGAGGAGATAACACTTTTATGCTTCGTTAGGATTCAGTTTATTTCTGCTCTTTGCAGAAATTTTACCTCAAGGGTGAGTCTGCACGTATCAGTGTCTTGTACTCCACTTTACTAATTTAACAGCTCATGAATCAGACTGCACTGCTCAGCACTCCACTGTGCTTCTGATAATTAATCAGATATGGCTCTAATTACTGACTTTCAGCAGAACTTAATTGTGGTCATCTGTAACATCATCTATTATTGACATATTGAAGGAATATAGGCAACAGAAAAAGAAGTTGCTGGAATTTTCTAATGAAAGTTATAATGATTTTTTCCACCATAAAGCCTATATTTATATTTTAAGTGTGGCCTGCTTATTTGGAGATATCTACCCTCATATCTCTAGCCACATATTTTTTATGTTATGTTGCTTATAAAAAAAGATACCTGCCTGCCCTGGGCAGAGCACACAACCTCAGAAATGCTCACCAGAAGGAACCATCCACAGTTACTGCAGAAAATGGGAACATGCTGTGTCTTGTCTCCCTCAAACCTTATTCTTTAAGACATCTTTTTCATCAGTAAAACAATACCTATGTTCCAAAGAAGCAAACCTTCACAGTCTTTGGTCAGAACAGTTTTCTTTTGCTTCCGTTAGGAGTTTTGAAGATGGGCAGCAAATCTGACAGGAGATGTGTTACCATTTACTGATTAGAAGTACAAAAAAGGCAGTGTCTGTCATATTGGGTGGAAAGCAAAAATAATAGATATGTTCACAGAGCTTACTGACTTTTCAAATATCAAATATTCTTTCTTTTTAAAACCAATTTTAAAAATTAATTCGGTTTTATACTCTCAGAATAAACACTACAAACCTCACTAAAACTTGATAATAGTGATGTTAAGTGACTTATCCTGAGGTTTGTGACAAATGCTTTTGAACTAGTTGAAAGCAGAAGGTACAGTTTTGCTGTAGAAATAGCATAGGCAATTATTAAAAATATTAATCACGTCAAAAAAGCTTTAAAAATTCAACTGGTGTCCATATTTTTTTCACTAACAGACTATAAATATTTTCTTCAGAATTCTGATATAAGTTTTTTTTCCTAGTGGGATTTCAAGAGCTTTGAGTTTGATTTGATCCTCTAGGGTGTACCCATAGACATGGTACTGATGTAGCAAACACTTGCATAGCAGAGCCAGCTGCTAAAACCTTGCCGTTTATAAGCAAGAGAGCAACAAAACACTTCAGTCGTATGAAGATAGTTGGGAGGTATGGTAGTCTTGAGAGATGGGAGAGCCTCAGTACAAATGTAAACTAAAATATATCTACAATTTGTTTTTTCTGCTTCTTGAGTAGGAGCTTGAAAGTTGCAGTAAATGAAGAACTATGGGGGTTTAGTTTAATCTCTTACAAGAGAAAGACTGTAAGGTTAGATCTTTTCTACTAAAAGTTTTATTTCTTAACAGTACCAAACTCAATAAGAGAATGCTGAGAAAAAGATGTGAAATAAAGTGCCTGTTCTTGGAATTTTTGGTTGAATTCCTTCTCTGGAGCCTGTGCATCTTCCCTCTGTGTTTAGAAATTGCAGTGCAGAGTGATCCACCATCACTTGCACTGCCATCCAACAAAGAAACTGCACAGGCAATTGCTGATAATCTGGCTACAAGTATTTGCCAGCTGGGTGGTGGGCCACCAGCCACTGCCTGCCCACCTCCAGAGAAGTCACACCTGTAGGTTGGGGTGTTCATGTGGAGTGTTCACATATGTTGCAAAAGTTCCTTGTAAGAACTTACTTTAACAAAACCAAATTCCGCTTCAGTAGCAGGCCCACAGGTTCCAAAATTATCAATAGAGGGTTGACTGAAATAGTGACAAAAAACATTTAACAAACGTGGCAGTTTTCAATAATAGTAGCAATATGAATTTCTGTAAATATTTTCTGTATCTCTGTGTGTGGAGAAACAGAATTTGTTGATGCTCTCCCAATTAATACCAAAGTAGACATTTGTTTTTGAGCTAGTACTTCCTATATGCTGTGATAATATACTCATCTGATACTTTACTAGGGTTACAGGAATACACAGTTCTTCTAGTTTGAGAAACAATGGGTAGACTGCTCTTTGTTAAGTTTATCTTTTTTTTTTTTTTTTTTTTTAGGGTGGAGTTTTAGTGTTTTGATTTCAGGATGAAGAGCAGGATACCTCTCATTCTTCTAGCTTGTGGCTCCTTTAACCCCATCACAAACATGCATATGCGTTTATTTGAGCTGGCTAGAGATCACCTGCACCAAACAGGTCAGTAAGGTCTTGTTAGGATGTGACATAGATGGTGTCTTACAGTAAAAAGGCAGGAAGATTTATTTTTTTTTTTTTAACACACTATAGATAAGCTGTAACTTTACAGGTGGCTTATTTTTAGTATTGGTTTTGATCATTGGGTAATAAGCTTTCCTGGCATATCCAATTTAGAAAGCGTAGCATTACCTTTTGCTTTGCCTCAGTATGTAAACAAGTATCAAAATGAACATACAAGCAGTTAAACTGAAAGTTTTATCAGCGGTTTTATGTTCATGTTAATGGAACAGACTGAGCCTTGTGAAAGAGTAAGTGTAATGAATTTGAAACTGAAAAGAAACATTTGTGTTCAAATTCATGCTTTTATGATAAATTGGGTTTTGATTTGAAGAAGTGTTATAGCTATCAGTTTTGAAAGCTGAGCAAAACTGCAGATAAGATGAACTGTTAATTATTTGTTAGCCATCTCCACTGAGAGGTACAACTTACCTCCCCTAGCACAAATAATTCCCTCGTAAAGGAGATCAGAAAAGCTAAATGTCAGTGGGATAGAAAGTTTTGGGAATAAAGGAGAAAGGTGGGTAACAAGTTCTTGAGAAAGGATCATGAAAGGTACTGAGTAGCATTGAACTCTAACTTTATCAACTACTTAGTTGCTGAGGCTTTTTTTTTTTTTTTTTTCTATCTGGAAGCTAAAATATACACATTTATGGTAGGGCTTGGAAGGGAATAGTTTATTGTAACCTGACAAAGAAGTTCCTATGGAGGTGGTTCAGTAGGAACCCAAACGATGTAATAATAGAAAGGAATTTAGCTGTCAAATTGTAAGGAGGCAGGGAGAGAATCTTGTAAACCATTGATACCACTGTGCAGTAAAAGCAGCAACCATAAAGAGAATAATTTTAAGAGAAAGAGTTACACAACTGGCGCTGAGGGCTGCCTCTGAGAGTTTCTTTTGTAACTGTAAAATGATTTTATTGCTTATGCAGGACTGGAAATTAAGAGTTAAAAAAAGGAACTTGAATTGGCTTTTCTTACTGTAATTTTATAACTGCTTCTGTTGCCCAGGTGTGCAAGGAGCAGAAAGGCAATGGGAGACCAATTGGTAATTGAGTTTAAGTCGTATATTATAGTCCAGTAACTTATTTCTTTACCTTGAAAGAAGAATTGAACTGGGAAATGAATTACAATTCTGTCTGAATCACAACTAATTATCTGGTCTGCTCCAGGGTCTGTGTAGCAAGATTCTACCCCTTACCTGAAGCAGTTTACTTAAACAACTCTAGTGAAAATCATATTAAAACTTCATTTTTGAAAGGCTGATGTGAAAGTTCTGCATTATACTCTACATCTCTACCATCAGTCCATAGTTGTGGACGTGGCTTGCCCTTGACTTCTTAGTTAATGTTTGGAGTCTCACTCGTATCAGTGCTTCATGCATTAAAGAGAACTTCATTTGTGTCTGGGTTGCCTACACTGCACTTTCGGAAAGCTTAACCTGCAAAACAAGGATGTCTGCAAACCAAGAATCTTCACTTAGATAGACTTTTGTTGTATGGTGAAGGCAGTTTCTCAAGCAGAAGGAGATGGCACCATGGTATAAAAATGCTGAACTCTGGATGCCTGTTTTATGGGAGAACTGTTCCCACCCAGGAAATGAATCGGTCATTCTCCCAGGTTTTTAGTCGTGTTTCTGCTTCTCCGGTTACCTGTGAAAGGAGGGGAGAAATTGGGCTTTATAATATTGAGAACCACCACTAATTGCTGACTGGGAGCTGTTAGTGGGGCTGGAGGACAGTGGCTACACGTGACTAAAGTTTGTTTGAAGTGAGGTAGTGGTCTGCCATATTCACATCGATTCATATGTGACTGAGACCAATGCACTTTCTGGCTAAGATGCACACTGAATGCCTGAAAAAGTAACCAGCATGAGTGAAGAATAAAGTAGAGTGAGGGGCAATGTTTCCTAGGCTCTGAGAGTGGCTTACTTCTGGTGCTACTTCAGTATTTCTGCTCAGTTGTAAATTGGGCAGAAACAATGAATTGCGTGCAGTAGCCTCTGGCTGGAGTTGACTTTGCAGTCGGTCACATCATTCCTAACAGTAAAATCTATCCCTGATGTGTATCCAGACTGACGTATCCAGTAATTCTGCCTGCCAGCTCTTTGCACATCACTTCAGTTTCAGATGCTGTCTAATCTTATTTTTCATACATCCCTATTTGAAGCAGGGAATTTTATTGGATTTCTGATACTTCACACAGTATCTGCAGTTTTTAAATTAAATTGGTGTAGCTGCGTGTGACCGAATAATGATTCTTTATCTGGATTTTTGTCTCTGCTCCTGTGAGTATGACTCTCTACATATTTTCAGATTAAACTCCTTGTTTTAAAATTTTTCATCTGAACTTGCAGTGACAAATGCCTTTCCAGTCTGTTAATACCTAATGCCAAATGCTTTTATTTCTTTTGACTGCATTTCATCTTGGATCTTCTTGGTACTAGAATCAGCCTATATAAGATGATTAAAACCTTTGTTGCCAAGTATTGACAGTGCAGAGTAGCTTACATGTCCATCCAGGGTTCCAGGTAGGGCCAAAAGGGATAGAGGACAAAGGATGGGGGCTTTGAAAGGGAAGATATTTTTATCTGTGACAAGAGAGCTGCAATGTGAAGGCCAAGAAGTTATCTTACGAAAACGTGGGAAAGATGTGATGCAGGCAGTGGGTTTGTCACAAGCAGAGCTGGGTAGTATAGCTGAGAAGTCCAAGGAATAAATAGTTACTAACCAGCCTTGGGAATTTGGAGTTCATGTTGTTAAAGGGCTGCATCAGATTAAAATGTTCCCTTAACTTCAAGAAAGGGATAGAAACGGATTGTTACAGCAAATCAGCACAAAAGTACAGACTTCTTGTTTTCTTGCAATAATTCTGGTAACAGGAATTTGAAAGCAACACAAACTGTCCCTGGCTTGATCCTACTGTTTTGGTAGTGTGTATAGAAATACAGATATGTGGTTGGAATAGGATCAGATCAGCCATAGTTACTTACTACATACACAAGAAATATTGACAAACATTAGTTAAATTTAACAACATAAATAATGAAAAGGAAACAAATATTTGAGTTATTTTTTGGCAAATTTTACAGCAGCTGAACAAGAGCAGTACTTGATTAAAATTGTATTGGGCTCTACCCTTGAAAGGCTCGTGAAGAGGGATGAATGTGTGGCTTAGCATTCAGAGGGAATGAATTTGCAGAGGTGCAAATCGAAGCAGCAAAAGCATAAATCTTAAGACATCTCTAGATATACCATATCCCTAAAGAAAATGTTCCTATTACATAAAACTCGCTTTTCTGAATACCATCATCAGTCATATAGTTTAGGTCCTAGTCTATTTCTGAATTTAAGGAATTCTTTTCTTAATAGATGAAACATAGGCATCTTTCTGTTCTGCAAGGTTTCTTGTATTTTAAAACCGTGGAATAAGGGATGCACATCCCCAGCTTTCAGTGGTATCTGGGTTATGCTCTGTATTTGACTCTGGACTCTCACTCATCTGTTTTGTAGCATCTCTGAGGAGAAGCAAGTCATGTTACATGGCCAAAGTCAGCTTGGATGAGAACATTTCAGAATAAGGTGTCCTGCGAGAAGAGCTATACTACTTTGTTATTCACCTTGTTACTCTTAAGATGGTTGTTTCAGCCATTTCTGCAAGAAATACTCATTTTCATAGCTGGCAGGAAACTGCCTTTCCTTCTTTTTGTCCAAATCCAGTGAGATGGAAGTGAAATTATATTTTGAAGTCTTGATATGGAACGTTTATGTTAGTTGTGGTGTGTAGAGATCATTCAGCACTTACATGAGAACTGATCATTGTGTATGCTCAGTTACTCAGCTGCTGGGGGGAGGGCTCCTGAAACTGCAATGTATTGGAGTGGCTGGCTGACTACAGGGGGAAATTTCCATCTTCAGGCCCTATAGTTCACTCAGCCACGTGGATATGATTTATGTTTGTCTAGGTTGTCTTCTTACTGTTTTCTTTTGTTACTTTAAGTGTTAGAAGCCTTGATTTTTCTCTTCCATTTGATTTCATTTCTGCTTTCAAATAAGCTGAAATGTCACCAGAAGTTCTCATGTCATTGGTTTTGTGCAATGCCATTTTATGGCAGGCTAGAGACAGGAGTCTTTACAGCTCATAAGCATATGGCCGATTTGCCATGATTCTTGGTTAGAATAATCTCCCAGTTTTGATTTTTATATTTAATATA
Source organism: Heliangelus exortis (assembly GCF_036169615.1). Classification (NCBI taxonomy): domain Eukaryota; kingdom Metazoa; phylum Chordata; class Aves; order Apodiformes; family Trochilidae; genus Heliangelus; species Heliangelus exortis. Next base: position 7,841,331 of record NC_092430.1, read on the forward strand.
TTAATTTAAAATATAAGGGAACAATTTATATCTGTAGTAATTGAAATGGGGAAAATAAATTACTGTGTAAGAAAAAAATTTAATAAGGGCAACTTATTAATCAATTAAAGCTATCATTTCTTTCCCCTTAAATGAGAATTTGTTAAAGCACTGTATATTTTCAGAGTATCAGAATAACTGTTTCATACATCAAGTAAAATATTTCCAATTTCACATTGTGATCTGAAGTAATGGACTTAATTTATACACATAGTTGCATGTTTCTGGAAAATTTTATTTTTCTACTATTGAGAAAGATATTTCTCAATATTCTCTGTTTCTCTATTTCTATCTTTTTCTATTGACAACTTGGCCTATAATAATAATGTTTTAAAAGAGAGGATAGCTTGGACTGACATTCTAACAGGAGACAAGCCTATAAATCTCATTGAATTTTAAGGCTGTCCAACTTTAGTTCTTTTGAAAATGTTACCCTGTTATGTCCAAATAAGTGTGTAGTTACTGAGCTGTCATTGTAGAATATTAAATTGTTGTGTGCCAGTATCAGAAAGTGTGAGTCCAAGGGTATCATTTTCATTACAAAGCAATAGAGAGAATGTTCTGCATTCTTTAAGTTTTTTTGTTGAAACAATTGAATTAGGAAAAAGGAAGTTTTACCCCCTCAGTATCATATTTATCATAGTTATTTAAAATGCATGTGTTACATTAGAGATAATTTTGCTTAATTTCTGTTAATTTGAAACACCCTTTCTCTTTTCTCTTTCTTGAGGGATACAGCTCATACCAGTACTTCAGTTCCCTGTTGATTTATTAAGATCTGCCTTTTTTTTTCCTAATTTGCAACCAAAACAGCACAGTTTAACAAAAAGTTCTTGTGTTAATGATTATGTTATGTAACAGTAGGAGAAAAATATGGGCATGTTTTCAAATTTAATTAGCATGATCAGCCAGATAGAAGGGGTCATTAGTGGCTGCTTAGGTAATATTTGGACCATAGTGCTTTAAGTCTCCTTCTAGATGCCATTAGCCCCATTTTGGTTTGGAAAGTTCTGATCTGTGTGATTGGCAATAATCCCATCTGTAGTAATGTGCTATCATTCTTGTTTTATCACTATGAACAGGGGAAGTGATTTTAATAAATAGCAAGCATCAGGTGCTTAAAAACAAAGTACTGGTCAGTCATCCATTACTCTGGCTATATCAGAGCTGTACTTACTGGAGTATAAATCTTAATCATATCTAGCAATTTTGTTAGTTTGCCTGAAGAACTATAAACATCTCTACTTGACTGGAAGTTGTATGTTCATCTACTTTTTCTTTTTTAATCATCTAATGGGATAAACAGTGATTGTGAGCAGTTCACAGAGAAACTAGAAGGCTGCTTTTTATTTTTTTGTAAGTGCTGTTTCTATATTAAAAACAAAACACAGATCAAGTTGTTCATAGGCTCTTGTAACTTGGAAATTAACTATGATTTGAAGGTGGACTAGATAAGCTCCCAAGGTCCCATCCACCCTAAATCATCAAGATTCTGTAACAATAACTTTTTTTTTATTTTTATTTTCAAAAGGAAGGTATCAGGTGATTGAAGGCATAGTGTCTCCTGTTAATGATGACTATGGAAAGAAAGGTTTGGTTTCAGCAGGGCACCGGATAGCAATGGCTAAACTAGCACTGGAGACATCTGATTGGATTCGAGTTGATCCATGGGAGAGTGAGCAGGAGACATGGACAGAGACAGTAAAAGTTTTAAGGTAATTAGTTTTTTTTTCCTTGATGAAGTTTCTGATTGCCAATAATCTGTCAGGCTACCAGATTATTGCACAAAACTCACTCGTAAAACACCCAGGCAAAGCAGAACATGTATGTTAATGTCATCCTCAGCTTTGAGATAAAAAATTAAATCTGTTAGTGATGAAAATTCATATCCCTTTTCTTTGGAAAGGCTGCAGAGACAGTATTCCTCCTCTGCAGTCTTTCCTTTCCTAGTGCAGAGCAGATAGGCTTTCCCCAGACTTATGTCCCACAGTACTGTAGATGTGCCATTCAAGTAGTTAGATGTGGAAAGCTTCTGCCAAGAAAGGGTCCTGTAGTCACTGAAAAAGTGCAGCAAATTCTTGGCTCTGTTATTTCTCTTGAGTTTAAGTCTTTGAGCAGGTAGTACTGAGATCTTAATCAGAAAGAGAGAGTTTCCAAACAAACCAATTCTACAGGAGCATCCCTATTCCAGAGCAGCTACATTGGCATTACTATGCCTCCAGGTTCATCTATTCACAACAACTCTAATAGCAAGTTAAATCAGCTCCTAGCTGCTGTTGTCTTCAAAATCGCTGAATTTGCTGCAGTTTTGTGCTGGGAGGAAAAATCAAATAATTTGTCCAAAACCTGCATTACCTTGATGTGCCTGATGAAGGCACGTCACACCTTCCTGTGCTTTGTGTGACCTTAAAACGTGCCTGGTTCCCATTGGGTTGTTTCTGGTAATAAATGCAGTATGGGGCAAGGTATGAATGCACAACGTTCTTGTGCCAGCCACTTTCTGGAAAAGCAGATGCTGCAGAACTCAAGACATAGTGTGCAGGAGAAAGACTTCATAGGTGTCTTTCAAGAAACTGTATGGTAAGAACAGTCAAGTGTTCATCTCTTTCCATAATTTGTACATGACTTTCTCCATGGACACAGCTGTTTGTATAGTTTCAGGTTCTAAAATTTGATTTCTTACAACTGCCCAGAAATCTCCTATGGCTCAATATGAGAGGAAATAATAAAGAGACCTCTTACTGTACAAAGCCATGTGTAAGCATACCCTGTTGGCTTACAAAACAGTTTGTTGGAGCCTTTTAGTTCTGTTTTTATTTGCTTCACTGAACATAGACATCCAGTTGCTTCTTGTGCCCATTCCCTGCAGCCAGCAGAACAGATGAGGCAATACTGCCCTGTATTTGAAGAAAACATATTTTCTATGGTCACTCTTGAATATTCCAGTGTGAGAAATGACTAAAAGGTCTGTCCTGTAGTATTGGTTGGGTTTGGGATTTTTCTCTTCAACTTTTGTAAAACTTTTCCTCCAGAGAAGCAGCTACAAATCTTACAGGTCAGGTGATCCTACTTACAAAGAATTTGATCTTGCACAGCTCAAGCTGAAGTGAATAATACTTGAAGGATTTGTAAACAGTAAATCCACTTCAGAGTCCTTTAGAATAAGAAGCACAGCAAATAAAACCTGTATGTGCAATTTTTTTACTAAGGGAAAGTAGCATCAATGAAGGATGAGCAATCAAGCTTCTTGTGTGCCTAGAAAGTGAGCCTCTAGTTTTATAAATAAATTTACAAAATTTTAAAATAGATGGCTGTTCAGGACAGAAATGAACATAATTTTTTTTCCCACATGATGACCTATACTAATGAGCTAAACCGGAGTCCTCATCTAATCTAGAGCCTTACCAGGTACAAATAGGCAATGGCTTATTGTGGAGTTGTGCTTCTTCACATGTGTTGAAGGTTAATCTATAGATTTTTCCTAAGTAAAAGAACGGAGAATCAAATGCTTCCTTCAGTATAGGCTCCTTCAGGTAGGAAACTTTCATACCAAGAAAGAGATTCTGCTCTTTCAAGGCCAAGGCAAGAAACATCCTTGCACCTAAGCATCTGTTCATATCAGTATTCTGAGTTGTACCTTTACCTGCAGTAGGACACTGTGTCCTGAGACACATTAATTGCCTTTTCCTAAAGTACTTTTTTTACCTGATTGTGATGAAAATGTCATATTTCATAAAAATCTGTGGATTTTGCAGAGCCTCTGAAATAGTTATGATATGAAAGAATTTTAAGCAGCAAAGTTCATATCCCACTTGTGATGCTATTCCTAACAGTTGTCTGTTATATTGAGTATGGAAATTTTGGAGACTATCTCAAGGCTTCTTTTCAGAGAGGAGAAGTGATAATTTCCCACTTAGCTGCTGTTCCTGAATGTACTTCCTAGACAAGAAAAGCATATTTTCAGTAACCAAAGAACTACATTAATTCCTCTTAATTAATCATGTTGCAGATATACTATGAATTAATTTAGCAACGGCAAATATCTGTCTTACCCAACTTTGGTTTAATTGTGCCAGGGATTTAATTATATAGTTAGTCAAAACTTCACACACAGTTCAGAAAATGCTTGATAAACTGACAGATTTGTTTGTCGTTTTTAGTGTATCTTAAAGTAACGTAATCTTCCATGACCCAACACTTGAAGCTCCTGCTGAACAGACCTTTTGGCAGTTGTAACATTTGCAGTGCTTGTAATGTTTTGCAGTGAGCCCTTTACCAAAAGTTCTTATTTGTGAATCAGGGCCTAATATGAGTCCCTGATACAAAGTTAGTGTAATTGACTGTGCATAGCATCAGCCTGGTTACAAGGCAGGATTTAAAATAGAAAGGTAGGAAGGCGCAGGCCAAGCTACTGCTACCTACTCTCTGCTACCATATGGCCCTCACCTCTTGATATGCAGTTTCTTTAGCTGATGGGGAAACATCAAAAATGACTGGAGATAGTTACACAGCCTGTCTGGGTGTCTGTTCTTGACACCTGTGCAACTTACTCCTGTGGCTAAAGGTATTTACATCATTTGAGAAATCTCTAAACTATAAAGTCATTATATAGCCAGAGATTCAAAGGTTTATCCATGGCTTTATACACGTCCTGATTTCAGACTGTACTTTGTACTCATAATCTCTGCTTTGATACAGTTACATGAGACCTGCTGGTCACCTTGGCCATGGAGGTACTAGACAGAGATGGGACAATGGCTGGAGACTGAGTCTGTCCTGTTTACCCATGAGCTTGTTTCATTAAATGGTTTGGGCTTGTGCCAATATGAGTGATGCCTAAGCAAAGCTCAGGGTGGTGCAGGTCAGGGACTCTTCTGAACAGGCAAGGCCATGCTGATTGAGAAGGAAGGGAGTTGAGAAGTTTGGATCTGAGATTGGCACTTCCCTTAGACTTCTCACTAGACTGAGGTAATAGCAGTATTGCAGTGGTGCAGCAGTGATCAGGAGCAGCAAAAGAATAAAGCAATAGAAACCTGGAAAAAGTGACAATAGGATCCTTGCCTGCCTTTGTGGGTCTCAAGTCAGTAAAATTAGAAGCATAGGAGATGTCAAATCTTATGAGAAGTGCATATGTTGAGTTTCTCAGGATTGTGATTATTTTAATTAAAAATGAAAAGGAAAATCACAAGGTGAAAACTCAGAACATACTTTGTGGGGAAGAGGATGAGAGAGAAGAATGTCTCCCCCTGAAAGCTCAGCACATTAGAGAAACATCAACATGAGAGGTTGTATTTAATCAAGGAATTAAACGTAGTGATCGAAGTGTGATCTGATGCTGTTTCTAGAAAAAACCTCCACAGTGTTTTAAATGTAATGTTGCTACTAAAATGGCTATAATGGTAGAATTTTAAAAAGCAATTGAAAACCAGAATGCCATTACGGAGATTGCTTGTGAATTCTGCAAAATGTTAACTACACTGATATTAATCTCACAGTAGAATGAATATGCTAAATTCTTAACAAATTGTATTCAAATCCAAAGTGCATAAAAGCAGACTGTGTTCTTGAATCTGAAAGTGCCAGGTAATCGCTTTGTGCATCTCTGAGAGGATTACCTCACACACAGGCCTTTATTTTAAATGCAGGCACCATTACAATGAATCACTCAGATTGTTCTGGTCCAAGAAGGAATTAATGGAAAACAAACGGTCCACAGAAAGATCTACAGAGGGCTCCCTTTCTTGCCAGCACTCAGGTTGGTTCATAACTGTAAACACAACTCTTTCTTTATCCTTGAAAATGATACAGCTTTACCAGTCTAGTCTAAATGATGAAAAAGTTGAGCATAGTAATTTTTGAGGCTTGGAGCTGCCTGCCAAAAAAAAAACCCAAACCATGCCAATTGACAGCACAACTGCTGGGGCAGTTCTTTTATAGTAAATTCCACATAGGCAGGAGAGTTACTTTGGTGTTGTATTAATTTTTGGTTTTATAAGCATTCCCCTCAAAAAACCCCACCTTCTCAACAATTCACAGACCACCATTTAGCAAAGTATCCTTGAAAGGAGAAGGACACTTTTTCTCATTAGTAAAGAAGATGTGAGGATATTGGACGTATATTTGGAAAAATGCCAGCCTTTTTGTGAAGCCTACTATCTGTTAATTTAGTAACCTAGAGCTGCATTGTGTACAGCCAGAGAAAACCCATCAACACCATAAGAGCTCTAGGGTAATATTAGCTCTCATGTGGCTTGAGACACAGAGCACTGTTTGGTTGTGGAGGCTGCTGTTAAGTTAAAAAAGCAAACTGTGACATAAAACCCTCTGGTAAGGCTCTGGAAAGCAGGGGACTAGAAGCAGTCTAAATGTGGAACTGAGGGCATTCAACTGGAAAGGAAGAGTAAAATCTGTGAGTGGAAAGACAAGAAGATTGGAACTGGCATGAGGAAATAGATGGGTAGAGGGCAGCTTGAAAGGGATGAAGCAGAAAAGGTCAGCTGCCTCCTGACAGAGCTTCCAGGGTTCTTGGTGTCTCACCATTTTCAGCTGTCAGAAGTATCTGGGACATTATTTTTAAGTTTAATACTCTTTTAGTCCAGACAGGGATCAGAGTCAATATTAAATATTATATATAATTAATAAATATATAAATAATAAAAATAAGAAAGTACTGACTTAAAACCAATTTTAAGTATAAACTAATCAAATTCTAATTAAGTAGGAACTAATCAAATATAGAAATCTCTCAATTTCTCTTGTCTTTCCAGTTCTACCAGAGTTAAAGCTGCTCTGTGGGGCTGATTTTCTACAGACATTTAGGACACCCAACCTGTGGAAGGAAGAACACATCAAAGAAATTGTGGAAAAGTTTGGTTTGGTCTGTATTAGCCGTGCTGGCTCTGATCCTGCTCAGTATATCCATGAATCAGACCTTTTAACTGAATTTCAGCACAATATCTTTCTAGTGAAAGAATGGATTCAGAATGAAATCAGTGCAACACAGATACGTTATGCCTTGTGCAGAGGGTTAAGTGTAAAATATCTCATACCAGATTCTGTTATATCCTACATTGCACACCACAATATCTACACAGAAGAGAGTGAGCGGAAGAATGAAGGTGATCTCCTTCAGCCTCTGAAGTTGTACAACACAACAGTAAACCCACTAAATGACTGATGTCTGGATGGAATGTTTAGAGAGGACTGACCTGGTGTTTTTTCATGTTAAGTTCTTGAGAAAGTTGTTTCTTGTTAATGTACATCTGTCCAAAATATTTTTAATTCATGTGGTGTTAAGAGTTTGTGGGTTTGTGTGTGGTAGTACTTAAGCAAGTTGGGGTGTTCAGCTGTATAGCTTAAAATATATAATAAACAGCTACCTTGTGAAAATAAAAAAAAAAAAAATTTGCTTAACAGTAAATATTAATCTCCTGTATTACTTACAAGTCAAACATAGTACTTCTTGAATTGTGATTCTGTAAACCTATAGCCATTTTTAGCACGAAGAGGCCTTACTGTTCTGAAGAAACAAAATTAACCCTAACTTTCTTTATATATATATATATATAGATATATATTACTGCTGAGCTTTGACTTTTTAGGACCCTGAATAACTTTTTTTATTTTTTGGCAATTTGAACAAGAGATGGAAATAAATCTTCCTTCTGTGCAAGCACTGAAAATGCATGCACCATTCATGTCACTTTTAAGACTCCAGATGCACAAATGACAGACAGTCCTCATTCCCAGATTTAAAGTGAATTTCTTTGCTTTTCTGATCGAGAGATTTCTATAAGACTAAGTAATTGCTCTGGAATAGATAACGTATTCAGGAGGAACTTCAGCTGTACCATTGGAAAATACGCAGTGGAAAATAAGTGAACGTAACTAAGAAGCTGCCTGAATATTTGAACGCTAATGTTAGCCAGAAATATTTATTTTATATGTTGGTTGCCTATGCTGATGATCTTATGTTTGACACCAGAAACCTTTATAGAAAATAGGATACCTTTAAAGTGCTTATGTGTTACTTAAATTAACTGAAAGCATGCATTCAGTAGTTATTGGGCATTTATCAATATACAGAATTAACTACTTCTTAATACTTGTTTCTACCTAACTGGTTCTTTTTGAGCTCTCAGTTGGTCAAACAGCTTCCACTGCTAGTTCTCTAGATTTAGGAGCTTGTGGGAAATGCTACATTAAGGCCAGACACAGGTTGCTTTCACTGAAAGAGTCTGATTATTTTCTGAAAAGACATAAAGTAGTTAGAACATGTTTAAGAAGAGATTTGCCTCAAAGAATGTACAAGACAAGCACTTGCATAGCTTTGGCTAATATCCTAAAATAAATGTGTTCTTTTTTTGAGTGGCATGAAAAATGGAGAGTAATATGGTCAAATAAATCTTCAGATGATCAGCATCCTCAGAAAAGTTATGTGGAAGGGGCATGTTTCATTCTGTTTAAATCAAGTCATCCTATTGTCATTAGAAATCTCAGTGGTTCAGCCTTGTGGAAGGATTTAAAAGCAACACTTCAACAATAATCAGCTTAGGAGGACTTGCATAGCTGCAGGCTCCAAAAAAGAGATAAAAGAAACCAGAGTTTGAACTTGCCCCAAAGAAAGGCAGTGAGCTGTGGGGTGCAGGATCACCACACTGTGCTGAGACTTTGATTTTGACAGCCATTTAAAGTAGGGATGCCTGCAGATTTCAATGGTTACTGGAAAATGGTCAGCAATGACAATTTTGAGGAATACCTGAAAGCACTGGGTAAGGTTCTCTTCATGTTTCTTTAATAAATAATGCTGTCTAGATGAATCTATGTTCTCTTGTATAAACAGAAATTTTTGTGAGAAATACTTTATTCATGACTGCACTTAAAGTATTGCCTCATGCAAAATTGTTTCGTGTTAAGCAGCCTCTATTTTTACTTTCATGAAGCTTTCATTAATAGCACTTAAGGTATAGAGCTTGAAGAAGAAAGTGGCAGATTTCAAAAATTAAAAAACAACCACAATTTTAAAGAGTGAAATTTTCATATCTAACAAGGAGACAGTAGTGTACTGAATGCAATTTTGTGTGTTGCATGTGATGTAAATTGCTAGGATTTCTGTAGAAATACTGATGGCCTTATTAACAGTCAAATACAAGTAACATATTTTAAGGATTCCACATAATTAGAAAATGAAAACATTAACTTCATTTAGAAGAAGTAGATTATGGACTTTTTACTGATGAGAAAGCTGGTCTGAAAGATGTGGGCATGTATTTCTCTGGGTTCATTTTGGTTCTCCCAAGAGCTACAAGATCCTTTTTGTGATAGACTTTTCTGGATTAAAGTAATTCTTTTTCTTTTTCAGATGTAAATGTTGCTGTAAGAAAAATAGCAAACTTGCTAAAACCTGACAAAGAAATCCTTCAGAATGGGGATCATATGATCATTAAAACGCTAAGCACTTTCAGAAACTACATCATGGAATTTGATGTGGGAAAGGAGTTTGAGGAGGATTTAGCTGGAGTGGATGATCGCAAATGCATGGTAAGAATTAGAACTGTAACAACTGGAGGAAAAAAAAAAGCATATTAATAATTTGAGGGGTTTCACAGACCACATCTGTTAACCATTTTGTGTGGCTATTCCTAAAGTTATTTCTGGACTTTTGCTGAGATTTGAACAGTTTTTGGCTTGCTGTTACATTAAAAGGAGAGCTAATTTTAATCAGGAGCACAAAAAAATTATCAGTGAATGAATAGTAACTTTAATAGATAATACTTATAAAAAAGAGCTTTAATGAAAGTTATTCAACTATACCATGATGTTATTTTAAAATGACAGATTCAGACTTTCAGAATCTCTTCCAATAAGTAATGTTTTGAAAAATAGGAAGGACACATTGCAGGGTCAGGCAGTGTTCCTCATGTTTCAGAATGGCCAAGTGCTTAGAAACTGCAGCTCTTCTTTCTTGTTATTCTTCCTGTGCTCCTTCCTTCCTGAGTATATTAGAGCAGATGTGTTAATTAGCCCACTGGAACAAGTCTTAAAGCAGTCAATAAGCAAACAATGAGAACTCTGCCTTATGAGGTCTTTTGCTTGCCAGAGAGACAATATTTTCTAACTTATGACTGATAAATACCAATTAACAGGGGAAACACTTGCGAATGCCACGTACTTTCCTGTTAGTTTGAAAGCATGACATCTGCAATACCCTATAGTGAAGGAGTTGATAAGTAAAAGAAAATTATCTCAGGAGGGACTGTAGAGGAAAAGTCACATAAAAGAGAATTAATTGGTTTCCATTCCTAGAAAGACAGTGCCATTTAAAACCAATACTGTTCTCTAATCCTAGGGTATGCAAATTTGCTCTTTCATTGGTGATGGCAGAAAAAGGAAAGACAGTGAAGATGAGAAACAAAGGGTAGGTAGCTAGTGAGTGCCTCAACAAGCATGAGAGAGTGCAGAATACAAAATCCATGGAAGGGATAAGCAATGTGTTGTGTATAGAAAAGTATCCCAATGTCATAATGCATTTTTGGCTGCTGGAAGGCTCTTAGTCAGGAAGGGAGGTTCAGAGCAACCTAATAATTATGAGCCTAAAGGACTTAGGTTTAGGTGGCTAAAATGACTGTCAAAGATAGCAAATTTTAAAACAGCTGCTCAATCACTAAAAATGTCTTAAGTCTTCAGTGTTTGAGTCATTGAGGTACTGTTCATGAGTGTACAGAATTGTCTCCATCTAAGCATTATAAGTTATTATAAGTTTAAATGCCATTAAGCTCCACTTAAGGGAGGACTGAAACACCCTTAATGTGGCAGAAAGAATTGTGCTCTGAGGCTGTCTAGCATGTATCTGCAATGAGTTCTTAGAAAATGGATCAGACAACCATGGTGCTGAAAAATCAGATTCAGGAGATCCGGTGGGACCCTTGCCTAGCAAGGCACTTCAGCCCAAATCTGACAACTATGTCAGGCAAAACTGCAACACTGTTAAGCAGCAAAATCACTCTGATGGTCCAGAAAGTGTCTTGTGACAGAAGGGTCTTGGAGAAGATATAAGAGATTATGGACCAGTCCCTGGGTGGTGTTATGAAGAAAACCACCATAAAAGCAAGGTTGAATAGTATTCTTGTTATGGTTTTTTCTCATCCATTGCTTGTGAAATTGCATGCCCTAAATGGCTTAATCTTTAATAGGCTGTTTACTGGGAGAGATAGTGAATCTCAATTACTGTTATTTAGATTGTGGACTGAACAGACCACTGCACCAGTTTTATTCAAGTAGTTCAGTGTATGAGAAGTACAAAGTAACATGGATAAACATCAAAACATGGTACATTAAACATTAATCTATATAGCAGAGCAGTCATCAGGAGACTAGCAAAAATAAGAGCCTAGAAGTAATTCATCCAATAGCTATAGATATTTTCTTTTAATAAAGAATATATCACATAACTAGAGGGAAGATCAGTTCAAATCATATTAGTGTGGTGAAATTGTCTTCACCTTTCTGTTGTAAATCATGTCCTTGAGTCAGTCAGGGCAGAGTACAACTGTGTGTGATGTGTAAAGACTAAAAAGTTTTGCTATGTTTATTTTGGAAGCCAAAAGTTAGACAGTAGGAATTGATATACCTGTAATAGTGTAGGCCCCCTACTCATTTTAGTAAGGATTTTTTCATTTTTATAATTGGTCACTCCTGGAAGCCTGTCTGAACTTTCAGGAATGTTGAGTTAACTGAGCTGGATAAACTTAAGCAATCTCAGTTTGTCCTTTTTTTACAATTGCAATTTGCAGTTTCTCTGTTATGTAAAACCAGAGATTAGGATAGTTGAGCACACAGATGTGTGGACACAGGGAAGATCACTAATCACAGCACAAGGCACTCCTGAGAAGACAATTGATAGTCAGTTCTATGAGATAGTCAGATATTCTAGGCAGTACTGAAGCCCTGTATGGACAACCTGCAGCATAGCCTGTCATGCTTCTTCTGGAGCTTTTTCCCAGCAATTTTATCTCCTAGATTAAAAAAATAAATAAAAGTTTCTTTGCTTGACAAGTAAGTGAAATATATGTTTCTGCAATCTTAATCATATTTAATATTTAGGCCTATTAAAACTTGGTTGTTTGAACTAAAAAGGTAGAATGAAAGTTTACATGTGCTTCTGAAGATGTAAAAGATACTCCTGCGTCTTTTATTCTTTGCAGACATTACAAGGTGCACATTAGACAGTGTAGAAAGAAGTTCAGAGCATTAATATAGTAGTCCATTATTTCTCATATGATGTGAAGTTTGAATCAGACCATGGGTAAAGTTTCTAGTACTCTGAAGGGTTTGTTCATGGTTTCAATGGGTAGGATATACCAGGTGTATAGTGTCCATAGACAGAAGTTTAAAGTGGGTAACTATGACTTTGTTATTTCCTGAACTATTTGATCCTGCTGTCTTCATTCTCAGTGAAGCTCCAGTCTCATAATGGAATTTCCTTAATTTTAGAAGTAAATTCTATAATCTCTAGTTGTGACTAATATAGAAAGTATTTCAGGTATTTTACTGAAACCTTGTTTCATGCATATAAACTGCTGAGGAAAAAAAATTACTGCACAAAAGAGGCAGGACCTTATTGAAACAACAATTAATTGAAAATCATCTCCGAAAGTATGTGCCATTCATCAGCAGATAATTTTGCCTCTCTTTTTGAGTTATAAACAGTGAAGTTGAGGAAACATCTGCAATATAAAGGATACTGCTAAATATAAGAATAGTGCAGGATCTATCACTAAGTAGAGAAGTTAGCCTTAGGTACCTTCACAGTGTATTTGGATAGTACTTTAGTCAAGTTTATAAAAAAAATTAACTGAAAAAACTTAAAGGCTGAAACAAAGACTGCAGTTTCATGTTCCAAGTCTGCACTCAAATGAATCAAAGTAGACTGAGAATGAGATAGCTCAGATACAAAAATTCCTTCCCCAAAATTTTTATTTTGCTAATAATTTTGCTGCCAAAGTCAGATAAAGGTTTTGTATTACGATTTCTCTCTGCTATTTAAGCATTTGAATGAGACTGACTTGCATTACCTCACACTATCCAGAATTAATCTCTTTTCACAGAGGCTAAGGGCAAATGATCTGTTTAAAAAAAATCGAGGAAGATTCTGTGTTCTAAGTATAGAGTAGCAGAATTTTTTAGGATAATTAAAAACTGTTGGTTACATTAGAATTGAATATTTAGATAAGCAAGTGAAGGATGCTTCTATAATTCAGAGCCTTATACTCTTTGGTAATTTTCTTGGATTGAAGCAGGAAAGGAAATGGCAAGGTCTGGGGACTGGTAAACAGAACAGTGAGAATTTGTAACTGAAGGTGGGATATCATACCTATTAACCATTTAGTTAAACAAAACAGAATACAAGCAGAATTTAACCATGGGTAAGTTGTCAAATGCTTGTTAAGGATTCTGTTACTGGAAGTAAAATAGCATTTAGTCACTGTTAGGGCTTGCTAGAGTAGAATAGGGGAATTGGGGAACTGTGGAGTTCATCTGATCTATCATACATCTTACCAGATCAAGTATCTTCCTCAAAATATGTAGTTGCTTAACATTTAAGACAGCCACATAAGGATTGTTCATAGGCATGTGACCAGTCATTCTGTCACCCAAACCAGTGCTAGTTACATGTGCCATGTCCTAGTGAAAGGAGGACAGTTGTTTGAAACCATTGTTGCCTCTATGAAAATGTGAAAATGATTGCTCTCTATATTCGGGAAAAATGCAAAGAAGTTTAGTCTTCCTGGACATAATTTCATTCATCTTTTTGCAAGGTCAGAATAAAGGTCTGTCATAAAACCTCATGGCTCACGAAGCTAATTTAACTGTTTAGACAGGGTTCCTGTGTTCCACAAATAGAATTCACAGCTGTTAATTTAGTTTAGAGTATTGGAATGAAGAATTGGTGCCAGAAAAACAACAGCCAACAAACAACATTCCAGTCTTGAAATTTCAGTAGGGATCCCCCAGAGGGCGAGAAGACTCAAAATAAATTATACCGCTCTTGCAAGATGCAAGATGAGCCATTTGTTTTTACTTGATCCCTCTGATTCAACTGTTTTGTTTCTTTGCCTCTTCAAAATCTGTCCATTTCTTTTTGATTTTAATTATTTTCTCATACACTTTGTTGGAACAAGCATTTTTCTAGAAAGGCTGTAGCTGGGAGGTCTCTTTATGTCACTGTGTGTATGTGCCAGTCTTCTCTCAAATCTTGTGCCCTCTCTCTGCAGTATAGTAAATTCCCCAGCTTCTCACTGGAATAATCTCTGAATTTCATGAAGTTTTAATTTAAGGAGGTAGTCTTCATGTAATTTTCTGTTGATAGTTCTGACCTTTTGCAAACTGCTGTCCACATATGAGAAAATAGATCTCTAGTTAAATCTTAGGCTCCCGAGGTCCAATTCCTGGAATTTTCTCAGGCTCTTTGAAACTCTGGTTCATTCAGTCTCTGTGCCTCACTACTGAAGAGCTGTCTCCTTTTTTCTGCCTTGTTTCACACTGTGCTCTTTTGGCATTACTACTTATTACCTGTAAGTGGTACGCTCAGCACATATGTAGGGTGATATCAAATGTGATCTCTAGAATCTTTTGCCATATAATTTAGGATGTCATTAACTTCAAATTTTGCAGTGCTGGATTCCTGACCAAAACCCGAGACTGATCAGAAGCTTTGAGCTAGTTAGCCACAAAACCACTGCTAACATGCTGAAGCTCTGCAGGAGAGGTGTTTTTTGGTGAGCTTAGCCGTTCAGCTTTTTGCAAATCCTAAAATGCTCAGAGAATAATGAATGCAGAAAGTGTAATCAAAAAGAATCAGCTGAAAACCTGAGCACTAGGTTTACCAAATCCGATTTTGAACGACAAACCATTAGTGATATGTACAATTGCATCTTGCTAAAGTTACACGGAGAATAATTCAATTACACACATTAATTTAAACAGTAAACTTCTTAGAATTGATTCTGTGAATTGAATGTGCTGTGTTGTACTTTTTTGCTGGCACAGGATATACACACGTCTTCCTAGTTTTGTATTATTTGTATACAATTTCATTTCAGTAAGAAAAAATCCAACATCCCTAAAAATAAAATACTATGCACTGTCCAAATGAATGTTTCTACTTCTCCCACATACTGTGATCTGCTTGGCCTGGAGCTTTGGTGCATTCACTTTCCTACTCCTTGGAACATTTCGTTGCTTTTCTTCATTGCTTTTGTGAGCAAGGATTCAAAAAAAGGAATTTGAACATTTAAGATCTGATCCTATCTGACAGCAGCTTACCCTTTGGTCTATAATTTGTCAATCCAATCCTAAGCCCCTTTGCAATGGAGCTTCTGACAATCATAGGAGCAAATACTGCTTCTAGAAGTGTCTGCAGTGAGCTATTCAGCTTACCAGTCTGGTGCAGAATGCCCACATTATAACCAGCTTGTCTTTTAGGAACAATCTGAGCAAGTTTTTAATGGCATAAACACATTTCAGAGTCCTGTAGCTGTAAGTACCTATTATGAGACATCACATCTGCCAGCCTCACAAGCAGCTGAGAAGTTATTTCCAATAAGTCAACTTTGGGAGTTCTATTGCTGCATGGCTAAAAACAGATTGATGAAATGGGAGATGAGATTCGTAAGGGCTTCTACTGGGTTGAACTGAAGTTAGAAAGGGAAGGAAAGGTCAGTATAGGTTTTACCATTCAACTTAGCTACAGGATGGCTAAATACATACAGACTTTTCAACATAGAGATAAAAATCCAGGAATCTTATTGCTGGTTTTTTCTCTTGGGTTCGTTGTTGTTTTCTTAGTATTTTATCTGTCACCAACCTGCCTGATGCAGATTTGATGAGATAAAAGGGATTACAGGATGGAGAGATGATAAACCTGGTGGTTTTAGCCCTCCTGTTAGGAGAGTGCAGCACACTGTATGCAGAATGCCATAGTAATTACTACGACATTGAAGAATTCCCTTTCCCACTTGCATTAGATTTAGTCTGTGATAACATTAGTTTATTCTATCAGCACATCATCTCATTAAAATTTCCCTTACAAACTGCCTACCAGGGGAATTTATATCACTTTGATACATAGAAAGAGGTTCTACATATGATGAAAGATGAAAAAGATTCCTCTTGAGACATTATTAAATATCTGTTTGGATATATTGCCATGTTTGACTAGAGATTCTAGGATATTTTCCTTGGTGTTACTTTAAACACAATACAGAACACACCTCAGGTTGGATTTTCCTATATCATTTGACCTAAACAGTTACTTTCCGCTGTTTAATTCTTCTTAAATCATAATGTAAAATTCTTAAATACAAATGTAAAATGACTGGCCATTCTCATAAGCAGAGAATTACTGGATTGAGGTGGAGTCCCAAATAAATAGTGCAATTATAGAGCATTGCAGTCATTTGCTGTGCAAATGTGCAATAATTTAGAGACAACATTCTGAAGGGAAGGAGAAGAAAAATTAATCTTGGTACTGCTGTGTTTCTCCTACAGGTGGTAAATCAGTAACATATTTTTGATGGAAGGTTGTAGCTGCAATTCATATTTGTAAATGCTATGTAAATGCAAAAAATGCTCATGGGCTACTTTAAAAAAAAAACAACAAAAAAGCTATTTCCATTCACCTTTAAAACACATTATGTATTTTCAACTGCAGAGCACATGACACAAGCAAGCACACTAGAAATAACCAGTATGGGGATGAGAAATACTGCACCGAGTCAAAATCAAATGTTTTTTGAGCTCATTGAAAAATGCAAAGTTTTCTTAAAAAAAAGTATAGTTACTATTGCAGTAAATTACAGAAGTCAGTATCTGTGGCTGTGGGTCAATATGATTTGCCACTGCAAGCTGAAAGTAATATCTACTGTAATTCTGCAAGAGTTCACTACTAGAGAAGAAGCAAATACAGAGTCAATACATTTGTTTTGGTTTTACCTAATATTTCACTTTAAAAATATACCTTGTCTCAAAACTGAAAACAATAGACTACTTCATATAATTATATAAAAATTATATAATTTATTGTAGCTTTAATTTTCAAGAAGAGGGTGTTGCTGTGCACGTGTATTTGAATCGTCATGTCACAAAGGGATTAAATCACTAACACAAGTATGTGACTGGCCAAGTAACAAAAGGAAGATACACAAAAAAGTGTAGGGCTAGTGAAATCATGTAAGACAAAAGAAAATGTGAACATTTTATGTGTTCTCAGGCTTCAAAGGCTGCTTTACCTCTCAGAGGAGATTCTGTATTAGTACACCTCAACAATGAAGTATTTGTAATCTAAACGATGTGCAATATTAGTGGTTAGAAATTCAGAGAAAAGTTAAATTGAGGCAAGACAAACTCCTATTTATCTCTATTAACTTTTCTTGCACTTCTTCAGTGTTTTAATTGCACTGTCAAGTAACTGCATTAATCCCTATTTTCTGTTGAAGTTTTGTTCAGAATTACATGCATTTGACCTAAGTATTCATCTTAGATTTAAGTATGACCAGTTAGAAAGTAAGCAAAACTTAAGCTTGCTTATGATGAACCAGATAACACTCTACCTAGTTGTAAGGAATAAATGAAGTCTTCCATTTAACATAAAAGCAGTATAAGATGCTCGAAAATGCAGGAGCCTTCAGTGTTACAGAAATACTGTTTCTATCTGGTTGGTTCTGTTGCCATCAGGAAACTGCAGCTTTCCACAGTTCTCAGAGTTTGTCTACTTCTGACTTGTGAAGTCTTGTCTACTTTTGTTTTCTGACTTGTGGAAGAAGATGAAGAACAGGAACTGTCTGCCTGGGGATGCTGTGCTCCCCAAGCTCTGGCAAAGATTTTCAATCCTTACAGATAGGAGGCAGTAGCTCAGTCTCCGTAACGAGGCAAACCTTAGCTAATGCTATTAATAAAATGGTGGAAAGCAAGGTTAATTATAAAAGCCTAGTATTCTAAGAGAAGATGCTTTATATAAAAGGTAAGGCATTTCTTTATCTTGATGTGTGTGCCAGGAGAGAAAACCAGCAACCTTTAGTTCGTACAGGAATAGTAAGTTCATATCCAATTGCCTTACTAGTCCTTTCAAGTGCTTGACTCCTAATTATACAGTGGTGATATCATGATCCAATCATTAAAGATAAATCTTTGCTCTTCTATACAACAAAAGAAATACTACTTACCATCATGTGTCCTACAGTGGTATTTCAGCATGTTATGTTCTGACTCAACTGTGTGGAAATGGTCTAATTACTGTATCTTAGCTGTCAATAAAAGGGTGGACTACTAGCAGCAGCTGGTGCAATTTATAGGAGCCATAGCAACACCAACCTCAACTAATACTCAGTGTGTGTCCTATTTGGAATGGAATAACTTCTTTCAGTTTGAGTTAATAGAGAAGTTTCTGTCCTCCCTATCAGCTGTGTCTTTTATTATATGAGATATTAGAGATTGACCTAAAGAAAGAGAAGATAAAAATGCTTCTGATTATGCTTACTGTAGCAAAGTGTGTTTTCCTGCTAACAAAGAACGGGACATCATGTTCTCCTGCAATGTATTCTGTCCTTTATAAGCTTCCTTGCAAAGTAACCACATAGAAACATTAAAAGCTGTATGGCTTACTCATATTACTTCAGTAGTTATATTTCTCAAATGGAAGGCTTCGGACGGTAACCAAGAATAATGGCTTTAAAACAGCTTGATGAACAGTGTGTGGTGTCATACTCTTTGTGGTTATCACCAAATTGCCAAAATAACGTTTCCTTTCTGAGACATTAATCTTTTAGAACTATAAAAAATTCTTACAAATTAAACATTTTTCACTTTGACTAGTATTGTTTGTTATCTTCTATCTCCAACTGGATGTCTACGGATTCAGAACAGGTGAAGTAGGGAACTAAAATGATGATGACCATATTAGCTATGGCTTTACCCAAATGGGCTGTTCTTTCCTGCATTAGCGTTTTATACGTTAAAATGATACGGCTTTAAAAAAATGTTATTTACTATGTGGTTTAAATACATCACTTTACAAGAGGGAACAGAAGTTTCTGAGAGCATTTTCTCTATCAGAGAAATCTTTTGCAAGGACACATGAGTTTTCAGAGACATGAGTCTCTTTCAGAGAGCCCATATGGTGCACTGTCTATATGGGATTAAAGACACTGTCTTGCCTTTGCTGTCACTCTTTCTAGTGATTCATTTCCCATGCTTGTTTACTCTAAAGCTTCCCAGGGGTGGAGTCTGCTGACTGGACTTACTTAAAGATGGTGGCTATCATGGTTATCATTTAAGAATTAATTGTTTGTGACATACAGAAATTAAAGAAATAGGGCTGCAGAGTTCTTAAATGTTGAATTGCTTCTAGTTCCCAAAATGGCAAGTGTAGGCTGACTTCTTTTCTTAGAAACTACACAGCATGGAAGCAATAAGTTTTCCTTCAGGTCACAGATTCAGATTCACAAATCATAATTTATCTTCTCTCTGTATGTGAGTGCTCATACAGGCAGTGGCTGAAGACTTTTACGAATTCCAAATTTAGTCCTCAGACTTGCTGCAAACAAGCTGGTTTAAAAGCCAGGTGCCAGTGTTGATTTTAAACACAACTGAAGCACAAATTGTCACTGCTCTTCTTTCCACTTCCTCTAGATATGTTACAGAGCATTGCTTCTGCTTATCTTAGGGAGACAAGTAAGGCAAATTGTCAGTAAAGACTGAGCAGACTTAACAAGCTGTAGGATGCACTTTCATACATGGAGGTAGTTTTATGAATCAAGTTCTACTGAACTACTCAGGGCAGCATCAATATGCACAAAAGTGCTATGTTGAGCCCTTCAGTATCTTACTCTCACTCTTACTCTGCCAGTGTTGCTCCAGCAGTTCCCCAGCTAGAGTTACACACAGCAGAATGCTGGCCAAGTTACCAATTTGCTGATGCTTCCAAACCACTCTGCTGGATGAGAGAAGGCAGATTAAGACATGAGGAAAAAAGCTCAGGACTTCAAAGCCTTGTTCATCCATAGCTGTCAGTAGGTGGGTGTAGGCAGCAGGTGGCAGGACCTGCCGAGTAATGAGCTCAGTCGGTGCTCAGCCTCACCTGTGCCCAGTTAGGGCAGGCCCAAGTGCGCATGCTCAAAGATCAAGGGCCAATAAAAGGTGGGGCCTGAGACCGGCAAATGGCTCATTCTGAAGCAGGTCAGCAGCCGTGCTGGTTGGAGGCCAGTTCTCTACTGATCCTGTCCTCATTCAGAGCCTATCATCGCTGCAAAGTTCGTCTCCTGCTACAGGTGGGTACCTTTTTTTCCAGTAGAGCAACTGGGGAATCCTTCTTATAGTGGAAAATCTAACTGAATCTTGAGTTTTCAGATCCTTCTGCAAATACGGTATTAGACTGCACATCCCTTCTGCTGCTACATTTGTCAGCAGGGGAAATGGAGTGTGCTCTTAGACAATTATTTTTTGTAGTGTTTTTTTCCTTGCATTTAAACAGCTTTACCTCAATCTTCCAGATTTTGACAGGCAATTGAGCAGCAACTTTCTATTTAAGTTAATTTCTTTTGTAACTGTACTTAGTGTTACAACGCTCTACAATTATTTTTTTTATGAGATACATTAATCATTTATTATATTAGAGGTTTTGCTGTAATCATAATAGCAGACAATACTACAGTAACACTGAATGCTCCTGTGTTTTTAGACCACGGTATCTTGGGATGGAGATAAACTTCTTTGTGTACAGAATGGAGAAAAAGAAGGGCGTGGTTGGACCCAGTGGATTGAAGGAGATGAAATGCACCTGGTAAGATGATGTAAAATCTTTTAAATGCCACTCTGTTAAAATGGTTAGATGTGATGCAGCAGGCTGTGAGCAATGTTATCTTGGGTTACTTTGACATAATGCTGTTATTGTGCAGCATTTGACTTGTTTCTGAACCAACAGTTTCATTTGGAGCCATTATGCTTTTATGACCCTTACAAAGACTGCCTGATTTCAAAGCAGTGCTCTTTCTGTGTTAACTGTCTATCCAGCCGTACCAGTTTGAAATATTTACACTGAGGAAGACATGTAACAGAATGTCCTTCCCATAGTCTGTGAAATATGCAGTATGGGAGCTAGTGAAATCATGCAATCAACAACAAGCCATAAAGGAAAAACACACCATTGTTCTGTTACAATAATTACAGGCCAGAATACATTATAGCATAGAGAACTAAAACAGCATTTAAGTTTTTGAGATGTCATGTTCTTTGAGATCATAATTTTTATCTTTCCAAGTTAATAGGACCTGAAAGAATGTGCCTATTCTTTCCTCACACAGCTCTTTACAGCACCCTTCCTCTCTCATCAGTGTGGGTAGAAGGCAGTTCTCCTGCTGAGACAGTGAAATCCAACCCCCATTTCTGTTCACTGTTCACTACTATTAGCATTCAGAAGTCTAAATGAATGTTCTCTAAATATTCAAATCAGTAGCAGAGTTATGAAATCTTTGCAAAAGCACCCCAAAGCCCTTATCACTAAACAATTTTCACAAAGTACTGGATGTCCCAAAAAACAGATTGGAAAAGGAATGTATGTGACATTTCTTACCAGCTGGACTACATGCTTGATACAGTGCAGGTAGACAGAAAGTTGCTATGAAAATGATCCCTTTATAGCTGAGGCCATGGGCTCACTGGAAGTAGAGCAGAAACAATAAAAAGGATGCTCTAGAATTTCCTGTGTATACATATTCCATCTATCTAGATAAAATCACACTGCCTCCAGCTTCACAACAGTTGGTGCCTTGACACCAAGCATCAGCCCTTTCAAGTTCTCTGCTGGCAATCAGATTGCAATTAGCCATACAGTGTATGGCCTAAGAGTTCAATTTACACCTTGCTGCACCCTATCATACCCATTTGTGCACTCATCTGCACATAGATGAAGCACTGTTACCAGTTGCTCCTGGATTTCTCTGTATTGGCATCCTGGTTTCTGTCCCTTGCCAGCTCCACAGTAATTATCTCTTCCCATTTCCTGTCCCCAACAATAATTTATTTAGCACTAATTTCTCTTATCCTTACTCTGATTCATGGACCTCCAGGCTAGACCACTTTCTACACTCATGCCTGTCAGGAGTTTAAATTTATAAGTTGTAAATTCTTAGTCAGTTGCTCAAACATATGTGTCTGATGCCACTTTAGGTACCCCAGGGTAACCTGCCTGACCTGAGGCTGCTTTTTCAGAAGGCTGTGAAGAGTTCTGCAGCATCCCTGCCAGTTTTTGCAGGCATCCATGCACTTGTTGGCACTTGTACGATTTATCACAATCTGTCTCTAATGCACACAACAGTCAGTATGAAATAACTTAATACAAAGGAAGTAACCAAGTATTTTAGAGGCCAGTCCACAATATTTCCATTTTACCACTTCTTATATTTAATGAACTTAAAAATATGTCCTCCTTTTTCTCTGAATCCTTGTTCATGTAACACTTTCCATTAAATATACTGTAAGAGAGTCCCAATTTGCATCTTGCCCTGTACTCTGGAGAATCCTCTGATACAATGGGCAGTTGCCTCTAAAAAATTGATACTTTGATATCTTTATGATCCAATTGAACTTTACACAATGAGCCAAGTGTTAATTTAATTTTTCCCACAGTTCTGTAGAGAGCTGTACCACATCCTTTAGCAGTTTATTGCCTCCTATTTTCTCTATTTCATTCTATGGTCTGTACTTTGTAGTTCTTTTTCCTCCTTAGATTCTACTTTATGTGAGTGACTTATTCGACCATTCTCCATTTCCTTCTGAGTTTTATTGCCCTTTTCTATTGTATTGATTGCTTCTGCTCTGTAGGTTTTTGTCACTGTCAGCAGATCTCCTAGCCCTTATTGCACATCCTTTGTTTGAGGTTACCTATACAGAGGTGAACAAAAGAGGTTCTAGCTAAAATCACTGTGTCTGCTTGTTTCATCTATTCACAATGAAGCACTTTCTGTTCCTATGGACTACCAACGTATGCCAATAAGGTAATTACCTCAGTGGGTTTTTTTTTTAATACGTTATTTTATCCAAGTCCTCCATAAGAAAATGTACATCACTTCCCAGGAAACTCTGCCTCCTGTTTTCTGAAAATATTTTCATGGCTTTATAAAAAAGTCTATCTTGGAATAGAAAGTACATTCCTTCTTCTAGGTCATAAACTTTGTCTTGACATCTCTTCAGAAGTTCCACACCTTTTTTCTTCTTCCCTCACAGCTAATCAACACCTCCACACATCCCCATACATACTGGGTGCATTCTCAGGCCTGACTTAAATAGCTTCAGTAATGGAGATTAAACTGCATTTTTTGTGAGATTAGGTAAAAGCCAGTAAATCTCACAAATTAGCTCCCAAGATACAAACATCACTGTACCTGCTAATGCACAGTTCCTGATGATCCAATGTAGGGATTTTTGAAAAGCTCTTTTGGAACACAAAGGAACAACAGGCAGCCAACATGGTCAAGTTCAGTCAAAACTCACTTCTGTGCTGTGATTTATAAACTTAGATCAAATCTTCTGCACACAACTACCTCTCCTTTTCTAGCCATGATCATCGTGTTGCTAGAGTGGACTTTCAGCTTTTGTAGGTTTGAATTGTCATCCACATACAGATTCAGAACTAGTTATTAAAAGCCATCCCCAAATACCTGCTTTGTGTGTCCAAAACAGAGAATTCGCACTTCACAGACCTGATCAGTTGCCTATACAGAAAATAGAGAATAATGCATATTTGGGCCTTTAAGATCTGAAATGCCAAAACAATTTCTCTTACTCCACCTTTCACCAAGAAACAAACACAAACAAGCTATTTTCTTTTAGGATTAAAAGCAGGCTAAAATATATACAAGCTAACCAATCTAATTTGGTAGAAACTTAGGCTAGGCATGCATATGAATGTATAATGTATGTGTCCTATGTAAAATTTGTATTTTAAATTATTTTCTTTTCCTAGGAAATAAGAGTGTGTGGAGTCAAGTGTAAGCAGGTCTTTAAGAAGGTACAGTGAGCCTACTGCTGATACAGAAGTAAAGAACAGATCTCCAAATGCCAGTAATGAACATCATCATTAATGAGCAAACACAGCCATGAAAATCACATTAAAACTGCATAGTTAGAATCAAGTATTTTTAACAAATAACTTTAAAGAAATAACTGCAAGTAATACTATTTTTAGAATTTCCAATTAAAGATAGTAAATGCTATTAACTGTGTGTACTGTAATTCTTGACTACACTGAAATAGGACTGTTTGATATAAAATAAGGTACTGAAGTTTAAGACTCTCTAAGTTAATTTTTAGTTACAGTGGAAATCTCACTTCCATAGCATTAGTAAGGACCTTTCATGTAGTCTGGTTTTCAAATGCTGAGCTGTATTTGTAGGGAAGCAAATGAGTGCTGCTATATGTGTCTCACACTTAAATCTTGATTTCACTGAAGCCAGTGAGAATTTCAGCTCCAGGGGGATCAATACTTCACTGAAAGTATTCCACCAAAAATAGAAATCTGATTTCTCAAAATAAGTAAAGACAGATCAGTAGTCTGTAAAACCAGTACTTACAGAAGCCTGGCCAAGGGTCAGTTATTTTCTAAGCGCTGTAACTAATATCTGCCCATCCAGGTTTTTTTCTTATTCTGAAGCAATTAATAATAAGATCAGTGCTAGTATTTCCATATAACTGTACACTCACCACACAAAAGATGTGACTAGCATTACTTTGTAAAATATCATGTGCAGATGTTTTTACAACCCATCATGTTCTCACACAGACTGAATGCATAACAAAGCATTGTCCTAGCAGTTCCCAATGCTGATGTAATCCGTAGCTATAATAATAATAGTAATTTGCAAGCAAAATTAACAGATTTTCAGTCTATTAACACACCAGATCTATAGCTAGCACCACCACTTCACATCAGGTTAGGAAAACAAGGAGTTCCTGGTTGGATCAGCCCTCTAGCAGCACCAACGAATATGAAGAAATGGAGGTTCAGAGACAGTTACTGTAAAGAACAGTTAGCACAGCAGGGATAATCTTTCTGAACTACAGTATTTCAACCAAACCAAAAATATTTTATGAGTGTATTTTATATGCTGTAACAGACATCTAATCTAATTTTGTGAAATTTTCAGTTTGTCTTTGCATCAGAATGTACACAGAAAATATTATCCATGAAGACTTGAGCATCCCCATGCGATAAACAGGCAAAAATTGCTCCCTCACCTTGTGAATTCTTGTGTTTTAACTGGTGACAGTTAAGTAAGATGAAGCGGTTGTGGTGGAGGAAAAGGATCAGAAATCCCTGTATCTCAGGTTAAAAATATTGCTCTGCTTAAGTGAAATTGCAAATCACTGTCTACTTAAAATGTTATTTATGACCTTACACAAGGTTGGGGGTACCCCAGTTGCTAAATTTCAGTGCATTAATCCTTTTTTTTTTTTTTTTTTTTGAAAGATTATTGGACACCAAAACCTCAACTTTCTAAGTTACTGATTTTGTAACCAGGCACACCCTCCAGATATCTCTCCACTCATCAGCCCCAAGGAAGTCAAGAAACAATGGAAAATAAGGAATCAGCTCAAACTTCTCTTTTATAACAGATCTTAACTTTTTCAGGCCACCTATATTTTCGTTATAATGTGAAAATCTAAACTACGCAATAAAGACAAGTTTCACACCGCTGTCCAGAGTTCAACTTTGCATAATTCTTTTTAATGTTCAGCACTGAGTTTTTTGAAATGCAGTTTTTCTTCAGTAGAACTTGGCAGTTCATAACCCTTAATTCTAATTTTGCCTGGAGCTCCCTGCAGTCCTGCGTAACATTCACAAACTCTTTTTGCAGCAGGTTGTAAGTGAATCAATTAACATCTATCTAAGTAAATCCAATAGTTAAAAACTATTATTATTGTAATCAAACAGGCAGCTTTTCCCCTTTGGGTCGTTTGGTACAGGGGCAAATTTAGCACTGCACTAATAACTAATGGCTTATCTACCAGAAGCAGTGTAATGTGCTTCTAATTATGGAGAAGAGGTAAGCTCAAGAAGTACTTCCACAGCTGACATACGTAAACTACAGAAACTTCAGAAATATTTGAGTACATTCTCTTCAAATCATCTCAATTGCTTGTCATTATAATTGTAACCTCTTATCTCTCCTGTAGCAACCATTTCTCTTGGAAAGGAAATTATGTTCATTCACTGCTGCCCTGATGATGCTCTTCAAATAATGTGTATAAAATTAGCCATGCTATTTCCATAAAACTTCAACAACTTGTTATCATAAAATGTAATTTAAAAATTTCTCGATAGAAGAGCTGGTCATTGAATGCATAACATTTAACCATTGCATACCACACATTAGCCTCCCTGACTACTTTTAAAGCTACTTAGTAGCCAAGACCTTAACAGTGAATTCATATCCAGATTTGCTTACTACTCAGGAATTGAACTTCACATTAATTTTATTGATCTTTCATGGACTTTTAGCTATGGTTTGCCAATACAAACCCTGTATTTTTGCACTACTGCATTATTTCCAGGTAATGGATAATTTTAATTTTGTAAGGAAAGACCAGTGCTTGGATAAATAGAAAGGAAAAAAAAGGAGCATTTCACCATTTCTAAAAATTAATTCCAGTCTCAATAGTCTGCTCAATTCAGAAAACTCTAGGTGACAAAAGCCAAAGAAGAAATTAAGGTAAATGTGTTCCATAAGTATGAGTGTTCTGCTTCTTCTGTTCCTGCAGTCTGAGATTTTGTGTTCATTTTCTGGTTGAGAGTTTCTGTGTGTCATTCTGAAGATGACGGGGGAACCAAGTGCCGCATTTTAGAGTTTCATGCCTTTTCAGTGGGGGGTACGAACAGAAAGAATACATACTTGCTGTCTTTGTTATCACATGAGGGCATGTTGTGCAAATGAATTTTTAGCATTATGGAAGAATTAGAAAAATAACCATTTTTTAGCAAGCATGGTAGAGCAGAGCAAAATTCAGAGCCTTTAAGTTCAGGATGGCCAAATGTTCTGTGCAAGCAGAAGCAGCACTGTAATACAGCTGTGAGCAACCTGCTCAGTTTTGTTGAAGATACAGAGAGTTAAGTAAACATTAGGGATTAACCAAACTTAACCCACATGAGTTGCATTACAGCTCTATACCTGTAAGCTCACCCAAAATTTTTTGGCTAATCACCTGACTTTTCCAGGAAAAAAAAAAAAGTTTGCTTTGATAATGTCAACTTCAATCTTTTACAACACTGTTAAAGCATTCTGTGCAGATCTCTTCATTACAAGCCCCTTACATGTCTGCTTCTGAAATGCATCCATAAATTTGGATTTGCATCTCTCTCTTATCCTGCTACTTTATTCCTACCCCATAAATTCAATTCTCTCTTTGCAGACCAGAGTGACTGCAGCTTAGATGTTGAAATTTCTTACTGGGTTTTCAACACAGTGTTAACTTACAGCATCAGTGACTGATGCCCTTAACTCATTCACTGTTCAACGATATTGCACAGTCTGACTCAGAAGGTCTTGAATACAGATAGTTTTCTACTGGCTTTCTTACAATTCTCTCCCTCCTTCCTTCCACCCAAATTTCGTGATTGTTCCTTAAATTTCTATAATCGTTTACTCCGGAAACTCCCTTCCTGTACACAACCTTTACTTTTCCCCAGGGACTGTTCTCAGTTAGTAGGTCATATCCTTTCTTGCTCTCTGTCCATCAGAGGACATTCTGCTCATTTGGACAGTACACAAACTTGAGGCTTATCTCCACCAGGAATTCCCACACAACTTCCAGGAGAAGGACAGAGTGCTGCAGTAGTGGGACTCTTTACTGCACCAAGTTCCAGTGCCAGACCTGGGCCAAGTACATGAATAGCTCTACCAAACACCTTCAACTCTCAGCTGGAGGCCACTTGGACCTTGGAAAGGCCCCAAACAGGAATCTCTGTGGAGGTACTAGTTTAGAATCCTTGTTTTCACAAAAGTCTTTCCTACAGAGTCAAAGAAAAGACTTGTGAAAGTATTTAAAAACAAAACCAAGCTTATGGTATAATTTGGAAAAGGAACTTCCTGGCTTGTGCCCAGTGCAGCAGCTATTAAATTTTCTGCATTCATTTATGGTTAAAAACAACATCAGTGTAACAGACTGCTTGCTTGATCTCAGATCCTTGGTTGTACAGTTAAAATTGGCCTCTGGACAGAATACTTGAACACCAAGCAATCATTAAGTCTTTCTATAGCAGTTGGAAATTAAAATGGAATATCTCAAGCACTGATCTGTCAAGAATTATATTTGCCAAAGTTTCATTTTTATGAGCATAGTTGCAGTATTACATTACTTATTCCCATTTCTTGCTGAAACACCTTGTTTGTTTAGTTAAAACTCTATTTTCAGTTTTCAGACTGCAGACAACAGGTAAATTGGTTGACAGTTGTCTACAATCCAATGCTTAGAATGGCTACACTGATTCAAATAATAGGAATCCTAAAGCCACATGTCTCATAGCTAATATTCACAGAAGCACAGACATACATCCAGTATAATCTTCATCAAAGCAGAGACCTAGTTTAGAAAAAAAGCTTGGTAGTAAAATCATAAATGTGCTGAATTTGTGTCTTACTTCAATCTGCTATTCATCAGACACTTCCTTAAAGCAAGAGGCATAGGAAACAGCTAGTTTCCACTCTGAATATAACACTTGGTGTAAAATACAGTAAGTACCAAGCTTAATTGCTGATTTACCATTAAGTTTTACACTTCTCCAACCTACTTAGAGTTGTAAGCTTCCAGCCAACTTAGAAATTAATGTGTTACTGTTCTAGAATACTGGTGGAAATATGCAGCCCATCCCTGTGCATACATTACTATCTCTGTGCAAATCAGGTATAAAATGCAAGTAAGATCAGAGGAACTTCCTAACCTTGAAGTCAACAATCTTAATGCATGGCAACCTGCTGCCCTCCATTCCAGTACATAGGATAGCAGATGGTACACAATGTCATCCAACCAGGTAGTTAAAGCCTAATGAGGAGAATTCCAAAGAGAATGCTTATTGAAACACCAACAGAAAGGAGGACCCAGGAAATTAGCCAAGTTCCCAAACATCTTTAACATCACTGGGGGACAAGATAATGCTGGTTTAGTCTCTTGAGATCCACATCACATTTTCAAATTACAGATCTTCTGTTCTACAGATACTAGGGAAATGTATTTCATTCACACATTGTGAAGAGTACTCTTAATTTTTTAGAGGAAAAACAACTACTAAGACTCTTCTTATGGCCTGACAGTTAGGAAATACCAAATTCCCTATTTGCTAGAATTATACATTTCTTTTAAATGTCATTGCCCTAATCCAAGGTTTAACTCGCTTCAGCAATTTGTAAATGTACTTTTTTCATAGTACTGAACATTCTTACAGATTTAAGTAGTAAAATGTTCACAGTCTCACAGTGGACAGCAGATTAGGCAGATGAATACCCTTTTTAAAGACTATTCACAGGAATGACACTTCTGAATCCCTTCTTCATCTTTTCCTAAAATGCTTTTCAGCCTATTTTAACAATAAAGATTCAACATTTAATTGTGCCTTTTTCATGGCATCTGTGATTGTTTTCCATCTGATCTACCCATGTCTTCACATAACACAGCCAGGAATAACCAGGTTGTGTATATAGAACTTGCAATGATCTAAGCTAAAGTAAGGCTTTCACAGAATAGAACATGAAAAAAGTTTTAGTAGTGTTTGAAAACCATATATCTGCAAATACAAAGATTGGATACAGAATTGAAACCCTTTGTACTCACATGATCTGTTAAGAAAACAGGATGGTCTCTTAAGAGTAGGAGAGGAAAGGGTAAAAATGAGAGAGGGAAAACCAGTAGCACTAGTATTTTCTAACAAGTTGATTATGTTTGATCTAACAGCATAATCTATACAGATGATATTTTAATTTGGATAATGGCTTGGTCTCTGGTTTATATGAATAATTCAAAACAGGCATTAATATTAGTGGAGCAAATAAGGGCATAAAACATTTATCTTAGTACTTGAAGACTGGATATTTGATATAAGTGCAAATCTAGTCTAATCTATACAAAACATATAAATTCTAGGACTTTTCAATTTTTGTTCTTGCATTTTAATTTTTTAATAGATGCCAAAATATTTCTCTGGCAAAAAGATAACACAAATTAACTTGATTCCGTTACCTAAACAAATATTTTAACATTAATTGACATTAATAAATAAACTGCATTAATTAATCTTGTGACATGCCTTTAGTTTTGCTACAGTGTTTTGTCTTCAGGTATATTCTGTCGTGCCATCTATGCAGAATACTGCCCTTTGTAATTACATTACACCAGTGTTCTTCCACACTTCATTGACCTGTAACTCAAGCCAAAAGATATCTTTGTAATTAATACACTTTACCATATTTTTCATTCAAAAAATTCTCCAGTCACTTTTGGGATCAATGTAAACTTTTAAAAAACACAACAGCCTCTGCCAGGTGTTGAGAAAACATCTTTTTGTATGCTTGAACATGCTACCTGCCCTTACAATATAATTCCTCCTAAATCTTGTACTGGAAGAGGTACCAAAGCATTCTAACAGAATCAGAGTCACTGGGCTGACTCCAGTGTATAAACTTAATTAGTTTTATTCCTTGAGGCTTTTTTTCAAAACACCAGAAGATCACTGTTCCCATTTCAGGTCACATCAATGAAATACTCCATGGAAACACATGGACTAAGAGCAGTTTTTACAACCTAATCCATGGAAACCAGAATTGAAGTAAGAGTTAAGGTTGCAGTCTACATTTAAGCAACAGTCTGACTATGAAAGATGGGGGAAAAATTGCTTAGTGTCATAAATGTAAAACTTTTGTTGTAAAATAAGTATGAGCAAGTTGAATAGCAAATGCCTTATAACAAGAATTAGATTTCCAAAGGGTCTCTTACAGGACTGAGCCGTGGAGGGTAATAGTGTACTGGCATGGCATGAATGATGTGCTCCATTAGATAATCCACTTTCATCAATGTCTATCATTTGGTTGACTCTACTATATTAAATTGAAGGGACAGTAAAAAGCAAGAGTTTTGCAGTACAATATTAATAAAACTTCCTCGTATGTATCATACTATAACCTATTCTTTTTTGGACAGTCCCATCTGTAATCCCATAACAGATTCATAGCTATTCATCCTTTCCTCCTCTATTAGGAACCCATTTATCTTAGAATGCTACTGATGTGGTACTGCTTTTCTATCTTAAGGATTTTCTTTTTAAGCAAATGTTTATTTAAGTAATTTACTCCTGTCTAGCAAAAGTGCTTACAAAAGTAGAGTCCTTTCAGTACTATGTGTTTTATTGCCAAAGCAAGCACTAGCTAATAGTAAGTGGAAACAAAAAACACTTAAGCAGAATGAAATTTCACTTCTTCACCAATCTCTTAATGGGACAGCCTGAAGATAAAGTTTCTACACCATGGAGGTAGAACAAAATTCCCTCTTTCAAGGGCCACATTGTTATTAAATGAGGGGCAGAAAGCAGAATGGGAAAAGGTGTTTGTTTGTTTATTGATTCCACAGTTATTTGTATAACGAGACCATTAATCTTATGGTAAAACAGCATTCTAATGACCAATTAAAAGGTCAATATTGTGACAAGGTAATTTGAAATTTAGAATATTTTACTTAAATATTCAGCTATTTGGCAGTTCAAAATTGGAGCAGAAGCATGAGCAGTCAGTCATGGGTACATAAGCTGACAGAGTAGCTACCATTTAGAACTTGTTTGTGCATGTGCAGAAATCCACAGAGCATGATTATCAGAAGTAAACTGCAAAGATTTGCAATTCCTAAAAATGCTTTTTCTACATTGTAGAATTAGTTTAAGAGCTTTCCTGTAACTTCTTGGCTGTCCTTTCCCCTCCCCTTTCAGCTACGCAGAGCAACAGTACAGAAGTGTTGAGCTGAAATACAAGAAAAGGTGAAGAAAGATCTAATGCATAATTGGACTGGAATTTGAAGTTACACTTAAAGTGAAAGGTCATCTCTCCTGATGTTCCCACTCACAGCACTTCATTGCTCCCCTTCTCTAACTGTTAATGAGCATGAGTCAAGTTATGTGTTCTTACCAAGACACCAATGCTTACTATCCATAACCATTACAATTTTGAACACTTATCTAATGCTGAGCATGTTAAGGGCACGCAGCAGTTAGCACATTTCAGTCGTACTTCTGTGAAATGGCTGTGTGATCTTTCACTTATTCTGTCAGGAAACATGCTGCCATTCTTGAAGCTGACATTTCCAAGTTTATTTTTGGAGAGGAAAAGAAGAGAAAAGCACCGATTTATATCGGCACAGCAAAGAACTTAATCAAGCACACTACCAAGCAGCTCCTCCAAACACTTATTTTTAGGTACAACAATGTAGTTCACTGCAATGCAGTCAGATCTCT
Organism: Heliangelus exortis; assembly: GCF_036169615.1. Lineage (NCBI taxonomy): Eukaryota > Metazoa > Chordata > Aves > Apodiformes > Trochilidae > Heliangelus > Heliangelus exortis. Next base: position 7,873,906 of record NC_092430.1, read on the forward strand.
TTACTGTATCACTGTACCACTGCCACTTAATTGCTCAGGACTAAAGGCAACATAAGGTCTAAAATACCACTATCTAGAAAGCTAGTCATGATTACACCTTTATTCCAAGACATATGTTCCATTTTTAGATATAAACACACTTTCACTGTTCCTAAAAGATGCTCACAGATTATTCTGAAAGGATTCTGAAAAAACGACTTGTGAGTTTTCAACCTATTATACCCAAGAAACAGCAGAAAGTACAGAACAGTCTTTCCCTGCACTCCGCAGCAGTAACACATCATACCAGCTTTGCCTGAGATCAGTTTCAACCAGTCTCAGTCAGGGGATCTGGCTTAGGAGCTAGACAGACACGAACAGCAAACTGGATTTCACATTGTCCTAAATGGTGCAGAAACAGATGACTCATTCTCTTTCAGTCTAAACAGAGAAGAAGCAGAACATCAGAGTTCCATAGTAAAATAGTCTCTGAACAGTCTAGTTCCAGCTCATAAGCACCAAACCCCCAAATTAAGAATTTTCCTTGTCGTCTTTTGGAACACAAAGCAAATGTCTCCCCAAAACATATGCAGAATTATATCATAGAATGGTTTTCACAATGTATGCACAATTCTTTATGATGTATTTTTCTCACACTGCAAGTCTGTCCAGACATGAAGACAAGAATGTCTAGACATTTCAAATATTACATTACACAACATTCTATTTTTGTTTCTAACTCCCAGCCTGATGGCATATATTTTGGACTATATTTCCAAATGTATTCTGGTGACCAAAGAAACAGGCACTTAAACTGCTGAAGATCACTAGCTGAAATTAACAAGCACCTACTTTGCTTGAACATCATGTGGATTTTTTTTTTAGGAGAGAGCCTTTTTTCCTTCTTCAGCCACGTAAGTGATTTGAAAAGCTGGCCCAGTGTCATGCTGCACTTCCCACTCCAGCTTAACTCCAAGAACAGTAAGTTGCTTTCCCAGTCACATATGCCCCCGAAGCAATGGGATGGCTTTCAGTACACAAAAACAGATCAGTTCTGATTAATCAGATTCTCTCATTAGACACCAAAGTTTTGCAGCAGAAATACCTGAATCTTAGTGGAGGCAAATGTGGAGTCCAACTCCAATTAAAATAAATAGCATCATTCTTCTTTTAAGCCCCCCCCTGCTCAATGAAACTAGAAAAGACTACCAACAACAAAATAATCAGTAGCAAAATATATACAGCTTTCAATAACAGAGCTGACCAAAGGTCCTCTACAGTTCATTTCTTAAGTATAAAGCCTCAAGGCACCCATATGTCTAAATACAGGATAGCAGACTTGCCTGGTAATTTCTCCTCCTAAAAATGTCTGAGTAATAAGTAAAAGTAATATGTATCAATAGAAAAGGACAATTATGACAAGACATTTCTTTTTGAAGTACAGCTCTTCTGAACTTGCTACAACTTCTTTGGAGTACATTATATGCTGTTGTGCACCATGTACATTCTGTAGGACAAAAAAAAGTGTTCATGAAACAGCTTGAGCAAAGCAGAATTTCCCTTTCTTCATATTACTTCCCTTTGTGGTGCAAGTGCTCCTTATTTTTAGAATATTCAGCCTTATAAAGCTGTATAATGGGTCATCTCAGTGCTTATCTGCTGACAATCTCTTTGCACTGAAGTTATTTGCTGAAATAACCCTATTTTCATTCTTTTTTTTTTCCTTGAAAGGACAGCAAAACTACCTGTAATTGCACCAAGGATTTTAGAAGGCAACTACTTTTAAGATTAATGCAAATATTTTTCCTTGTTAGAATTAGGTATTGAAATTCAATCTACTGTCTGCATTGCAAATGTGCTTGAATGGGATTCTGCAAGGCACTGAGATCTCTACCTTGATACAAAAACTATTAAAACACAATGCTCTCCACTGACTGAAAACAGAAGTTATGTAGATGTGCTTTCTAGATAAAAGGCAGGTTACTCAGCAGCCTGCATGGTCAGACACTAATGAAAAATGTATTAATGGGGGGAAGAGGAACAGTTTCAGGCTGCTTTTGATAAATCTGAACTTTCAGAGTATCCCATTAGAAACACAATCTATTGAGCGTTCATTTACTAGGCACTATATAAAAGATTATAAGGATAGTCTGTCTTCTTTGAAACATCAGATATCTCTGATTGCCATGCAGTAATACAACCTTTACTCACAAGTGAAGGATATGTTGTTGAACAGAGATAGCAAGTCAGCCTTCAAAGGCAATGAGCATATTCCAATATCTGGCAGGCATAAAGCAATTCAACAACTTTAGTAGGGCTCATGTACCCTCCAACCACGTTGTACTTCACCACTGTCACTGTTACAACTTGTTATTTGAACCCTTAGGACTTGAGGCTGAAGATGTAGCTTTATTAGTCAGGAGAAGGAAAAGGGATTCTTTTTTCCCTTCTCATGGTGAATATTGTTCTAACAGACTTCTTTTTTCTACATTTAAATGCCAGTTAGTTGCAGTTTCTAGTTAAAAGAGCTGTCAGGTAGCAGTCCTCTGTCCCAGAAATTCATCTTTCAGCTGTGAAGGAATAGAACACAATGCCCTGCTAACCAATACACTCTCCTCTCCCTGACAGGTTTGTCTTTTGCAATGTCTCTTGCAATGATAAGCATCATTCTAACATATACAGAGCTTATTACAAAGACTTCTCTTTATGTTTAGCAAGTTAGAAAAACTCCCCAGGTAGCTCTATTTTTAACAGAAAACATTTCATTTCAGCACAGGACTTTTATTATCTCTGTGGCATGAAGGGAGACTCCTCATAAGGGGTCTAATGGTATTGAAGAAGGACTTCCCACTAAAGCTCTTTTTTTAATTGTTGCTGTCACAGAAGCCAAAACTGACTCTTCACTTGCACAGCTTTCACACACCTGACAGTCTGTGTCTGTAGTCATAAAAAGGAGATACTTGCTCCTGATCAGTTCTCTTCTCAAACCTCAGATCACTTGGGAATTCCTATATAATGAAGATGAAGCCAAAGAATGAATAACTAAAACCTCAAATACAATCTGAGAGAGTAAAGTGGGAAAAATCTCTACAGAACAGAGTGGATACTTTCATTTTCCACTAAGTACCAAATAGTTTTAGCAAGAGAAAGGTAAAGGTTTTTCTGCCTTATTCATTCAGCTTTCTTAAATTATATTTGGCAACATTCTAGGCAAGCTGTTATACTAATTATTTAGTGAATTACAGATATGAATCAACATATCTATCAATTCTCTATTTCAATTCAGATATCCAAGGATAATATAAATTAATCAGACATAAATGACCCTTCCCTCTGTTTTGCATGCATGCACATCCAGTCCCTGAACCCACATGTTATCACAGGTGCTAAGAATGTATTCTCTCAGACGTCTGGGAGAAATCTTAACTTCTGCACTGTTCCCTGAGTCATATTGCTTGGCCTACCACCAGTGGCTCTTAAATTGACTGATCATATATGTGCTTAAAGATAATCTTGCAGAGCCAAGTATGCTGCATTTGCATTTTAGTAACACGGAGTACACTGATTCATTTAACTCCATCAGACAGTATTTGTATTTTTCATATTAGATTATTTAATATGACTATGTATTTCCATCTTCAAAGCTATTTCTATCAGATAACTGCTAACTTAATGCCAGACATTCACCACAAGGACAGACAGACATCCAAATGCCACTGTTACTGCAACAAATTATTTTCTAGTAAGTTCCAGGATCCGTTGGAGAATTAAACAATGGTTTTGTTTCACAAATAGGATACAGCAGAATGAAGCCAGAGCATTTCCAGCACCAGGAGTGCTGTTGTGGAACTGGGGATGCAGGCAGAAAAGAATAACCACGCAGCACTGTGAAAGGAATCAATTTATGAGATTTACAACACAGAGCATCCCTTAATCAACAGGAAATAGAGACTTATGCTTATGTCCTAAGAGATATGTAACAACACTGGATGATAGCATTCAGTTACATAGAAGATTCTGCTTCTGGGTTACTGAGTTAGTAATTTTTTCTAGCTACAGTAATAAAACTGATTTATGGCAGAAAGTAAGCATTCAGAAAATAGATACTCACCTATGTAAGAATTTCCCTAGGACTAGGATAGCAGTTCTATATCTGCTTAGTGATACAGAACTTAGTGAAAGAAAGCTAACAGGCAGAATACTATTGTTGTTTTTTATCATTATATCTGGACCTAATTTACAGTCCTTCTGGGCAAGTGGCTTTAGGTCCTTAAAGTTATCATAAGAATGGTTTCAATCTTTTTCTAAATGGCCACAGTGAATTCAAAGTTGTGCACTAACTGCAACAGCTGATAAGACTTCTTCTGTTCATCTGGATTCTAGAACTTCAAGCAAGATCTTTCCATTACCAAATTTTACCACTTATGAGCTATGTGAAAACTTGAGGCCTAAGATATTTCAAAGTATCCCTAGAAAGTGTTCTCCAGATGAGGTGAGAGGTCTATTTCTGTTTAATGAAATTTCTTCTCCAAAATGGTATTCTAATGGATGAGGCCCTCCATTAAAATGACATTGCAGCTTTTACGGTCAGGCATGAGCAAGCTAAAGGAGATGGACGTTTTCTTAGCTAAATTGTGCTCGGCAAAGAAACATCAAAGAAAAAAACTCACACTGCTTTCTATAGAATCTTCTAATTCAAACCCCATCAATCAGCATTCCAGTCCAATGTCTGAGTAATGCAACCTTTACCTGATGAAGATAAGAAGTGGCAGTTGCAATTGCAGAACTTTGCCACAGAATAAATACAATTAAGTTATAGATTACAGTGATAGATATTAATGCATAGCTCATGCAGGGAATTCAGATCCTGAAAAAATCTTTGAAGGGAAAACTTAGGCAGCACTAGGGGCAAGGGCAAAGCACTTACACTGGTTTTAGGTTTTCAATCTTCATTAGAATTAGCCCAGGAGGAAGCATGTTTTCCTGGATAACACAAAGGGTTATACTTGCTAACTTGTTCTGACTATTGACTTATTTCATGATATTGGCTAAACCATGTTGGTCCTTAAGTTTTTCTAATTTTAGAAAGGCATATTTCTACTTGCCTGCTTGAACACTGGGAATAAAGAGTACTTAATAAGTGCCCAGGGAAATTAAGGAACAATTAAATTCAGTATTCCTCCTTTATTTTTAAAATCAAGGTCAGGTTGACCCATTGGCTATTGTTTCTCTACAGAATAATTTTTCATAATCCAAACCACTTTAATAAAAGTGAATTTTCAAGCCAATAAGAGCCACTAAATGATTTTGTATTATTATCAAACTCAGAAAGGTGATATCAGTGACACTGTAAGGTTTCTAAGACCTAAGCCAAAGTCCTTAGTTAGAGAGGAGGGAAGCAACACAGTGTGCAACACCTGCATCCAACTCCATCAGCAAAAGCAGATGGAGTAAGAGACATAAGAATGACAGCAGACAGCCATTGATAAAAACAAAAAGAAAAGAAAAAACAGACAGAAAACCAATTATTTTATTTTTTAAAGAGTGATTAAAATCACAATTTTGTGCCAAACTGGCATAACTGCAAGGTGTCTGTACATCCTCACTCTACCACAGCATTTTCAACCTGTCCCTACTGGTCCATTAACAAGACATAGATGTATTCCTCTACTGAGAGGTCAGTAAAGGAATTCTGCCTTCTCTTAGGTGTCGAAAAACTGTTCCTGCAGATTCCTGTTTTGTCATGATCAGCTAAGAGCTCACATTTAATAAGTGTTTAGGCAACAGCCACATGAACAACTAATTTTCACCACTTCTCTGTAGTGTCCAAACCAGAATAAACAACCAAGCTTAAAAGTCAGAAGCCAAAACTTTAACTCCAAGACTTAGTTATACTTGGTTGTATCTGATCTGGCAAGAAAGCTTGTAAGTCAGGAGTAGCCAAGGTAATTTAGTGACATTTCCTATAGGGAAAGGGCAACCATTACCAACAGGGCAATCAAATACTATTTGCTGAGTCTATTTTGCAAACAACCTTTTGATTCCACTCCCACTGTACACATCTTTCTTACTGCTCCTGCCACGCCTTTGTAAATTCTCTGCAAGGCATCTTACCTACTGACAAGAAGTGGATTGCCCCCCTCCAACTCACTTCTAGCTGTCAGTGTGACTACTTGTGTTTGCTGAACAGTGCCACAAAAGTGGTGAGATAGCACCTCTGACAGTTTTTGCAGTAGCAGCCATCACTGAATACATTTCAAATGATTAATTTTCTTAAAAATAAAAATAAACCTAGTGATCACGTATGTGCTAACAAGTTAAAAATAATAATAGGTGTCTGTGACCATGCTGCTTCTGTCTGAATCCTTTGGGGGAATTCAGTTGATAAGAAAAACTTACACAGCTTGCCATATGTGTTAAAAAACAACCAAATAACTACAGGCAAAAGTCCCAGCTGTCAAGCATGAGGAGTGTAGGGGCTGATCGGGGGAGTACTAGGCAGTTTTCTCCTGTGTTATACATGCATATTAGATAATTTAAAAGGAAAATGAAATGAGGCAAGAACAGAGTAGGAAGCGTGCTACCATCTCTTCAAAATACCATGCCCAAAATTTTAGAGAAAAAGTCTGTTTGACCAGGCTCTGTTCTTTAGTGCTCCTAAATGTACTCTCCCTGGGAAAGTGCACTACCAACTTTTTCAGATAGCAAGAATGCTGAACTTTTTTCAACTTCCTATATAGGATTTATCTTCTGCTATATCTCAGATACAGTGAGAGGAACTGGAGGCAAGGACAAAAGCATGAAAAAAATTTGTGTTTCTTCACACACAAATGAAGACTGAAAATGTTACCTAGGCTTTTATCAAAAGTCTTTGGATTTTTCACGACTTTGTTTTATTTCTGAGGTCTTACTACTCAGCCATAAAGTTGATCTCTGACTCGAAACCTGACACACAAGCTATGAGCTCAGGATTTTGGTTTTCAACCTAGATATTGAAAAACCTGGAGGAGATACCTGTCTCTCCATATTCACAGGGTTCAATGCATGCTATACATGACATCCTTAGTGATTCTACTTGAAAAGAAAGGATGCCATGAACAAAATAATCACCTTTTAAAGTGAGCACCTTTAAGAGTTAAAGAGAGCACCTTTTCTTCATTTCTCCAAACTGATAATTTAGGTATAGAAAAGAAATCTCATTTTGCCATTTTTAGAGTTTTTCTGTATGTATGTAGTAGATATACAATAAACACAGAGAAAACAGAATACTTTCTAAGATTTCAAGCAGATAATATATCAAAATTTTAAACTGAAATGCAACAAGAGGCATATCAGTGTAACAAGCAAGGCACAAACCCGTAAGTATGATGAGGATACAGGGGGTCAGTGATCTGCAGTCTTACAATTATCCACATAGGGCTTTAAAAACAATTATGTTAACAGCATCTGAACTGTCTCTTGGCTCTGTATGATTTAGGAAGGCATTTGAATGGGGTAGAGGTTTTACTGCCCATCAAGATATTGATTTGTAAACTGAAAATTCTCTTTGTGGACCTTAACACAACACTTTTTAAAAGCTTGTGAAGCATCACAGAACTCTGTCGAGTCAATATTTCATGTTTTATTAATTCCCTTCTTAGTCAGTTCTTTGGTTAAATTTAGTGTCTGTAAACCTCCTAGTTGTGTATTTACCTGGAAAGGCTCAAAAGAGCTATTTAAGGCTGATGGATGCACACAAAATGAAACACCATTGTGCAAACCTGTACAATTACATATATGTATGTTGTTAATTAACTATGGCTTATATGTAAAGGATGGTCTCATCATTCATTTTCTCTGGATGTGCCTAGCTCTGTATATCTACAACAACAGAACCCCCTATTTTTTTATTAGTCTTTAATGGATGTCAATTAATTGTGTATCATCACATTATACAATTTCAGTCACTTCTGCATCTTAGCAAAATGCCTGTTATATAGGAAGCAAAGGACTACAGAATGAAAATCAATGAGCATGTTAAATCTCTCACCATGAGCTTGTAGCCTGTGCTCTGATGGTGATTATTATTAGAAGGTGATTATGCACATTCAATCTGATTCATTCCTCATAAATCCACCACAAGGCACTTGGAAATATAAGGTAAAACACTGAATACCTGCTTATAAATCCATCATCTTGTCTTTAGTACACCAAAGGAGAGGTATACTAAAGTTGGAAAAACACTGTGATAATACACTTAAATATTATTAAGCATGTGCACAAGGAAACTGATGTTCCTTACACAGCTGATTTTGAGTGGATGTGAGTGGCTGCCTTGGGAACAACCATCCTTTCTTTTTCTTGTTTTTATAGAATCTTTTAACGTTTTTATAGAATGTTTTTGTATATAGTTAATTGTATAAATAATATTAATCTATATATTAATGTGGATGCAAAGTGGAGTCTAAGAAGAGAGGTACACAAAGATATGTATAATTAAACCTATTGCATAAGTATTACCTATTATCAATAGAGAACAATGTTTTAAGCACAAAGACTTTCAAATTTCACTTTCACTCACAGTGTAGAAATTCCTGCTGATTACAATGGGACGAGGGAAATGGAAACCAATGAAAACTTTGAAGGCTACATGGTTGCTTTAGGTAAATGAAAAAACACCAATTCCCCTGAGTAAACTGGTTTCTAGGCAAAGCACTACATAGTTCATAACACAGATATCTCCCTATGTGCATTCTCACACAAATCCACCTGACTTCAGCTTCCAGTTACTGCAGTTCCTTGAGCCTTTGTTTGACTGAAAATGCTTTTAATAGACCTTGTAGGTACGTATCAAGATAATTCTTTTGCTTCTTTAAAATTATTTTAAATTTAGTATCACACAGAGGTATTTTAAGAACCTTAGCTCACATAGCCTCTCAACATTTTTTAGCTTTTCTTTTTTAATCTCCGCATATTTTGTCAGCATTTGTGAAATTTTACATTAAATTTCAACAAAGTAAAAACACAAAGAAGACAATACCCCTCAGTTTACTTATTTATGAGCTGGAGTTCTAAATTTTAATTCTTTTCTAGTAAAAAATTTAATAATATTCCCATCAAAAGAAAACAAGAAGAGAAATGAAAGCGAGGAGTTTGGACTCCTGATCATTTCCATTGTTCCATCTGTAAAGCCATCTATAAGTAATACTGACTAATTAAAGACAACGAATTAAAAACCTTAACTTATATTAATTTTATTTTAGTACTTATTTTAAATTCTGATACAGTCCTACTGCACATTCAAATTCTCCAGTCAGACACATTCTGAATGTGCTTATTTGCACAACTGAAATCTGTGCACTCCTCCACAACAATGTAATGCTGCTGGATGAAAAATACTTTCATAGCAGCAACTGCTAAGTTTCAGAGTTATTAAAAAATCAGTTCTAGGGTAGGATTGATACTAATTATAATTGGTGGGGTTCTTTATATTTGCTAAACTTGCTGTTAAATTAAAACAAAAATATGGAACAGCATTTGGTATAACTGCAGCTATTGGTATTTAGAGATTTTGAAAATCAAAGGAAAATAAAAATATCTTCCACAGAAGTATTGCCTGATCTTCCCTGCTTTGTGTTTGTTGCAAACTGAAGACTTCCATTCATTTTAAAAGAGAGTTTGTGTGTGTTAGCTCAGCAAGGCTGGTTCTTCATAGGGAAATGTGGCACATAGAGAGGAACACAAAAAGAGGATTCACCTTGGAAACTTTAACTGGGCTGTACAATTCACCACTGTGTTCAGTATATTTCAGAGCTATTCTATAATAGCCTGTAGTTCCTTACAAAGGTCACTGTAAAATCATATCCTGTATTACTACATCTCTCATCAAGTGTTCCTTGTCTGCCAGCTGTCAACTGAACTTTGTTAATGAAGGCAAAGTTTTCTAGGATTATCACTCTAACCCTTAAACTGTATTATCTAGGAAACCATAAACCATAAAAAAATAGATATGAAAAAGTTTATAAGACATTCTCCTAGCAGGTCCTATTTCCAGACTCACATTTTGATCTGAAGTTGGTTTCAAGCTCATGCCACCATGCCTGCTGATTACAATGGGACATGGGAAATGGAAACCAATGAAAACTTTGAAGGCTACATGGTTGCTTTAGGTAAATGAAAAAACATTAACTTTATAGAGATAAAAAAGAAATGTTTCTATTAAAATAATTCTAAAAATTAATGACACTGTTTCTGTAATGTGCTTTTTGGTATAGGGTTTCTGCCAATCACATTAAAAATGAAATAATTTTAATGTACTTCTATTACAATGATCCACAGGTATATGCAAGAGAAGAGTTGCAGACAAGAATATTAGTCTTTATTTAGGTGAAAGAAAAAACATACAAATGGGGGAAAAACCAACAGAACAGGTTTTCAGATACAGAGGCTTTTTTAATTCCTGGTATATACCTGCTGTAACAGTAAGGCCACAATCTAGTTAGCTCTGTTAGAGAGGAATAGCATATTCTGTATCACTAAAGCAACAATAGTTTTAAGTACTTAATTAATGCTTTGAACTAGAAATTATATGTACCAGTTGCATGGTAAAGGCAATAAAAGCCTTTAACAATGTTAAAAGATAAATGGGCAGATATTTCTGACAGTTTTTCTAGGAGTCATCATTTCATCCTTATGCAGCAAGGAGACTTAGGTCACAAGAGTTCCTAAACATATATTTACAGGATTAACAAAGCTTAATATCCCCTGGCTATGACCATCACTGATGACAATAATATAGATGTACATGTAGAAGAGAAGTTCTGCTCTTTCACTTACTACTTCGTTAGCCTTTTTATCATATAGGCCTGATAGCTATCCTTTGCATTTCCATTGTACAGGATATTAAGCAAACTTCATAATTGCTAAAATACCAAAACACTGTCAAGTGAATGCAAGCAGTGCTCTTGTCAGTTCATATCATGATCAAGTTTATGTTGTTTGTAGATTTATTTTTTCCATACACTGACAGACTCGATTTTTGTAATGACTGGAGATAATTTTATGAGAGAAATGTCTTCTTTTGCTGCATGTATTATTTTCAATGTAAATTGCCTTTCAAGAATTTTTGTTCTTGTAAAGACATAAAGTTTTTGCCCAAGGTCATTATGATTATACAAGTAGTGTGCAGGAAATTCTCCATTTAGGTTCACGGAGATGTAGATGCTATTTTGTTGGAAAGAAGAAATAAGAGAAGACATCAACATTTCTCAATAATTTTTTCAGTACGCTCTGGATTGCACTGAAAGAACAGTTATAACCTTTTCACTACTGCACTAATATGGATGCATTCCAAAAACCACAAAAAACATAGGAGTTAGCTTTATACATGCATGAGAATTGTAACCTTCAGAACTGGGAATCTTATCCCAGCTGTACAACATCACAGATGAAGGGCATAAAGGACTGTTGCTTCCTTTCCACACATGACGTCTGTAAAACTTAAACAAGAGAAGTAGTCATTAGAGTTGGCTAATTTAACCTCTATTGGAGGAGTCTGTCTGGCTTTGAATCATAAATTAGCATGTGGCAAAAAAATCAAAGCTGTATTTTATTTTTATGCTTGCAATTGATAGCCCTCAGGGGCCCAATTGGGTCTATTCACTTCACATTCCCAGATGTCTCATTGTTTTCTATCCAGTAGCCATTGATTTCTGTCGAGCATTTGCTCTTCTTATATCCCTGCCTTCCTACAGCAGCTGCCACCAGTGTCAGCCAGGTGCTAATAAACAGGAGCTTCTTCAGGTCAAAGTACTTTGCACTTTTCCTCAGAAGCTGCGTCAGACTTATGGCTTTTTGTGCTTGGTTGGAAATGTGGAGATTCCAAAAAATTTACTTGCAAAGATCTAGATTACCAAAACAATTCAGTGGTTCAAAATCAATGAGCACACTGTGCAGCTGTTGGGAAACTGTCTGGAAGAAAACAGACATGTGAGCAATCCTGACTCTTTAGCTTTAGCTAGAGTAAACTAAGGGCCTTAAGACCCAGTTGCAAGGTTACTGAAAGATGAGCTATGGGAAAAAGATAAGGGAGCTGGCAGTAGAAAAGAAGAATAACAGGATAATGAGGTAGCCAGCAGAAGTTCTGTGAGAACAGAATTTGTGTCCAAGATATAGCCACCTGCAAGATATCGTTATATAAACAAAGGCTCTATATAAAGCGAGTGTCCACTGTTAATAGAGGACTTCACTTTAACCATATTGGTGACTGCGTGTCGTCCTTCAAGCCTCCGCGGATTTTTTTCCTACATGCAGCCATCTTCCACAAGCAAAGGAAGTGTGTTTGGGTGCACAGTTACTTTCCAAAAGGATTTGTGATTATGGTCGTATCTTTTCATTTGGTTGTAATGGCCCTCTCATTATTGTTCCTTTCTTCCCTTTCAAGGTATCACCTGTTGAGATACTTGCACTCTTTATTTCAGTTGGGATATAACATTTCACTTGTATTTGTCTTAAAATTTGGGGCAAATGTCAGGGAAAAGGCTACCGGCTGCTAATAATGTGCAGTTCTTTGAATTTCAATTTGCCCACTGTAGAATTTAAGCTTTAGTTCTCACTCAAATTCAATGATAGTTAAGTGTCTGTCATAATACAAATATTAATTATATCAGCTTCACACTAAACTGTAACTATTATAAACTTTATATTCAGATCCTTTTGTAATAAATAATCAATTTTCCAATTATTTTTTTTTTTTTTTGTATCATAAATGCTAGCATGGGCTGGTCTACAGCACTTTCTCTTTGCATCCTAGTGGCAGTGTTAGAATCATTTCAGCCCATGGATAAAATATGGCTTTGTTTTTATTAAATCATGGGGATTTTTTTTCCCTCTCTGGTTTTATATACCCCAGTCGAAATTGTGAGAAAAATGGATTACTACAGCCTAAAACAGCTTCTGGACTACAGGCATCCAATGCTGGGAAGCCTGCTTAAAAAAAGACACTAACAGTTCATGAGGATAAATGACCCACTCAATAGCCTGAAACAAAGCAAGAGGAAAAATGTATTAGAATCAGGAATGCAATATGGATGTATTTTTCTTGGGAAAGACTTCAATTCATTGCTTACCCTGGGTAGACAGTACTGGAGAGGTACTCACTGAACTTTCTGATAGAATTTTCAAACTACTCTTCCGATAAGAAATCCAGAAACTGGTTGGGATGAAGGAGCTATTTGCACTGATTGTCTGCATCTGGACCTCCATAAGTACATCATGATTTTTTTATGTATACTTCCATATAAATATATATGTATATATATATTCTGTAAGTTATACTAATTAAAAACTGATAATGAATAAGCACAAAAAAACCCCACACCAACAAAACACCAGAAACAATGCAAATATGCATATGGCTTTAGGTGACTGTCTGAATGGAAAGAAATTGCATGGAAAGGGTGAAAAGATATTTTTCTGCTCTGCTTCTCACAATTTTACATGTGGCTGATATTTTCAGTGTTAAAGAGCTCAGGTTCAAAGTACACTGAGGTTTTGTTTTTTTTAAATTCACCCATCCTTTTAATTAATGCAAATGCATTTCTACACTTTAATTAAAGTATAGTTTTGCCCTTCAAGACAGAAACTTTGCTTTTGTCATAAGCATGTTACAAACTATTTTAATCTACTATAATAGAACAATATATCATTTTTATTGCTTGTATTGTTCAAAATGCAGTTATGAAAATGATACTTTAATAAAACCTCCCCTGATTTTTCCACAGGAGATACAAGACTAACGTATTAGTCAGAAATAGCATTTATTTAAAAGTCTAGACATTTTTTTTTCCTCAGAGAGAACTAAATTTTATTTTACCTGGCTATAAATCAGGCTCAGAGATACTTTTAATCTACCACACCAGATAAAATATACCCAAGAAGTCTTGAATATAAATACTGAACAGGAACATTATTCCCCATGTTAAAAAGTCACAACTTTGTGCAAGCCAATCCTCTTACTCAACTCGATTAGTACTTCACAAGTAGTATAATGAATCTCCTAAAAGAAAAAGGGCTCCATTAGTATGTGGCATTGCTGGGCTGACAATGATTAACTCACAAGCAAAACCACTAAAGGATGGCTAACAAACCAAAACCATTTTCCAATCTCTTACAGAAGGATGTGAGATTATTTCATTTGCATATAGCACCATAATAAGATTCACTGCCAGCTGGTCCGAAATATTTATTGCAGATGGTAATGCAGCTGGCATTAGGTGGATTGTCTGGGGCAAATTGTCATCATGGTAATATACATTCTCCTTTTGGTAACTTTCAATGCATAAAGTTGCAAGCAGTTGTTTATATTACAATGTTTTTCTTCATCATGAAGAAAACAAGGATGTTAAGGACACCAGTACTGCACAAGATGTTGACAGAATATTAAACAGGAACTGACAAACGCTGTAGTTAAAAACTTTTTTGACTTTTGACTTTGAATTTGTCTCCCTTTACCATGTAAGCTGCAATTTCTATACCTGCTGTCTAACAGTAATGGATAAATCAGACTTGTTTTGGTTGTTTCTTTTTTATTCATTCCTGTATTTTTCATTATTTTAAAATAAGCTAATTAACCTCTTGTATGCTCCCACAGAATACAGGTTCATCAAAAAGTAACATACTAAAATCCCCTTCAATACCTTCTCATTTTAACATGCTTGTTTCCTGAAAAGGAATAGCATTCTGAGATCCTTCTCTTGGGCTGGCCAACATTTGTAACCCTGCAGGGCACATACCAGTATCCTCATATGCCTAAAAGCCACACAATTTACACTGCATGCTTGGAAAAGGGAATGGCTCCCAGTTATAGGATAATAATAGCACTCCTGGCATCCCTCAGCTTCACATGAGGGCCAAGAAGGCAGCGTTAGTCAGAATACCCTGTTTCACATTCTCAAAAAACCCTGGAGATTCAGGTGACTTAACATACCAGCATCTATTTGGTACTGGTGGCATGTTGTAGTTCCCCTTACAACATTCCCATAGATATCCTGTTAATGTACACTTAACATCAGTAGAAAATTCTCAACCTTGAAAACTTGATTATTTTTATTTCAAATTATCTTTTTATCTGCAAAATATTGCAAGTAAAAACATTGTTTCTCAAACTATGTTCCACATAAAAATGTGTGTGGGGTTATTTTGTGTAAATGGAAGTGCTGGGGTTTTTTTAATTATGGTAACAAATATTGAAATTTTCATTGTGATATTCTGTTTTCTCGCAGATATAGATTTTGCAACTCGTAAGATTGCAAAACACTTGAAACAAACAAAGGAGATTATTCAAAATGGAGATAGTTTTAAAACAAATACACTCAGTACTTTCAGAAACTATGAATTGGAGTACACTGTGGGAGTGGAGTTTGAAGAACATACCAAAGGACTGGATAACAGAGTGGTAAAGGTAAAAAATTGATCCCTGATATCTGTTTACACTTCAGTTGGAACCAGGCATGAGCAGTTCTAAAAATCAGCTGAATATATGAAAAAAATCCAATATTTTACAGACATGTGAGGATTTTTATATAGCAGAAATCATTTGCATCTTGAGACAGTTTTCTTTCCTGCTATAAGCATTTGTTATAAATGCAAATCAGGATGGTTACTTAGATACGTGAGGACAATCATAAATTAGTGTTTTCTACTAGGAGATTTTTGCAGGTTTTCTATGGTACGCCCTTATGTATTTAGAAAGCAGCACAACTGCCTTTTTACCTTTGTATCTTCCTTAAGGAAACTGTAAATTCATCTCTGAATTTCGGACTTTTTCTGGGTCAATATAAATTTTCAGTGCTGAATGGTTGGGTTCGCACTGTATTTTTAAGCTGAGTGTGCTCAGCCTCAGTTAAACAGTTTAACAATTGGACACTGATAAAAACATATCTGCACTCAGCTAATAACTTTAAGGGAGCTTTGGGAAGGGACAAGAAAAACATGTGAGCCAAAGCTACCACTGATACGGGTGCCAGGCCCACTGGCAGTGATAGATAGGCAAGAAGCCTCAGCAGTGCCTGCATTAATATCTTCAGGATTATAGGAGTAACCTGAGCTCAGAATTCCCCTAGGAAACTCTGGGCATATGTTCAGACATCTTTCAGTGAGATATGCAGGTAAGTGATGTTTCAGTCAAGGACACTTGTCTTGATTCTTCCATTCAGCTCTCAGAAGGAAGGAAGGAAGGAAAGAAGGAAGGAAGGAAGGAAGAAAAAGGAATGGCTGATCTGAAAGAATTTTCTGGTCATTTTATTAAGAAAACAATGCCTCAAATACAATGAAGTTAGATTACTGTAATAAAAATGCTAGGCAACATTTAAATGTAAAGAGGGCATGGATAATTTAAAGGGCATGTAGCTTAAAAATGTCATAAATAAGTAAGAAATTAACTGAAATGGAATGAGTTTTGTCTTGTTATTAACAGGAAACTCCCTCATAAGAAAAATCATCATCTGCTAAACTAGAAAATGCATAAAACTCCCTATACTCTTGGAGCTCTTTAATAACTGAGCTTGTACTGACTGTAACTGGTCTCTGATGAGAATTTGCCTACGATACATCATTTAATGTCTCCCTGAAGTACAATGGTTCAAATCTTGAACAATTCAAAGTTGCTTTGAATATACTCTGGTGTATCCAAGCAGCGAATTTAGTCTGCAAAGAGAACTTTTCCTTATAGACATGATCATCCTGCTCCTGGACAAGAATCCGCATGCCTACTACCCTATTTATTAGTTGTAGACTCTAAATCACTCCAAATCATGAAATGGTGGAGGATGCAAGAGACCACCAAACTGTCTGCGCAAGCAGGGTCAGCTAAAGCATGTTGTCAGGTTTATGATCAGACCCTTTTGTGAAAGTGCATGAAAATATATAAATAAATTTTTTGTGTGAGATATTTGCATACACTTCCTCTTGTTATTTTCTGCAGAGCTAGCCATGTTAGCATGGCATTAGTTGGTGTATGCTCCAAGTCTTCACTAATGAAATCGTATAGTCTTTTTATTAGTCTTTCAACAGCTATAAAAGAAAAATAGTTTGCATACATTGCACAAGTAGCTGTTGATTCACTCTGCAGTGCACTAGGAAAGGATGAATACTTTGTATTCACGTGTGTGAAGAAATACATGGAAATGACAAGAAAGCACTGTAAAAGCTTCACATCAAAACACTGTTGTCATCTTCAGTGTGTTGGGGTTTTGGTTGAAGACCTGATCTGTTTGTTGTTTGGGTTTTTTTAGGAGGAAGATGAGAAATGGTAGGAAGCAACTGCAATTGTGTCTTCTCATGGTTTGATTGAGCTTATTTCCATGTATTCATAAATTTCTGATTAACGTATCTGAGTTAATTATCTGATCCATGCAGACAGTAGTGACATGGGATGGTGATAAACTGGTATGTGTACAGAAAGGTGACAAGAAAAACAGGGGCTGGAAGCACTGGATTGAAGGAGACATACTCCATCTGGTAAGGGCTGCTGTACAGATCCATAGTGTTTAACTGAGACTGCAACAAAGTACAGATGTCCATTCAGTTCCATTGATCTAATTACTTGATCTAATTACAATGGTCTTTACTTCGCAGCTCTGATCTCTGAACTCTAAGGAATTTCTGCTACAACTGCCACAACTCTGCCACAGCTCAGGAATGCTCAATTTCTTTCCACCTGCTCCCAACTAAGTCATGAACCTGCAGTGTTTTTTTTTCTCCAATCCGTTCAATTCCAGCTGTTAACCCTTTTTGTTGCACTGCATCTCTAACATTATCAAGTCCTTAAATAATCACTGGTGGGAAAATACCCACAAAAAATAGTATGGGGAAGATTGCAAGAAAAATACTAATTTTTGTTCTGAAAGAAGCACTATGAAATTTTAGCATACTATGCTGTAATACAGATCTGAAACCTCTGGATATTCAAGGACCCTCAAACAACCTACACTGCAATTATTTTGTGCTAGTACAATAAAAAAATCAAAGCATTCACACATCTGAGTTAGGAAGCTGGAGCCCAAAGATAATTGACTTGAGTCCCAGAGAGGTCAGAAAAGCCAGAAAAGCCTGCAGCAGTCATTGAAGGTCAGAAAGATTTAAAAAAAGAAAAATAAAATAGATACATAATGATTCCAGACTTTCCTGGGAAAGCAATGAAGAAATGGTGCAATAGGTGGGTGCAGAAAGATTATGGAGGAAAGCTCATTGTTCTTTCTCATGATTTGCATGTAGATGTCTATTGCTTCACAGTTTCCCCTACAGATCACCAACAACACTGCCTTACCCTTGTCCACCTGTAAGGACAAGGCAATGACTTAAAATACATGATCTGCCACTTAACTAAAAGCCAGCTGTCCGCTACACTGTTTCAACTCTGTTTTAATACATATTAAAAAACTGGCCTAGCAAAGGCACAGTGATGGTTTCCGGCTGAAACTGGTGGAAGCAGACCAAGTAGATGCTTACAATAGTCTTCAGAAACTCAATTGTGGTTTTGGCCAATTGTTGACCAAAAGGTCAGGTTCAGCTCACTTCAAGGTTTTACTTGGCAAAGGAGTGCTGGATAATCAGAAGACCAACCAAACTGACTGCACTGCAACATGCAGGTAGCCTTTAAAAAGGCAGCCTTTAAAAGGTCAGCTGCAACACTGAGCAAGAATGGTGTGTTCTTATGGGACTTAAAAAATATCCAAGAGCATTTCTGAAACAAATATCCCAATCTTTTTACAGCATCCTCCTTCTTTATTTATTTCCTTGCTTCATTGCTTGTCATGAGTTATGAGGTCATATATGAATTATAAACTATTACCATTTATTGTTTTAATAACGGAGCATGAAAGAGCCTCACATTAAAATGCAATTTTTATGCATTTTTCATGTTTCTTCAAGCTCAAGTCAAGTGTCAAAATCTCATTACTGCAGCCTGATGTGTGCCTGCTGATTGGTCAAATAAAGTACACTATTCTTTCTCCTCTCTTTTTTGTATGCATATCTTTTTAATGTAGTGACTCAATGGTAGTAATTTCTGGTGAGATCTGCTGTGTATGCCAAATACAACTTGCATCACTGTATATTTACTAATTGTTTTTATACTGTAGGAATTGACATGTGAAGACCAGGTGTGCCATCAGACATTTAAGAAGAAAAAGTAAAACTGGCCAGAAAACTACCCATATCTTCATCACACTATTATGCTATGTTTGTCTAAAAAGAAGAACCAAGCCAGCACTGCAATTCTTTGACACTGCTATGTCAATGTATTTTATGCCTGTTTATGAAAACAAACACCTTCTACAGAAATAACATCAAACATCACACAATAAATTCTTTTGGCTGTCAGTCTGGAATTAAACAGAAGTAACTGTATTTCAAATAAAGCTTTCCTACATCTTTGTAATAATTTCCAGAGGAATATTCTTTAGTCAAAAAGGCTGTCAATTAACAGTCACAAATATTTCAACCACAGTATACCTTTCCACCATGCTGTAATATCATAATATATTTAGATGACTGAGTAAAATTGAATGTTCACTGAACTGTTTCTATTTAATTTAGTCCTGGATCACTAAGTCCCTGGTTTCAGGCAATACAATGGCTAACTGAGCATGACACATGCCCTTTAACATCTCAGTTATTCGTTTGAATTTGGCCCAGGTCTACAGTTGCCAGCAGTTATCACCTGATACATGTCTCATGCTCACTGTGAAATGCTGCAGCTGCTTAATGGGGTCCTAATGTGGATCACTGACAATGCTGCTTACCTCCAGTCAGGACTGGCATCCTACTGAGAATCTCAGTGGAGAAATCCACTGCTTGAAGCAAACTCTACATTCAAGAGTTGCTGCGCGGTGGGAAAGCTAGGGCATACTTATAGCTCTAAGTGGAAAATTGCAGAGTATACACAAACTGCATGTACCCTGTGCATTAAAAAGTACTGTGCATGCAGCAATCTTCACTTTGCATCTACCTCTCTGAAACTTCAGAAAGAAAAGTAATTTCCATTCAACTCTGCTCAGTTTTATTTAGGGTTTTTCAAAAGAATTAATATTCTTTGCTAATGGCAAGTTGAAGTGACCCATGGATGCTGAGTACTTCATTAGATAGAAACTGAAATTATTCAGCTGAATGCGTGCACACATTGCACAGAACTGAAGAAAGGTTTGTATGCTCAAACAATCATCTGGTTTTTTCCTAACTACATGAATTATTCTCATAAAATGTACTATCTTTCCCACAACATTGCCTTGCAGACATATGAACTTGCACATAAGTTTATCACCATTTGTATTCCTTCTTGTCTATAGGCCCCCATTTTCTGTTTAGTATGTGAGAAGTGGAAATTCACTTAATAGATCAGTGGCTGGGGATCAGAGCAAAGATGTGGACAAAGAACTTCGCAGAAAGAGAGGAACACGTGCTTTGTCCCCATCCCCACCTGCTGCTTAGCCTATGCACTGGCAGTAGCTCAGGATAGGAAAGGAGTGAGACAGTGTCACAGCTGAAAACAAGATTATATCTGCATAACTCCTAATCTAATTAACATGTCACCAATACTTACGTGGCCATGGGCATATGAGTGCATATGTAGGGATAACTATGAATTGGACTATGCTTCCCCTGATAAAAGTTGACCTGGTGTCAAACGTACTGTATAGTTCAATTTAGCAGTGCTCTAATGTTGGTTCACAGAGAAGAAATTGCACTTGGAGTTGGTAAAATCCTTTTTTTCTTATTAGCCCTGATGTGGACTTTCCAGTAGAAACATATTTAATTTCATTTTCTCAGACTTTGCCAGTTACTAGTCTAAGTACCAGAGTTCATCAAGCTTTCAAAATGTTATCAGAACAAAGTAATCACTAGGAAACAGAACGTGCATGGTTTAATTGGTCACAACTCTCATAGTTGGTTCTTCACAGGAATAAGCCTGCACAATGCAGGGTTTCACAGCTTCACACCAAATTATAAAACAAGGGAAAATCTCTCATAGATGTTCTGGGTCGAGAGGACCAGGACAGACAAACCCTGCCTGGGACACCAGCAGCTACTGCCAGACTGTTGTTGTGGAAGTGATAACGGGGAGCAGCTGAGCCCATGGGAGGAGAGGATGGGGCAGGTGACCCACATGGACCAATCACAGGATTCCTTCCCATGGTGGTCAGTGTAAAATGGCTTCCAGTGAAGCTGGATTAGTTTCTTCTTCTAGGAGAACATCATTCACCAAGTCAAGTTGTCTGCTACCTTCTCAGTAGGACCAGCTTGGTTGCTCTCAGGCTGTTGTGAACTGTTGCTGGGACCCTGGACTTGGACACCCCCATTTATTGCCCAGTCCAATGTGGGGCTTTTCAGGTTGGGAAGTAATGACCAGCTGAGGAGGGTAAGTTCCATGTTTACATTTTTTTATATGCATTTGTAATTTGCTATTATTACTTCCTTAAAACTACCCAAATTTTTTCTTCCAGTGTTAGATTATCTCTCACTTATTCCTTTCCTCAACTTCTCCTGGAAGGGTAGGGAGAATAACAGAGCATCTGTCACTGTCTAATTACTGTCTAAAACTGTGACAATATATCACAATGAATTATCATTGAGTTATGAGTTTGAAGTTTGAATTGTTTTTTTTTTATATCTTTAATAGTTTTATCTAATGGATATGGTTGGGAAGTAAATAAAGTAGACAGTTGGGCCCTTGTGTAGTCTTTGATTAGAAGAACTGGATCTGATCCTATTTTTTTGCCTATTTTGGAGGTGAAAATTCCAGACTTAAAGCAGTGAAAAAGTCTGCGATGTTTTTTGAGCTCCAAAACATTTCCTTCCTGCACGTACTGTTATAAAAGGACTCGCCACATCCTTTACAACTGTATGCACAGAACTGGGGACAGAGGAGATATTAATTACATTGCATTATAATTACTTCCAAAGTTATACTTGTTCTTATCCTATTAGTGATGTCAGCTTGGTCTCTAAGCTACATAAAGTCTCTTGTCTCCTTGTCAGCAGATTAAATACTTGCACAGGAGTGCAAGGACCTTGCTGGCAAATCAGAGCATGTTCATTCATACTTTTTCAGCCTTCGGGCAAATAGTACTGTCTTAGCTGTTTGGAAGGATTACTGTTTACATTTATTCTTTTCCTGGTACAGAATATTACTCAAATACAGCTAACAGGAAGGGGATTTATCATCAACCTCTCATTGAGAATACAGAGAAGCCTGTACTATACCCAAAGTGTTTCCTAGTGAGTATAGTACTGGGCCAAGAGTCAGCATCATTACCTGCCACAAGACTTTTCAAATGACAAAGGTGTGTGTAAGAAATGTTTATGGTGGGATTTCTAAAAATCCTCTGCAATAAACAAGTTTTTCTCCCTCAAAGTCAACTAGCATTTTCTTATCAACTCTTAAGACATGAAAGCAACACTGAAGGCAAATGCTGTAGAATAATGCTGCAAAAGCTCCTTCTGATAATATTCTCTGGCTAGTTCCTAAGATACTATCCTTCTGTTCAGCTCTGAAGGGTCACCTAGTTACTATGTGCACAGAACAGCTTTCATATTTTCCATGAATATCTTACATGCTCTGCTGATTTGCTGCTTGTGAAAGATGTCTGCTCCACTGCCATCTGGCAAAAAGTCTGAGGTTTCTAAATCAGAGTTTACTTCACAATCTGATGAAGATAAACAAAAACTCACGCCCCAAAGAAGTTGTTTAATCACATATTTTTGTATTCTTTTTAAGCAAGGTTACACTTTTTGCCTTAGATTAATGCAAAGGATTTCTTCAGAAGGTTGGTTTTTTTCCCCACTAGACTATGTTCTTTTCAGGTTTAACTTGTGATTGATTTGAAGGGCAAGGGTTGCAGATATTTTAATTTCAGCATGCTTGTTATGCAGATGGTGAAGATGAGAAGAAATGATTTTGTGAAAATGAGATTTAAAATGAAGTCAACCACAGTAGATTTTCAATAGCTGCAAAAATTTTGTCAGTTGTTCTCTAAATACCACACTTGCTTTAATTATATCTCATACTGCAGTGTTTCAGTCTTCATTAAATAGAAATGGGAATGCAACATATTTTAGAGTTCTGAAAGGTGGAGGAATCCATGGGAAAATTTGGAGTTTTGCTTTATGTGAGAAGAGACACCACTTGGTACAAAAATGTATATGTGAAATGCTGCTGTGAAGGAAATGAGGGCACACTCAATGCATACTCAAAGGTAGGAAGAGAAAGACGGGGCAAGAAGTAACAGACTCAAATTGCAGTATGGGAACTCCAGCTGAATAGGAAGATGTGAAATATTTTTTCCTATTGTTTCTGTGGAAAAAAAAAAAAAGTGAACCTGCTAAATAAGAGTACCTGCAGTAAGAGGGAGGCTACAGCATACTCATGTTTACCAAGACCCAGGAACAAGTCTTGAGAAATTGACTTTACCTGTTTTCATATCGCTATACTTTGGATTCCTGATGGTTTTAGTTTAGGTAACAACCTCTCATAGAAATGCTTTCTGAAAATGTGATAAACCCTTCATAGAGATTTCTCCTGTAAAATCAATCATGACCTTAGTATTAAACCATGGCATGAACATTTAAACTAGCTATCTCTCTCTGAAAGATGCAAACAACGTTCTTTTGAACTGCTTATAATAGTGCCCTTTGCTACCTTTTGTTGCTCCAGACAAGTCAAGCATTTCTTAGTTTCTTAATGTTTTCATTCACCTCAATTTCAGTCACTTTTGGATTTATATGCACCTCTACACACACTCCACGTTCAGGGTGGAGTGGTTCAGTGGTCTCATTTGTTAAGAAAATAAGGTGTAAGGGTCCACAATCCTTGTTTGACCACACACCCACAGGTTTTGAACCGGTTGCCCCATGTGGATTGGACAACCAAATGTGACAAAGGGTAAAGACTCAATGAGAATTAACAGTTCTACAATTTTATATGAAAATTAATGGCCAGATACAATGCCTTCAGTAAATGAGAGGCTACAGGGTGAATTTGAGTCCCAGAAAAATCACTCAGGATAAAAATAGGGTAGATGTCTGTGGAAAGGTGGAAAACCTTTGGGTGGAGTTCAGACCTTGATGCCAATGAATTTCACTGAGACAAAATTCATAGGAAACCAAGCTTTAGTAGTTCGGCTGCTCATGGTAATATTTGTTTTACTGAATACCTTATGATACTTAATATTTTGGTTATTTACTGAGTTTTCTGCTTTTTCTGGATATATTTCTCTAGTATCTAATTACTTGTTTTTTCAAAATTTCCTCTTCTTTTCCAACATACGTGTAAGGAAAAACAACTTGAATAACTAAAAAATATGTACCGGTTTTCCTGGAGGTGCCCTAAAGCCAAAAATTGCTTTAAGTTTCTGTTGGCCAAACTAAACCAATGGGTTTGGTTTTGGTTGCTTTTTTTTTAATTAAATGCCAATTTTTGAAATTATTCTAAGGGCCTCTAACTATAGTTAAGAGCTGGTTTTGCAAGTAGTTCTACTTAAGCCTGAGCACTTCTGTGTAGTCATGTGTTCCATTCAGCCAGATCAGATCCTGAGTCAGGTCATATGCAGCTACTACTAACAGAGACTGCCGACTGTGAAGCTGCACAACTTAAGGCATTCAAAGTATCAGTGTCAGAAAAATATTTATTACTATTCACTGTTACAGATATCTAGTTCAAAGATTGAACAACAAAAGAAGGTAGTAACCTTCCAGAATGTTTAGGAACAAGGTTTTTACGTCAAATATTCTTTTCACTTATTTTTATTTTTAGTTGCATGTTCTGAATATCTATGCCATATGCTAGCTAGAGAATTTAAATTAATTTATATAGATACATCACATTGTATTTTCTTAAGTAAATCACCAACAACTTAATGTAAGTTAGATTCAAAACACTTGTGAGAAGCCAATATCAGTAAAATAGTCAGGAATAACACCTGGAAGATGAGCTTTACTGGTTGGAGCATTAAGGCAAAGTTGAATGGTTCCCTTTGTAAAATAACAGCTTTAGTTCTCTAAAAACACAGATTGCTGTTTGCTACTAATGGGTGCCTTGAGGAGCATTACACCAAATTGTCTTCCGTGATGGCACACCCGGAATACACAGAAAACAGGAACACTTAGTTAAAATGTTAGCACATCAAAAGTCACTTAAGGAAAATACTGTTTTCCAAAGAAGGGTTTTTTTATGATCATAATTGAACTATTTCTGTTTTAGTGAACTTGTGCCACTTAAAATGGGAAGCAGAATCTGATTTTCCAGTGCTATGCTGATTGCACAGTCTTTCTGCAACAGAGCAAAATGAACTTTGTGACTAAAGCACAGAGGCAGAAGCCATAGCATATTAATTGTTGGCCATGAGGCTGGAGGATCCAGGGTGGTCCCTAACGGAAGCCTACAATCTCCAACCTTTGCTGTGATTTGAACTTCCAAATACAACATCTGCTCAGAGCAATAGGGTTATCAGACTGTTTTGGTGACACCTCTTCTTGTTGAGTCACCTTGCTTAGCTTGTATTGTACCTGCACTGTGAGATTCTTCAGTGGCAACGCAGCATTACAAGAGGGTAATATTTACCACAAGATGATCTCCTACCAAATGGCTGAATTAACTCTTTCCAATTAGGAAGCTAATTCAAGGAAATTGCAGAACATATTATAGTAGCTTAAACCTCTGTTATGTTCCACTGACACAGCCTGAAGTGCAGGGCAATGAAGATTCTGTCCCTTGAGCTCTGTATTGGCTTTACAGGTTTTCATAATATGTTTATAATATGTTACTCACAAGGATAAATCTATGTATTCTGTTGATACAGTTGATGTGTTTCTTTTGTTTCAAAGAAAGTTAATCCTTCTCAAAGTCATAAATAGAGAAATATATATTTATGTTTGGCTTACTGGGCATTCCAATATAAAATAAGCAAGGCTGTGCACTCAAAACTAATTTCTCATGTGTGTTTTTACTGATAAATGATATGACTGAACTCAGTAGCTGTCCTAGTGTAATTTAAATAAAATGAGACAGAACATATTAGGATACATTCTTCCAATGAAGAGCAGAACAAGTTTTGGCACCTTGGAATAGGGTTAAAAAAAGGACTCAAAAGATCTACCTCTCAAATCTTTTTCCTAATGGAAGTAGACAGATTAAAATTCTATCACAGAATAAAGTGGAATCACAGTTGGATTTAACAGCAGTGTTTATAAATCCGGGCTGACAAAATATTTAAAATGTCTGTAGTCCTTTGCTTACATTATGGATAATAGACTTCTAAATATCTATTAATTATATCTATATAATATTATAATATCTATATCTAAATTCTCGTGGTATAATTCTGCAGTCACCTATCTACGCAGATGCTAACAGAGCAGTCAGCTTCAACTTCAGCAGTTAACAGGCCCAATCACTTTCTCCATTAGATCAATTCAATAGCATTTGGGCTGCATGTTTTTGTTCTTTTCTGCTTTCTGGTTGGACTAAAGAACAAAATACGGGAACATTTCTATCAATGGGTCTCAGATTGTTAAAGGATTACAACTTTGTCTTTCCTGACCACTCCATTAGGCTTTGGTGATGACAACCATTACTACCTCTCTCCTGTCCTGGCAGCTGCATCAGCAGTAATTAATCTCCACTGACTGGAGAGCATAAAGGTAGCTGCTTTTATCACCATTTTTCCCCCTGCATCATAATGACTATATGTGAAAACAGATAACATCATGTAGGAAAAAAAGCAATCTGAGAACTTCTATATCTAGTCAAATGCAAGGTCTTATCTAGCAAGATTAATTAGAAAGGGGGGAAAAAAATTAATCTTGGTTTATGTAGCTTTCCTTAAAGTGTAACACTAACCACATCACTGTATGGTGAAATGAGCTGCAAAGTACAGCATTCCTGTCCTACCTCACACCTGAGCCAGATAAGCTGTCTTAAATACATAGTATTAATATGTTCCATGGCCCTTTTTGAAGTTTCTTAATACCACAGAAGAATTTGCAGCATCTTCTCTGAAGACAAATGTTTTAATCCAGTGATTATTTTTTAGAAGATAATGTACATCTTAATAAAAATAGTAATAATACAAAAAATGCTTTTTTCCGTACTGTCATCTTCAGCCTAGACAAATTTCCTCAAAAGTCTGGTCTACACTCCAAAGGCTTACTGACAGAAGCCTCCTTTTGTCACTGAAGGTATAAATACAAAGCTGATGTAAGTAAGAAAAGCTCAGTTGTTGTCCTGTCCAAATCAAATCAACTTTACCAGAAAACAGAATTCTCTCAGCCAACACACAGCCACCAAAAATACTGCTGTCAAAATAACACTGATTCCCAGTGTTATTTTATGTAAGCTCCAAGCTTCTATTTGCAGTCAGAACCAGTCTTCTGAGTTCTATCTCTGAGAAGCACCTCAGACTACTCCATCACTAATTACTATTACCTCTAATATAACAATTTCTACATCTATTTCACAGATTGCATTTTCATTAGAGTCTATTTTTAGATAATTTTAAAGTTTCCAACAGTTGATAGCATCTCTTTAAGTTAGAAACTCAGCTAATGAGGGGGGATTTTGTCAGTAAAGCAGCCTATGTAAAAGTATGCATAGTAGCATAGCAAAGTCCTATCACACCAGCAGTGTTAAAGTAAGGTTTTGTAAAGGATGGCCTCGTGCAGCCCTTCTAAGCACACAAAATTCTTACAAATGAAATAGTTCTGGTTGGTCAACTTGATGCCTGGAGCTGCTCACATGCAGCTGTAGACCTGCAAATATCTATGCTGAAGTACTGCTCAACCAGAAGTGAGAATTTTCCCCACCTTTCATTGAAAGGGGGACTGCTGTGATGTTCCTTAGATAAATTGGCAAGAAGCCACCAGGTAGAAACGTGAATGAAGTTGACTGTGGTGCAGCTGACCCAAGTTAATTTGTTATTGTAGGGTAACCTGCTTGTGCATCACAGACTACTGACCTGAAGTTTCTTAGTGCAGAGACCAGAGACTGAGGAGTAGAAACCACAATACTCTCTTTGCTCTGTGGTAAACCACGAGATTTCAGTCTCTCTGTAGCCCGCTCCACAGAGGAATTACTTATGAATATAAGCATATCAATACCAGGATCAGTGATAATTTTTATGAATGTGCAAGTGCTTATGAAATATATACAGTTATGCCAGGATTAAAATGCCATGCAGTAATTTATTCCCTCCCCCCCCCCCCCCTCCCTCCTCTTGTTAAGGAAAAATGTGCACCAAATGAAACAAGTATACAAGCATTTATCCATACATGATAAATCTCTATTAGTAGGTGGTGTAAAGAACACTATCCTGACCTGCTTCTAGTATTAAGTAATAGTTGTAAAGTAGAGGATCATGAAAAAAACGTAAAAGAGAAATTATTTTTAAGAAGGGATTTTGTCCAAGACAAAAAACAAAAAACAAACAAAAAAACCAAAAAACAACCCAAAGCCTCCACAGACAGGAGTTTAAAGCAGCAGCACAAAATGAAATAATTTTATTTACTTAACTAGAAAGACTTCAAAATTATAATTTAAAAATATGTGGAAAACATTCTTTCCTATCCCGATTTACTAAAGGAACAGTTTCTGGATTTCAAGTCCTGACATCCCTCAGGGGAAAAAAAAGCTTCAAGGCGTCATCTAGTGGCTAATCTTTTAAACATACCGTTAAGGGAGGCATCCTGGGGTTTTATTAGCAGAGTTTTCTGTCTTCTTCACAGACTCAAAACAAAAAATACTGTCATAATTGTAATTCTGTATCTGTGTTTTAAATTGATTAAGAGTCATAATCTAAAAAAACCAAAATAAAGCAAAACAGAATAAAAAAACAAAACCACAGGAGTAATAGCACAATCTTTGTAGCCTAATCCACAATTTTACAAGTGCTTTTACTTTGAAGGGATTAAATTCCAACTACATATTAGCTAGATGTTACTAAAATTCATCCTTTTTATAGCCATATAAAAATATTACATATGCATTTTTTCTAGGAGAATTCAATGTGCCTTTTCATCAAGGATATAAAACCATATGTATGTGATAGCTATACATACTAATTGGAGGGAGTGGGAAAATTACAATGCATTAGAATGATAGCAGTATAAGAGGAGCTGAACCAGAAACACTCTGGATTCAAAGTCTAAACTTTTTTAGATTGAACCAAAACTCTCTATAGATCCTCACTCATCAACAGGTTATACACTTCATCTTTGCGAGTGAATTTTTCCAGAAGATCTGGAAACATGTCACGAATCCTGTGTCAGAGTCCCTTTATGTAATATATAGGCAAAGGACTGGAGGAGACACAGAAAGCTAAAATTATTTGCCACATACTCTACTACATGTAGGAAAACAAAAGAAACAGCTTGTTAACAATGTATATAAATACATTGTTAAATTTGCCTCTGGCAAAGCATTATTTATTTATGATTATAAAAGAGTAAGGCTAAAATTTGATACAACTTTCATCATTGCTTGCTCTTCTACATAAATAACTTGTTGCTATGTCATTATGAATAAAAGGATTCAGATACAAAGATGTCCGTTCAGTGCTACAGAAATGCCTTACAATTCTGTGATTTATGTTACAGAATGTGACAATGTTTATAATGTTATATTGACAATCTATATGGTACAACTAGTGAAAACAAAATTTAAAAATTGAAATAATTTTTTTTTAAAGCCACTTCCTATTTGCCAGACCTATCTTGAGAAAATGGTTCTGGGTGTGCAGTTACATTTTGGGTTTCCAAAACTTCTGACATCCTGCATGAATTATCCTGACCTGAAACCAAAACTTTGGAGCAGGGT
Source organism: Heliangelus exortis (assembly GCF_036169615.1). NCBI lineage: Eukaryota > Metazoa > Chordata > Aves > Apodiformes > Trochilidae > Heliangelus > Heliangelus exortis. The sequence goes on from NC_092430.1 coordinate 7,903,727, forward strand.
TTGGTTTTATGTGAATAGCACACCATAAGCATGACCTGCATTTGAATCCATGGTGAAACAAATTCTATCAAACTGTGACACAAAAGACTGCTCATAGAGCAGGATAGGTCATGCAGGATGACAACCTAAGCAACAAGATCTTGTTAGCAAGAATGTCAGCTACTCTCTTCTCAACAAAGGAAATGGAGATTAAATAAACAACTGAAATACACTGTCTTGTATCACTGCAGTTCCATAAGTCTGTTCCTTTGAAACAGATCCTAATGTAGAATATTTAGATATTAATACTGTTAAGTTCAAGCAGTCCCTGCCCATAAATAAATGTGCTTTGACAGTTTGATTCTGTAGTGGTGTATATGTAGATTATATATCAGGGGCTGAAACCTCATCTCTGGAAAACTCAAGGCTGCCTGATTAAGAGAAAAGAAGCAACTTAGTTCATTCACAATCTGTAGTCAATCATCAAAGTAAGGCCACTAACCTTTCACATTGACTAAGTGTCACATTGACTAAGTTTAGCTCTTTGTAAACTTCCTGTTACTACTACTTTTTATCTGGATAAAAATAACTCTATGTCCATCTTGCCTAACATTAAAAGAAAACAAATGCAGTCTTTTACTTTTCCAGAGTGCTGATAAAAGGTCATTCAGTAATACTATTCAACAAACATTTCTTGCAAGCTTATGGAAAGCCGTACGCTGAATCATTTCCAAACACATCATTTCCAAAGCACATTCCAACTCTGTGGTCAGTAGTTCCAAGGTAATAATTTATAATAGCAATTACAAGTGAAAATAAATGAGTATTTTTTGTCCTGATATTATGAATAATGCTATAGCAATTTTAAAATTATACTCATCAGATAAGAATAAAGAATTTCAAAGGTTTTCTTGTTCATGTTATCTCAAGACTATATTGAAGGAAAAGTTTAACTGCAGATTATAGAAATAATTTGACAGATAGGTTTAAAGAAGTGCAGAGAAAATGGAGTAAGTTTATCTAAAGCCTCAAAACTCAGTAAGAGAACATTAATACCAACATTCAGCTATAGTGGAAGGCAGCATAAATCTGATATTAAAAAAAAAAAAAAATTATGTGCTCTAAACTTGCAGTACCTGGGAGGATTGATACTGCTACATTCCAAGCCACTTCTGTGGTTGGAAGGCTTGCCCTTTGCCACCAATCTTAATGGAAGTGGAATCATGCCAAAATTGTGACTATGGCCACCAGAAAATAAAACACAAAGAAGCATGTATTAATAAATCAGAAGCACTAGCAGGACAATTGAGATCATTCCTTCTAAATGATTACATCAGTGACACAAAGCCAGCACCTCTCTAATGAATCACATGTACTCAGAGGAGCTGTAGTACAAGAGGGTAAGAACTGCAAGTCTTTATATTACCCACAATACTGTTCACTCTGACTGATAAACTTTTTTTTGGTCTTTGGTCCCTGTTTATGAACATTTCTCTCCTCATTAGCATGCAGGGACCTTCCTGTGATTAATACTTTATGTTGTATTTTATGCTTAAATTAAGTACCCATATCAAATGCTGCTAAAAATATTGATGATTACCCTTTTGCTGATTTTCAGGTGATACTTTGTGCTCCCTTAGTACCTATTGAAAAATGACTAAGCCTTTCTCCTTAAACTTGAAAACACAAGCTGACACAGGTCCCTTGTTCAGGTGAAGAATCCAATACAAAAAAATCTAAGCCCATGTAGTTGAAGTTTGGCAGCACTGTAAGTTGAAAAGGCAGGCCTGTAATGAAAGTGATGGGTGATACTATTTTAGGTGACTTTAAACCTAAAATTTCCAATCTCTTCTTTACATACTGCAGCATCTATTTTCTCTGTATGCACCACATATGTGATTGTATTTGAAACAGCAACCATTTTTTTTAAATATCACTTGATGTACCATCAGACTGCTACTGTCAGGCTGCAGGTTTTGGAGAGGATGGCATTGTTTTCCTCTGGTATGAACTTCACAGCTCTGAGAGTTCTGCTAAAATTTTTTTTTTCTTTATGGGCATTTTAATTCCTCATTATCCTGGTGAGTTAGTTTAATACTCTGATCTCTGTATATGAGTCAGGATTGTATCCAAGGGCAGTGTGTTTCCAAGAGAGTGAAAAGAGACAAAGGATGGGAATCTCAGACTGGAAGAGACAAACTGCATCCACAACACTGCTGTATTGGTGATCTGCAACAAAGTGAAATACTACATTTTCAGGGGAGCTTTTAACTCAGATTTACAGTGAGGTTTGTCTCACAGCTCTGCCACCTACATGTTAATAACATATTTTCTTTAAACCCACTGTGTTCTGTCAATCTTTACAATCTTCCAAGTTAAGGCTGCAACGAGTTCTATTTCAGTTCCCTGCATGGCAAGTATTAACTCCTCATGAACAATGATAAGCACTTTATATGAAGTAAACACTTTACTATCGAGCTGACCTAAATATATAAAAGCCTCTGTATATTCTAAAAGAAAGGATCTAATGAGAATAATATAGTAATTCAGGTTAAAAGATAACTCGCAGAATACGTAGGGAATTAGTAAGCCATCCATACTACTACTTCAAGATAATAAAATTGGTTAAGCTCAGGGACCTGGCAAACTGAGCCTCCAGGTGAAATGTGGTGATCCTGAGAGGTGCCAGGTTTCCCTATAGAGGAAATCAACAATGGCTGCTCTGAGTAAAGAAGGAATGAACACAACATATCCTCAGGATGGAGCTGCCTACTCAGAAGCGAACACTATATTTATTATACTAGGTATACATCCTGCTAAAAGGCTCTGTTAAGATTTTTGTCTGAATATGAATTTCCAATCATATGGAATAAGCCATATGGATATGGTTCTTATTTCCAGAACTCTTCTCTTTACCTGAGAAGAAAAAGAAGGTGGACTGGTGTTTTATTTTCAGCATTCCCTTTCTCTATTGAAATTCATTTGATACACTGAGGATAAACTATTACTGCTTTGTGACTGGCGTCCCAAACTTCTTTAGCTCTTTTCTTTGGAAGAATGATATTTTGCTATTTTTTTTATCTTAAAATGCTTTTCCCTGCTTCCAGAAGATTTTTATTGCCATAAAAATTCAAAATCTGCCAATAATTTAATAGATAAAAGCATCTAAGCTGAAATCTCATAAAAGTAAGGTTGAATGGATTGTCTGTCCTGAGAAGCAAGAGCCTTGTAGAGAAGAAATTACCAGTAAGCTGACAGTACCATAGTTGCCTCCTCCTTACAACTGTAATGTCTCTTGTAGCAATTCCATTATAGCTGCTGTGCTTCTGACTAAATCACCAACAATAAAAATGTGCAGAACTCCTCTACTACAAAACCCCAGTCCATTTTTTAGTTTTACAGACTTTAATGTATCAGAATTAAATTGTTTCAGTTACCAGGAGTTAGCAGGCCACTTGTTTAGAGCACTCTCTTTTTTTAATTAAAAAAAAAAAAAAAAAAAAAATCTTTTTAATGCTTTGAGTTGAGAACTTTCAAGAGATTTAAAAGTAGCTTTACATGTGCAGGAAATGTCTCCTGCAACACTGTGTTATGCGTTTATTATACACTTCATTACACATCCATATCCGCACTTTGCAGAAATGCTGTTTGTGTTTCTGACAGGAAGACAGCTGTAGAACAGTACTAGACACTTCTTTGTAAATTACCTGTACAGCTTTATTCTGGTTTCTTAAGGAAGCAAGGCCTATGAATGCACTCTACTAAACTGTGGCCATCTCATCGTTTGTCTTACTTCCTTCTCTCTTCCCCCCTTTTCATGTCTATGGTCTTGAAGATCATCAAGTAGCCACCAAACTAACAGAGAACAGACTAACCCAAGTTTGTGACCTTCCTCCAAGGTGAAGTGACAGATCTTTTTTTCAGGCCCAGGAGGAAACAGCCAAATGCAACACATGTGTTGTACCAGGTAGCAGAGGCAAGTGCTGCTGTAAAGCCAAGCAGGCCAGGGGTACAAAAGGGGCAACGAGGAATTTCAAAACAGGGCATTGCCCACAGAAAGCAACATTTCATCTGTTCCATTACTCTGGAAGAAAACATTGTGTTGTGGTTTTTTACCTGAAAAGTATTTTTCAGCAAATAGGCACAAGAACAGCTGTTCGGTCATATAAAAGAACCTGAAGTAGAGATTTTATTCTTATTTAATGTCTGTATTTAAAGTCTTCTTGGAGACTCCTGTGGTTGCAGCTACTTTGTATATAACCCCCTGTGAAACAGTGGCTAGCACAGGATATATATAGGAAAGAATATGATAGGAAAACAAATACATAGTAATTATTTCCTCTGTATAGCCATTCAGTTTCCAGTAATTCGTACATCGTGGTGGTCTTGACTCAGAATTGGTATCCCTGCATCTAGCAGCAGTGAAGGATATTCCCTATTCTTAATTTCATTGTTTTATTTCATCATTTCTCTCCTACTGTAAGATCAGCCTTGACTTATACCGTGTACTTCTTTTCTGCACTTTAGTTTTCCCATTATTACAGCTTCCCAGGAGAAGCTAACAGCAAAGTAATTTCTTCCTTTCCCTGCTGTTTTTTTCTTGACTAACAAGCTCTATTCTTTCATCTTTCACTTACCTTTCTTGCTGTCTTTGATTTCCCTGAAATACTCTCATCTCTCTCAGGACAGGACCTTGTTGAATTTTTCAAGGAAAAATGTGCAGTGTGTGCTTTTCAACCCCCTCTACCTACATTCTCTAATGTCAGTTTCCTTCCCCTACATCTTTTTTTTCAGTGTTCTACCTCAGCTGTCTAAAATCATGAATTAGACTCAAAGAAGTAATGAATTTTACTCATTACTTTTAAGCAAGACTATCCAGACTCTACATCCTGAAATTCTATAATAAAATGTTGTAAGCATTTTTCTACAATCATTAATATAATTAATTGGAAGTGAAAAGAAAGCCTTCAAGAAAGCTGAAAGTCTAAACTCACCCATAACTGTTGACCACATTGTGCCCCTTTTCTTGCTTCATGTATTTCTCTTCTCATTGACTTTCATCAGGGCTGTGTTTTTTGTTTTTGTCTTTTTTATTTGCATTTTAAGTATGTATCTTTTCTGTCTTGCTCTCTTGGAGTGAAATTAACAAGAGTCAAAGTAATCTCACTGTCAGCCTTTTGTTTGTTTATGTCTCTCAAACTGTAAGCACTCCGGGGCAGTGTAATCCTTCTGACTGTGTTGTAGGATAGAGCACACAGGGCTCCTAATCTCCAAGTGAAGACTTTTATCAAAACAAGTACTTTCTTTAACTGAATCACCATGAATGTAAATGTCCCCTGTGCTACTCCTCTCCTTTATACAATGAACTGTGGTGGTTGCTATTTGTAATTAAACCTGCATGGCACTGCAACCTGGCAGCAGTGCTAGGCGAAATTTTCTCAGCAGTGGTTCCTCGTGCTCTGGTGCTTCCCAGAATCTCACATTCGCCATAACGTGACCACCAGACGGTGTTTGGGGTCGCAGAAGCTGCAGCTTTGGCTGACAAAAAGATGAAGGGGAGGGGAAACGTGCTTCCACAGAGCCCCGCACACCTACAGGCCCTGCAGGGCAGACCAGGCACACACCTCTTCCCTACTGAGCGAGAGGCAACCTGGGCACCCTCCACAGCTTCGCCTCAGGGCGCTGTCTCGCTCCGCACAGCGGACACGACCCCTCTGGCCACAGCTGCCATTGCAAACGCTGAGAGACTGCACGGAGCAGGCGGCAGGGATCGGCGGACCCTCCCCGTCAGTCAGAACCGGGTAGTTCCCGGTAGCTCTCCCCCGGCACCCCGGCAGACGCGCACGTCTGGAGACATCCGGGCTCTCTGCGCTGCCGCCTCGCGCTTCCCGCCCTGCCCAGCACGCGCCGCGGAGGCGCTGCCGCCCGCACGTCCCGGCAGCCCTGACGGCGCCACAGAGCCGCTCTCGCGAGGTCCGGGAGCTCCCGGCGCCGCTCTCGCGAGAGCTGCGTGTCCGGAAGCTCCACGTCGGAGGGTCGGGGCCGTCCGGGCGCACAGGCTCAGCCGTCGGCGCTGCCGCGGGGCGACGCGGGACCATGGTGAGTGAGTGCGGGGCCCGCTGCCCTCCGGAGCGCGGCGGGGCGAGGGACGGCGCCGGGAGTACGGCGCGAAGGGGGGGGGGCGGGAGGCCAGGCTGTCCCGGTGGGTGCCGCGGCTGTTGGTACCCGGTGGCGGCGGGGCCGGGCGGGCCCGCTGCGCAAGTCCCCGCTGCGGGAGGCTGCAAAAACCGATGCGGAGGCGGCGAAGGTGGCCCCAGGCGCGGTGGGGCAGCTGCTGCTCTGTCCGGTGCGAACTGGAGAGGCCGAGGCCGGGGTTGGCTGAGGGGCTGAGCAGCCTCTCGCCAGGACCAGCCCGGACCGGGACCGGTCCTGGGCGTCGTGGGGGCGCTGGGGACACCTCCAGCCCTGCCCGAAGGGAGTGGGGTCTTGCTGGGGCTCGACAGGCCCGGCATGGCTGTGCAGGGTCTCCTCTCTCTGTTTGTCTCGGGCTTCCCTGCTCCTGAAAAAGTCGTAGTGTTCTGTGATTGAGTTAAATAACTTAAGAAGGCATTCGAAAGCCCCTGGTGTTATGCTTGGAGTCACGGAGGAGATCCATTGGGCTGTGTTACAGCTCCGGTGTTCACAGAACAGACTTAACAGTTGTCAAGAGTGTTTTGAGTAAATTGCAGTTAACCTCTTTCCTCATCCGTAGACTGGTCCTTAGTAGCAGTAGATAAGAATGAGGTTCCAAGGATAAGCACTGAATCACATGCAATTATCTTGCCTATTTATAGCAGGAGAAATACACAAGTTCATTCTCTCATCCATAAGTTACTGGTCCTACACAATAGGTATGTAGCTTCTCACAGTGTCTAACATATGTAACTTCAAGTTATAGTAATTTTATTCTGATAAAACACGTTATTTTGTCAGTTCACTAAGAGAATGTGTTAGCAGCATGAAATAGTCTCAACAGTCTTGTGAGTGTCTAAACAACTCCATAATACCTGAAGTATTTCAGAAGATCACTTCATGGCCTTTAAATACCCAAGCTTTATATTGCCAGGGAAGAAAGTGAAAGATCAGAGCCTTCTTTGTAAGGGAAAGAGAAACGTCTACCTCCCCTGATTTTTATGACACAGTGTTCAATTTTAAAACATGATGTTGGAATTGTGAACAAAAATATATTTATAATGAGCAAGTGTTGTTGTGTTCTATTGTGATAACTGGGTTTTCCACCTGTTTTTTGGGGTGAGATAGGAAGATTCAGTCATTTGTATTAGAAGCAAGTTCTCTTTGCTTTGTTTTAGTTGTTCAAGAAACATGAGGAAAATGAAGTTCTCAGTTTCATATAAGTTAATTAAATGGACCTCTTGGCATGGGTGGAGATGCAATGTTTTCAGAAAACCCTACACAAGTGAATAAGCAGATGGATAGAAAAGAGTAGGAGTCCTCTCTCTGCCTGAAAAAGCAGGGTTGACTACTTTTATTTTAAGGTTTAACTTCAGCTTTCCTTCTTCCATCATATTTCTGTGCCAGGTTTATGTTAAATAACTTGATGTCCTCAACTTTGTAGCCTCTCCGACTTGATATAAAGCGGAAACTGACAGCTCGGTCTGACCGGGTGAAGAGTGTGGACCTGCACCCCACAGAGCCATGGATGCTGGCAAGCCTTTACAATGGCAGTGTCTGTGTTTGGAACCACGAAACACAGGTGATGATTTTGGTGTCCCTTTGTTATGCATTATTCATAGGTGACAGATCTCTAAATTCTTCTTTTTAAACATTAGATACACAAGAAGAATCTTAAATTGCTGTCACTATTTTGTACTGTGCCCTGTCTTATTATAAAAATCACTATAATAATAGACAAGGAGTTGCTTTAGCTGTGACTTTAATGGTGTTTTGTTGGCTATAAATTTAGTTTTCAGAATTATCTCCTTTGTGGATTCCTTGCAAACTAATCCCTTTCCTTCTGAAAGATGAGTTTCCTCTGTCTTGTACCTGCCATCTGTATTTGTAAAGGTTGTAGGAACTGTTAGACCCCTACCTATCCATCAAGCATAGTTGGAATTGGGCAGCAGCTCCAAAAATGTTCAGAGCTGGGTCTGAGTTAAGATTGAAGGATGAACATAAATGTCATGTTGAAAGAGCAGAGCAGGCAAGTATTTTCCTTCTTGGAGAGCTATGTGCATGTTTATGTTGTAGGATTCTTGGAGAGTTGCCAAAGTCAACACACTGGACAATTAGGAAAAGATAGATTCTTTTGAAACAGGCATTTTCTGCTGTGCTACAAATGTATTGTTTTTATTTTTAGACTCTGGTGAAGACTTTTGAAGTGTGTGACCTGCCAGTGAGAGCTGCCAAATTTGTGGCAAGAAAGAACTGGGTTGTTACAGGAGCTGTAAGCTATTGTCATCTTGTCATTTCCATATGTCATTATTTTATTTTCATGCCAGTCCTTTGTACATCACATAATAATATGATTTGATCTGAATAACTTCAGGTTACATTACAAATACATTTTTTAGAGTTTTACTTGCCCCTAGAAAAAAACTCTGCTTTTATTCAATGAGTCCACTTTTGAGAGAGTTTCATTCTAGTCTTGGTAAAACGTGTTTCTTGATGTAAGGAATGTGGTTTCTCAAAATTGAGGGAATACCTGAAATTTTTTGTCTCAATGTATTTTTCTACTTTTCTGCCCTGCACATAGAGTAAAAAATTTTTTCTCATTCGATTGTCTTATACTGCTATGTCTCAGTTACTTCAGGTGTGCATAGGTTAGCACTGTTTCCTCTTTGACAGCCCAAGAGTTCAAACAGCTGCTTCAAACATCAAAACAGGTGAAAATTATTGTCCATTTTTGTGCAGAAAAAAATGAAAGAAAGGAAATTAATGTAAACATTTTGTTGTTAGAGGCTTTTTTTCCTGTCCTGCCTTGAATATAAGATGTCTTGTACAGAGTCATATTTTCTTCTCTTTCATAGGATGACATGCAAATTAGAGTTTTTAATTATAATACTTTGGAAAGAGTTCACATGTTTGAAGCACATTCAGATTACATCCGTTGTATTGCTGTGCATCCCACACAGCCTTTCATACTGACTAGCAGCGGTAAGAGTTCTTTGGTATTTTTTTATATTTATTAACCAGCTATTTTTAGGCTTCTGTTTTCTGTCTAGTAAGGAATTGCACATTTTTTGCTGAAAAAGGAACTTTAGCAAGTAGCCAACATGGCAGTTGTCATTTCGTTTTAATTCTTTGCCAGATGCAATAATTTTTTTTAATGTAGTGTCATCTGTATTTTTTTCAGTACAATTTGCTGTTGGATGTCATATACTTGAACCAGAAATAAAGATTCTGGGAAGCCAGCCTAGTTGAGCATGCTTCCTATTCTTAGTGCTCTTCTCTGATGCTGCAGAAGAAAGCTTGAGTCCAATTCCTTAATAACTGCCTAGGATTTTAAGACTAGTAATTAATCTCCCTTTTTAAGACAGATGTATTTGTTACTTAGATTCATCACCATTTTACTGGACTATCTTTTTCAGAAACTTGTGGCCCTCCTTCAAAGAATGCTTCATCTGCTAATCTTGCAGATGAAAAAAATACCCAATATTAGCAGTGCCCCCTTTCACGGGAGAGGCATGAGTAAGCCTTTAACTTGATGATATTAAGGATTATGTGGTTTAAAAAGGTTTATTTAAAAATATATTAGTATCTATTAAACTAACTGTGTCTTGGTTTGTTTTTTGTTGTTTGCTTTTTACAGATGACATGCTTATTAAACTCTGGGACTGGGATAAAAAATGGTCCTGTTCTCAGGTGTTTGAAGGACACACCCATTATGTCATGCAGATTGTCATAAACCCAAAAGACAATAATCAGTTTGCCAGTGCCTCTTTGGATAGGACAATCAAGGTAGAGAAACTGTAGTTTGGGGTTTTTTGTCATTAAGTAATTATTAGACAAAGTACAGAAACCAGTAATACTTTATGGGTAATGGGTCAGAATTCTTAAAAGAGGATGCAGTAACAGAATAGTTATTGAACAAAGACCTGACTGTTGGTTGAGTTACTGAGCTCTTTTGAAATAATTCACTGAATTTACAAGATTACTTGTCACCTCTCATCACTGAAATGTTATTCTTTCAACTTTAGGTGCTTCGTTTCCGTTTGCTTTATGCAGACATATTGGGGAAGGGTAAAGGTTATACTGTCAATGAGTAGTGTGGGAGAACTGAAAGTATATATATATATAGGGGGTAAAGCCTTTAACTGTGTACATTTTAAACAAAGAGTAAAGGCATTTCTCCCGTTATTTTCATGTCCTTGGCTTTCTGTTTACTGAGTTGTTTCCAAAGATGTCTTCCATCATGAGACCCTGATGAGTATCATTTGCCATTAAGCTTTTATTACATATCTGCATATGTGGGACTGCACAACCACCTGAGCAGTGAGACTTCCTTACATTTACCTTTATCAGCATATTGACTGTGAAAAGCCAGTTTTGATTTCATGCATCCTCAGATGCTGAGGGAGATTAGGTGCATATAAATATTGATTTGATGTGATAATGATGGTAAAATAGCAGTATATCTACAACTTAATTCATTTTCAGTCCTAGTTTAGAATGAGATTTGTCATTCGTTTGAAGTACCTGGAAATAATAAAAATAAGGGCACAGTTGAGGGCAACCCCTGTAGGCACAAACAGTTGATTACTTTTTCTAGGTTGAATTTTTGATTTCATAAATATTACTGCTTACAAACAGTGTCTTGTATAGTTTTATGTCCTTAAGAAATAAATTGAAATAAATTAATTTCTTTGTTTGAAGGTGCGAACACAGTGTGCAACTCAGCATGTTATTTCTGTTTATTTTGTGGGGTATTGGTAGATTAATAAACAGTTGTGCAGGCTCTGCACCTAAGAAAACAACATCTTTGGAATTCCATATTTTATGTCTTTGGAATTGTGAAGTACATCTGCATGCCTGCTTGGTTTGGCAAGGTTGGCTGGGATGCGAAAGAGAGATAACTACACGCAGTTGGTTTTTTTGTTGCGTTTGTTTTTTCTGGGCAGGTGTGGCAGCTTGGCTCTTCTTCACCCAACTTCACTTTAGAAGGCCATGAGAAAGGAGTGAACTGCATTGACTATTACAGTGGAGGAGACAAGCCCTATCTCATTTCAGGTGCAGATGACCGGTTGGTTAAGATCTGGGACTACCAGGTATGTGTTGAACTCTTCATAAACTTTTGTTTGTTTGCAAAGCAGAAAAAAATAATTAGCTAACCCTTGAAAAAACCTGCTGTGAATTTAAATAACTTCAAAGTTGATTTGTAGAATTAAATTTGGCATAACTTTTCTGTTATCATTAGGGCTTTTTTCATAAAGTAATAATCCTTGCCTTTTGGAGTTCCTTTCTTGTAGATCAAGGTGCTCCTCTTCTATCTTGAAATGCAAATATTGTTCATGTATCAGTGCTTTCCATACTTTCACTTGTCATTCATTTATTTCCTTTTTTCCTTATTCCCTTCCCATTTCTCCTTTCTCATCCCACACACCTTTACACATGTAGGTGTGTGCACATGCACACATGCTGCATATGCATCTACTTTACAGTTTGCAGTGGTTTTGAGGTCACTTGTTTAAATGGTCTACAGGGAGGAGAGATTGAATCCAGGGGTTCAGTTCTGCTGCTGTTCATTTCTACAGCTCATAATTTCTTCCTGTGGACAAGTGTATGAATGGCCAGAAGGGCAAGACCAAATATGTTACGTGTTTCTGGTTGCTAAAGCATATTGCCCTAGGGTAAATCCAAGCTCAGAAGTTAAAGGCAGTTCTGCTCATTTAAGTATGTGCTGCAGTAATGACTGTTCCATAACAGTGCAAGAAATTTTACCACCATATGACAGTATTGGATCTGTCTTGTAATTAGATGAAAATAGATGATTTTTTTTGCAGTGAACTCAGCTTTCTATTTTGCTTTTTCTCTTGTGCTACGTAGCTCTAAGAAAGCCTGTCTTATAGGTAGAAACCCATCTGTAAGCAGAGGAAAGCAGCTATGTCAAGGGAAATAAATATTTTCTTTTGGAGAGGAGAAATCAACTCAATACAGTCACAATTTTTAGTATGTCTGCTGCTGCTGTTTGATCATTCTGGAAATAAATGTCATGGGAAGAAATCTAGAGAAATAATTTTTCAGAAAGATTTTGGATTTGGGGAGAATTTTCTCAAGAAAGAAAGGTAAAAAATGTAGCAATGTGTTTATTATCTGTACCTGTAATTCCAGCTCTTTTTTTTTTTTTTATGCAGAACAAAACATGTGTGCAAACACTGGAAGGACATGCTCAAAATGTGTCGTGTGTCAGCTTCCATCCTGAATTGCCTATCATTATCACAGGCTCAGAAGATGGTAATTTTTGTATTTTCTGGTGTACATGTAAAGGACAAGAGCTATTCTTGTGGTGTGGCTGCACACCTGCCCTCACAGGAGAGAGAAAATAAAGGAGAGATAATAGACATTTATTTGTCTGTTTCTCTAGGAACTGTGCGCATTTGGCATTCAAGCACTTACCGCCTGGAAAGCACCCTCAACTATGGCATGGAGAGAGTGTGGTGTGTGGCCAGTTTGAGAGGATCCAATAATGTGGCTTTGGGATATGATGAAGGCAGCATTATTGTTAAGGTACACTTAATGTTTTTATAATGAGAAATGGTGATTCAGTTCTGTCCCATGTGCAGAGCAACTGATATGTGCTTCTGTGAAAACGTGAAATGCTGAAAACTTGGCATTTCACCTGGTCTTTTTAGACAGAGCCAGAGTATTTCACTATGTTCAACTGAAAAAATCAAGAATGTATTTTCTCCATCTGCTAACTTCTTCTACGCTTCATAGCTTGGTCGTGAAGAACCTGCCATGTCCATGGATGCAAATGGAAAAATAATTTGGGCTAAACATTCTGAAGTCCAACAGGCTAACTTAAAAGCTATGGGAGATGCTGAAATCAAAGATGGAGAAAGATTGCCACTGGCTGTAAAGGATATGGGGAGCTGTGAAATCTATCCTCAGACAATTCAACACAACCCTAATGGACGGTAAGAGATTTTAGAACAAAATACTGAAAATGTTTCTGATTTTTCCTTTTTTTTTTTGTATTGGAAAACATCATTGAGTGAAAAGAGAGTTGTGCTTATGCTGGTGGCTGAGGGCCTGTGGAGAACAGGTGTAGGGGAGCCAGACAGTGGAGTCAGAGCAATGAATGGGCTTCACCTGTAAGAGCAGCTTAAACTGATAAATTGGACATTCTAGGTAGAGGAAGAAGTATGCAAACAAAACATATAAGGTAGTAGCAGCAAACTGTATTTTTATCACTTCATTTGAATTTTTTTTTTGTTAATGTATTAGCTAAAATAAAAGGTCAAGGGACTCGAGGTACAAGAGCTGCGCAGTAGAGACCAGAAGGAAGAGGGGATAGGAAGTAGCTGACTACATGATGCAGAGGAAAATCCAGTTCTGTGCTGTTTTTCAATATATGAGGCTCTTTATTCTGGCTGCATTTGCAGTGATTACATTGGGCTGGGGACCTTTAACTTGTCATATAATTTATCTACTTGATAATGCCAATTGAATTGAAAGCAAATGTCTACAAATTCATCTTTCTCCTGCTATAGGTTTGTAGTAGTGTGTGGTGATGGTGAATACATCATCTACACAGCTATGGCTTTGAGAAACAAGAGCTTTGGTTCTGCACAGGAGTTTGTATGGGCACATGATTCTTCAGAGTAAGTGTTGTAGATTTTTTTCCTTTGTATTAACTTAAATTTGCTGCTGCTCGTTTTCAGCCTGTACAAACTGTAAACTGCCTTGAAGACTAAAACCTATGTGAATACTGAACTTTCAATTACTGTCCTGCTTTAATATTTTCCATTTGTAGCATTCTGCTAATTTTTGAAGATAAATGAAATGCAGTTGTTTTTTAGCAGCTTGTGATTTTAGTGATTTACCATTTGGGAAGCCAAATAATATTTTAAGGGCTTGTTTGTTTGTTTAATTATTGTTTTTTACAATTAACTATTTTTTAGATACGCAATCAGGGAGAGCAACAGTGTTGTGAAGATATTTAAAAATTTCAAAGAGAAGAAGTCATTCAAGCCTGATTTTGGAGCAGAAGGTAAGTATTTGCTTTTAAAAATATGTATCGGTGCATTTTTTTGCATGATTTGGAGTTTTTTCACTCTTATTTTCTTGCAGGAATCTATGGTGGCTTCCTGTTGGGTGTCAGATCTGTAAATGGTTTGGCATTCTATGATTGGGAAAACACAGAACTGATTCGCAGAATTGAAATTCAGCCCAAACACGTAAGTGTCTACTTGGGACTGAAGAGACCTATCTGTCTCTGTTTAGTTACTGTTTGTTTCTACTAGACTGCTGATATTCTTGAATTAAGCCAAGCTGTCAATTTTAAACTAATAACTTCTGAAGTTTATCTCAGTCTTGTAGCAGAAATGGAAAATAATCTGTGCATGTTGGTTTCTCGGGTACCAAAGCTTCTGTTAGAGTTAGTATGTTCTAACCTAATTTATACATCCTCCTTTCTTAACCTGAGGTCTCTAAAACAGTGCCATTATTGATTCTGATGATACAGATTTTTTGGTCTGACTCGGGTGAGCTCGTCTGCATTGCTACAGAAGAGTCATTCTTCATTCTGAAATACCTGTCAGAAAAAGTTGTCGCAGCTCAAGAAACCCATGAAGGTGTCACTGAAGATGGAATTGAAGATGCTTTTGAGGTACCTTCTGTTTTAAAAAATAGAGAAGGATTAGAGATGATTGAAGCAGGTCTTTGCAGAGTATAGCAAATTTAGGGCATAATGAAGTCCCAATAAATTGTAGTTTCCAGAACACAGGAGTGCAGTATACACACAGTTCCTCTGCTTGAGGAACATTTTTTTGTTTGGTTTTTTGTTTCCCAATTGTTGAGGAGCTGTTTTATCTGGGTTCCCTGGGGACTGTATCTCTGTTGGAAGTCCAGTGTGACAGGACCTTGATGCATGTCTCTTCAGGTATCTTTTTACTAGTTTGTATTACAGAGTTGTAGGGGTTATACTTAAAGCACATGCTCAGGTAGTATGTTTACATTGCTTAAACTTTTAATGCAATTTTCAAGTTTTGAAAAGTTACTGAAACTTGAGAGCAAGTTAAATAAAAAAAACCCCTCATGCTGTGAAATTTCAGAAACACAGCTTCCCTTGCAAAATTTTTCTTTGATTATCTGGATTAATGCTTAGTTTGGTGCTTGTTTCCTGAATTTGTATTTGATTTAGTTAAGGTAGAAATTTCATAAGGTACAGCAGTTTTGTAAAACTAAGACCATTATTTAAGACCTTCCAGTCTGTATCTCAATGTATTTTGCAACTTGTCCAACTATTTACTGAAGTAGAAGTTTAATTTGAAAATATAGTAGTCTTACTGCTGTCTAAAAGTACTTTTTTACATATCTAACTAAATCAAACTTAATTTGCAGGTTCTTGGTGAGATTCAGGAGATTGTGAAAACAGGGTTGTGGGTAGGTGACTGCTTTATTTACACCAGTTCTGTGAACAGACTCAACTACTATGTTGGAGGAGAAATTGTCACTATTGCCCATTTAGACAGGTAAGATGCTGCCTTGGGTTGTAAGCAGGTGTTAAAGGTTCTTTCACCAAAGTCAGAGCAAGGGGAACCTTGCCACCTGCTTGAAGTGCATAACTATTTTTTTCTTGCATATCATACTAATTCAAATTCTGAGGCAGTAATGTAATCTTCAAGGGAATAAACAGTGTTACATAAAAGTGCATTTATACTAAAAGTAGAATGCTTCGTGTCAGTATTTTTGTTAGTATAAGAATTACTGGACTTGTTCATAGACTATTTGGTAGTTGATCTATAAAAAATATTTTTTACTTTGTTTCAGGACAATGTACCTTTTGGGGTATATCCCTAAGGACAACCGACTTTATTTAGGTGATAAGGAGCTAAATATTGTTAGCTACTCTTTGTTGGTCTCAGTACTGGAATATCAAACTGCTGTGATGAGAAGAGATTTTGGTATGGCTGATAAAGTTCTTCCTACTATTCCAAAAGAACAGAGAACCAGAGTTGCACATTTTCTTGAAAAACAGGTAAGAAAACTAAATTGTTTTAAAAATTTTAATTGGTTTCTTCACATTTCTAATTGAATTTGCTAAGTGAAACCAGATCGTTTTATCTGTAAGCATAAAATCTTGTTAATCATTCATACTTACTTGGTTTTTATTTTAGGGCTTCAAACAACAAGCTCTTGCAGTATCTACAGATCCAGAGCATCGTTTTGAACTTGCTCTTCAACTTGGAGAATTAAAAATAGCCTATCAGCTTGCAGTGGAAGCAGAGGTAAGCATATACATTTTGGTGATTGATGATAATTCTGAGTATCAGCATGAATCGAAGGGGCACCCTGTAAAGATAAGACAATGGTACTTGGGGATGTAATGGTATAGCTGTGTAATCTCCAGCACTTGCTCTGTTGTGCTCTGAAGCTGCAGTAATCTTAGGGAAGTCAAAGGGAAGACAAGTCAATGATGGGATACAGTACCTTCACAAGTAGACTTTATTTTCATATTGATTGATCTGAAAATTCTTCAAATGCTATTTAAAAATGTGAGCATTTTTTATTTCTTCTTTTTCCTCCCTCTCCCCTTTCTCCCTCCCCTCTCTCCCTTTAGTCAGAACAGAAATGGAAGCAACTTGCTGAGCTTGCCATTAGCAAATGCCAGTTTGGCTTGGCCCAGGAGTGTCTCCACCATGCACAAGACTATGGAGGACTACTGCTCCTGGCCACAGCTTCAGGAAATGCTAACATGGTGAATAAGCTAGCTGAAGGAGCAGAAAAAGATGGCAAGAACAATGTTGCATTTATGAGCTACTTCCTTCAGGGAAAGTAAGTAGCAAGCATGAGATGTGCATTATGTTCTGCTTTCCCAAATGTGAAGAAACTTCAGGTTCTTTAAAGGGTTAAGGACAGCAGACTTAAAACTTGCTACAGAAAGATTGTGGCACGTGCCTTTTCAGAAAAGCTGATTCTATCTTGTGATGGCTGCTACTTTGAAAATGTGAAATTAAAGCACTGTAATACAATAGCATAAACAGCTGACCTAACAGAAAAGAATTGTCTTTTTATTAAACTTTTTGGTAAACATTTCAGGCTTGATTCATGTTTGGAACTCCTTATTAGAACTGGGCGTCTCCCAGAAGCTGCTTTTCTTGCACGGACGTATTTGCCAAGCCAAGTTTCAAGGTAATTTCAAAGCATGTGCAGAGCATGAATAATGTTGTGCAAATTAGCTGTATATGACAACTGTGTCTTTTATCTCCAGGGTTGTTAAATTGTGGCGGGAGAATCTCTCTAAAGTCAACCAAAAAGCTGCTGAGTCGCTTGCAGATCCTACAGAATATGAAAATCTTTTCCCTGGATTAAAGGAAGCTTTTGTTGCTGAAGAATATGTTAAACAGAGTCTTGCAGACTTGCGGCCAGCCAGGGAATACCCCCTTGTCACTGTAAGTAAGAAATGAAAGCTCTTATTTGCTCTAGAGGAAAAATATTTTGTGCTGTGTAAATTCAGCTTTAAGCAAGTCAGTGCATCCACTGATACATTACATGAACATGTGTTTTGATATTATTTTTTTTACTTTTAGCCAAATGAAGAAAGAAACTTACTTGAAGAAGCAAAAGGCTTTGAGCCTTCTAGAGGAACGGCATCTCAGGTGATTGTTACTACTGAATGATAAATAAACTCTCTTAAGAAAGAAACAATTCTGCTATTGTACAATAATATCTAATAATATTTCATTTCAACATTTCAACAATTTGTCCCTCATAAGGGACAAATTATTGCTCTTATTGGCTTGATTGTTAGCCCTGCAGCTTTTGTTACTGCTGACTGTGAAGTTATTTTGTGTGGTTACTTATATTGAGTCATCATTTGTTAGTGTGAGTAAGCAGAGAGTCTTAAAATGTAATTCATCCTGCAGAAGAAAAATTTCAGTTGCACATGCAAACACTGCCTCAACTGCTGCTACTTTCCTAAAAGCTCAGTAGTTGAACCTGGAAACTCTTGCATATAATAGCAGTTAAACTTGCTTTATATTCTAGTGTGCATAGTTATTGAATAAGACTATACCATAGGCATAAGCCTAGCAATTAAGCAATCCTGCTTAATTACTTGAAAGTATGTTCTGCTCATATCTGAAGTAACTCAAACTGATTCTTTTTACCAGCTTCAGTTATCCAACTTGCCTTGTGTGCACATTTGTTAAAGAAGATAGAGAAATAGCATTGCAGAAGTTATCTAAAACAAATTAGAAGTATTATGCTGTAGAAGCTGAAAAGAAGACCACTCTGACTACATGAAAGTCCTTCAAAAAGTTGCCTCTTGGAGCTGATGCTGGATATGGGAAACTTTGTCAGAAATAATTAGAAATCTAAATACAATTAATTGAATAGTACTGTTGCTTCAGTAATGATACTAACCGATACGTAAAACTTATGGAGCTGTTAAGAGGGAAGGATAGGTATTAAACCATTGCAGGGTATGGAACACAAAGGCCAGTGACAGTACTAAGATTGAGGGCCTTTGCTAAAACTGCTGTTTTGTGTAGTCTCAAGCAGCCTATAACCCCTTTCCTCCTGAGGAATTTGAAAATCACTTTCTTTGAAACAGCGCTGCAGTATTTGAAATTAATTGATCCTTTCTGAAGCCTCTTTTCATTCAGTTCCATCGTCCAGTGCTTTAAATAAACTGGGTGAGGAAATAGTAGCCTCCAGTGCAGTGAAGACTAAACGATTTACTGGCTTTTAAGAAGAGGTTCAAGAATTACTGAGAACAACTTTGAAAGAGAACCATGGGGAGAGGGGAATTATAGGTCTGCTGCTAGTTAGTTGTTTTTGCTGAAAGAATTTAAATTCAAAAGAGCTTAAGGTGATCTGTTTTTCATTTGAAGAAGGCTGAAGAACCATTTCCATCTCATAAACAAGAAGTGATGAAGACAGTTCTGCAGAATTCTGATCCGCTTCCAACAAGAGATCAAAAGGTACTGAAATATATTTTTAAGAAGTACCAGCACTAAATTTATTTTATGTTAAAGACTTCAATTAATGTAAATAAATTAAATTACTGGGAAATGGCACTTTATATATTAAATTAGTAGACCCAGTCTGCTTAGGACCAATACAGTGTATTCCCCCCTTACTCTTGTATGGGAAAACTGTGCACCAAAATATAGATCAGTTCCTATAGCCTTGGGGATTTACAAGGAACAAAAGGGTGAAGTCTAAACCACAGCTGAATTGTGATGCTAAGAGGTGCTTTCATACCAAGAAGGCAGCTTCTCTCTCCAGCTTATTTTATCTTCCACCTGATTTTCTGAGCATATTTTGCTGAATGTGCAAATACATCTTCCAGATTCATACATCACATGCACTGACTAATGTGTACCCACATTAGTATCCCCTTCATCTGCTGTTTTCTTTTCCTAGACCCTGCTGGACTTGGAGGATGACTTGGATAACTTGGATCTGGAGGATATTGATACCACAGATATCAATCTGGATGAAGAGATCTTAGATGAGTGAAGATGCCTTTCAGATGACCAAATCAATTACTCCAAACAAAGGAATGAAGTTCTGTGGACTATGTGCTCCAAGCTAATCGATTTTTATACTGCAAGCGGACCATGTATCTGTAGAAGGGTAGACCCAGCAACTGTACAATAAGAATCAGCTTCCAGTATGTTGAAATTCAAGATGTAGCTGTGCTCCAGTGCATACTAAAAAATGTTTAAAATGTTTTCCCTTATCGAGCAGTTCAATAAACCCTTTTAAACATTCTACTCCTCAGTTCTTAACTTGATATTAACTCCAGAATTCTTAACATCAATACCATATATATTTGAAACAGGAGCATAGTAGCTAACAATCAGTAGCTCAGTTATTCTTCCAGACAGCCCTTTTAGCTAAAAGATCTAACAGAACAAAACATCTTAAGGCAGGGGTGTGGCATTATACACTTTAGTAAACAAAGCTTGTCCAAACCCTACTCTTACTTCAATAAGTAAAATTAATTGTGGGCATTTCTTTAGGTTCAAGATGCACCAGTAATGGAATTTTTGTCACCTCAAAACAAGAGCCAAAACTGCTGTTAAGTAATTTACAGAACTTCTGAAAAAATATTAAGCGCTGTAGCAATTCTTACGCATTTTAGTAATAAAAATTCTAGAAGTAGTCAGTTGTTTAAAGTATTTATTGTGTAATCCTGTACAGAGAATGTTTATAAACAGACAGAAAAATTATGATGAGGTAAAGTTTATTTCATGAAGCTGTTGAAGTAGCCATTGCTTCTTCATAAGCCTGGAGGGCCAGTTGTATATAACCTTCTTTCTGTGATTCAGTTTTCACAAATACCTGCAAACATGGTAGGAGAGGGATTAACATACAACTAAGAGCATAACTGCGTAATGAGATTTTACTATTCCAGTGACACATCTGCCAGCTGCAACTGAAATCCTGGTGCAGCTGCTGAGTTCAAAAAAAGCCCAACAGACAGCCTGACATGCATGTTCTAGTCAAAGATCTCTTCTTTAGGTAATGAGAAAGTTCGACTACTAAATAGGGTTCTGCTGTTAAAAAGCTTTCTCTGCTGTAGTTAAGTATCCTTAGAGTAGAAAAGCATACCTTGATCAGATCAACTCCTTGAAGTTTCCCATCTTTAGCTTCTTTTGCTGACTGACATTCAGGATGGAGCATATGATACAATGTAATCAAACTTGTAGCATCTTCCAGCCTTAAAAAATAACCATTGATATAAATTACTCTTTCCTAAGAGTATTTAGACAAAGCATACTTTGTGGTATACTCTGCACAGCACAGATTTTATAAACACTACTGCTTTCACAGTATAAATATACAGTCATTTGAATGCATAGCCTGGCGTATTTTTCAGTAGTGGTAAAGCTGAAATCTCTCTGAAAAATACAATTGGCCAGTAACAAGTATTAAATAGAACAGCTGTGCCAATTCTAACACTGACTGCAGGAATTAGCTTTATTTACAGAATAAGAAATCTTTTGACACCTGGCCCTCAGGCAAATTTAAAACTGGAACAGGTGTTTTACATAAAGGTAAGCCTAAGCCAAAAGTGAGTGGGTGCCAGGTAATTTCTTCTAGTGACATTTTGAAAAAAATATTATGTCTGAATAAGTTCTAGAAATCCATCTGTTTAAAATGAAATTTCATCTATCTGTTCCTAAGGTACTTAGGAATTGCTCTAAAACCCAGAGTCTGTCAATGTTAAAAGCAAAAATTGAGTTCACTAGGATGAAATTGTTAGGCTTTAAGATCAGCATTGCCTAGAGCTAGAAGTATACCGGCAGTTGCATGAGAAACAAAAATAAAAACACAGCAACTACAAAAGGCTGATTTGTACAGAATTCTGTTTTAATACCCTACAACTTCATGGACAGTAGTCAGTGTTTCTATTCAGGATCTATATAGCTAAAACTTACAGCCCAAATTTGCACGCAAATGAAGATTTGTATACATCTTACAGAAATACTGTATTTTCAAACAATGGTACTTATTTTCTATTTGTTTAGATAAGCAGAATTAGTAAGTTACAAAAAAACACTCACAAGTCTCTGTGGATCATATCTATTAATAAGCCATCAGTCTTCTTTCTGTTCACTAGATACCACACCATTCCCCCAAAGTGTCGTGTTGACCGCAGCAGATCATACTTGGCATGTTTCTCAATGTCATCGTATGTCCGATGATGAACCTATACACAGAAAAGGCTTCATTTCATTAGCATAATTGCAGCTCGATGGCAGTTTTTCCTTTGACTCAGATTAATCTATTTTCACACCTCACTGAAGTAAGCCATAGGCTGGACCATGCAACCTTAAAGTTTTATACATTACAACTCAAAGGTACCACTGGGATTACTCAATTCTTAATACTGAGGCACAGACATCTTTATGATAGAAGAAAGCTAAATACTATATACCAAAAATCTGTGGAGTTACTAAATTTAAATACTTCAGCTAGAAGTCTGTTTTTGTACCTGGTCTTTGTCAAAATGTCATTTTTGTAGAGTGCTCTCAGGTGTACTTCATCAATTATCTAATTTATTATCTAATTGGTCCTACCATAAAGTAACACAGCAGTCACCATGAGTCTAGCAGCACAGCTCTGAGTGGGGCCACTTGAAGGCATTATCATCAGTTCTAGTTTGAGACCAAATATATCTATATAAAGACTATTTCTATGCATCTCTAGTTCTTCCTGTACTGTAGAAAATTACTTAAACAGAATTCTGATTTACTTTTCTGAAAGGAAAAAAAACCTCATCACAAGAATGACAGATAATCTATACTTTGTTAATAACTACTTTATACTGGAAAAATGAAAAGTGAACTCACTCTGATATAGTCAGGTGAATCTGGCTCAAACTGAGCAATGCACATGTTAAGGACATCCTCATGACGGTCTTGCTGAAACACAGTCTAAAATAATAGTTCAAATTTAGGAATAGATTCTGTATCACACCATTCCAACTCTCCAGAATTAGAACATCAGCCACAACATTCCGTTCTGGGCAACACAGTGAATGTCCCCTTAATTACAAGGAAAAATGTATAAAAGTACAATAACTTCTTTGATTACATTAATAAAATGTTTCTTGATTTTTGTTTCTGAAACAGCAGTTCACATTTTCAGATTAAGCATAATACAATTCCATCAATGCGTAACAAATGTGGATTTCTAGTATGACAGAAAATTTACACCTACTCAGCATTTACCTGGACATAACCTGAAACTTAATTAAATAAGCTACACTGGTAAACAATTGTTCAAACTAGTCATGCAGCTTAAAACATACAAGCAGAATGGCTTATTGAGAGCTATTCTGCCCAAGTAGCACAGCTTCATGATCAGAGCACAATTAACTAAAACCAATCAGTTTATAAAACCAAAAAGATCATACCACAAGGTGTTCATCCTGGAATAACACTGGGGGAATAACTCTGCGTCCTTCTTGTGGGAAGAATATCTGAATCATTCTATCGCGTTCTTCCCAGGTTGCTTTGCGTAATACACCATTTGTTTCTCTAACTACAATGAAACGTTCCTGAAAGGAAGGTAAAAAGAGAGCATTATCTCCCAACGTTTTCTCTTTGCAGCCAGAACCACTGTAAAGAAGATTTATATTTGGCAAAGTCCCTTTATACCTAAACTCACACTAAAACCGGTTTCTAATTGTTGCTACGTGCTAGATTTGCCATTTCTCCTGGTTGATGAAGTGCCACATTTGCATCTTAGTTTTACTGTATGACATAACACTGCATGCACCTAGACCAAAAGCTGCACTCCATGAAGTTCAGACAGATAACATAACTAATACCAGAGAACAGAGTCAGTGTTGCTGCTGGCCTCATTTTATGCTTTCCATAACACTCTCTAATTGCAGAATGAAAGTGAGTTGTGCTTCTCCAACTTTGTTTCAGAGTCAGGTGCTAGAATCAAGTAAGGGCAAGAGCAAAACAAAAAAATAGTACAAATGAAACAGTGTACTCAGCAGATTTGATTCTGGGAGGCAGGTGAGAAAACTTGTTGAGATGAGGAAGTTTTCAATAAATGAAGCAGAAGAATAAATAGCAGGTTCTTGGAGAGAGCTTTCAGATGGAGTAGTAGATCAAAGACTTGACAGTTCATTTCCCAGGTTCATCACTAAATGCATGTTTGAACCAGACACTTCTCAGGATCCTATTTGTTCAGAATTTTTCCAGCCTCTTACTACTGCTGCTTATGACAACCCAGATGTTTAACTATGCAAAAAACTCTTCATCACTATACTCCACAATTCTATTTGACAACAGTTTCTTCACAACTTTCCCATTCATTCATTCATTCATTCATCATTTACCCAGGTTTCCACCAATCTTTGCAACTCTGAAGTAGCTCCCTCTTTTGGTCTACACTAAATATTAAGGAATCAAATTCCACAGAAAGCTTCTAGGAAGAACTTCTATGGAAGAACTCAGCCAGCCTACCTTATCATAACCATCTACTTTTAAAATGCTTAACTAACTATGGCACAGGTTTCCGCTCTCCGATGCCTGCTTTTGAACACTGGAATGTAATTTATAAGTATCAGTTAGAAGCAAACATAGAAATGTGTGTCTGTGTATTGTGTTGTACTGGACTGAATTTACAGCTCAACAGCCTTTTTGCAAACTGCTGTATTTTATTAAAACCCAATGCTTAATTTGAAATTAAGTAAAATCTCTTAAACCAATACATTGCTACTTACACGATGTGGAGTGGAGTAAGTTAAATCTGTAAAAATGTATTTTGTAGTTTCAGTTCCTTCAAGGAATCTGTCTTCTGCTAAGATATCATCAATTGGCTTTCGTTC
Source organism: Heliangelus exortis (assembly GCF_036169615.1). Taxonomy (NCBI): domain Eukaryota; kingdom Metazoa; phylum Chordata; class Aves; order Apodiformes; family Trochilidae; genus Heliangelus; species Heliangelus exortis. Next base: position 7,928,232 of record NC_092430.1, read on the forward strand.
ATTCAAAACAGGGGGCATGGTTAATTTTTCTTTAGCTTCCTCAATGGCTTTTCTTGTGGCCTTGAAAAAAAAATAGTTTATGTTTTTTAAAAAAATTTTATGATTTAAAAAAAAAAACATTCCATCCTATTGGAAAGCTAACATACAGTCTTGGGGCAAATATCTTCATTTAGAGAGACAGAGAGATGTTTTTAAGGTTTTTTTTTCTTCTGCATTTGAGAAGAAGTGACACAATAATTCAGTCCCCAGGCACATGAATCACATGTGAACAATGTGCCACCACTGTAACTTGGGCAAACTCCTGGAGGAAGTTCCAAAACTACTATAAATATATATATACATATATATATATATACACACTACTGCAAACACCAAGTCTATTCCATGTATTTTTCCATGACAAATTTCCCCCGAAGCATCAGCCACTATCAATTGTTTCTGATTGTGGTTACAGAAGACCTGGCTTAAGTCAGGCCCCTTTGTCACCCTGGATCATGGTCAGACAAGTGAAAATAAGTTGTCAAAGGATTCTCAGCACAATTAGGAAGCATAAGTAAAGGAGATTAACAAGAGAACCTGTCAGGTAAGGAAAAAGGCATCCAATTTTCTTCCCCATTCCTTAAAAATCAAGAAAGACTGGGCAAATAAAACAGACTATTTAATATGAAGAAACAGTGATTTACAGTAATTCAGGTTATTATTTGAAACAAAGGAAAGAAACCAAAATGTCTTCAACAGCAGCACTGAAGGAAGCAGAAATATGGACTGTGACAGACTTTTTGCTAAACCCAGCCCGTAGGTCAAGTCGAAGCCGAGCAGCCTACCTCTTGCAGCTGAGCTTCTGTCATCAACTTGTACTTGGGTGGTGTAAGCTCCTTTTTCACCGGCCTAAAAACCTTCTGCAGGTTGATCCCTGTCATTTTGTACAGCAGGTTCTGAACCGCTTCATCCGAGAAGGAAGGCTTGGTGGGTTTTCCTTCTGCAGGGGGGCGGCATTTCGCACGTTGTCACAACCCGAGGAGCGGGGCCAAGGGCGCGGCCGCGGTCACGCTGCCCCCCTCTCCCTCACAGCAAAGACCCGCGCCAGCCCCCCGCGCCTCCTCCCGCCTTCGCCGCCACACCCCCACCACCTCTCGCTCCCGCACAGCCTCCCAGCTCTCGCCCTCGCTGGGAACGGCAGGTACGCTCCGCGGAGAGCGGGGCGACCACCAGCCTAGGAACATGGCCGGGCGGGACCCCCGCACGCTCCGCATGCCTCGCATGTTCCGCACGCCCCACATGTTCCGCACGCTCCGCATGCCCTGCACGCTCCGCACGTCCCTCACGTACCACCAGCGGCCCCCGTCTCCTGCCCGAGCCCCCGGCGCGCGCTCCAGCCCCACAGCGCTCCCGCTACGCGCGCCAAGCGCGTGGGCACGAACACAGCGCTCCGCGCCCCGAGCGCCGCCATCTTGCACCGCCCCTTCCCGCCTCACCCGCCCCGCCGGCGGCGCAGGCGTGGCCGTGCTTTGAAGGGACGCCGGGAAATGGAGTCTGTCTTCCCCTCAGCCGCCGGGCAGGGGTGTGGTGCCGCGGCAAAGCTGTTCCGCCCCAGGGAAAAGAAGAAACGCGGTGCTCCCGGCCTTTTCCCCTACGGAAAAAGGCAACAAACCGCTCCCAGCGCGCTTGTGTTATTAAAAGGCTGCTGAGGCGGCGGTGAGGGCCAAGTTAGGGCGGGCCCCGTTATGCTGTTCCTGTCAGAGCAGGGGAAGAGCGAGGGACGCTGCCTTAAGAGAGAGGACGGCCGGTTCCCTCAGCCGGGAAGGGGACAGAGCAGGGCTCCAGGCTGGCAGCTTTTCTTACTTAGTGGGGACACAAAATAGGAGTAAAAAAGCGGACCTAGCCCAACGCACGCACTACGGTGATTAAGCCACCGGGAAGCTACAACTGCCCGGAGAGGTGCGAAGCCGTGGGGGAGTTCACTGGAACAGCAGTGCCGCCTCTGAAGCCTCTCCCCCACGTGGGTCAGTTTCTGGAGCAGTCTACCTGGGACCGAGAATTGGTAATTTGTACAAAGTTTAAAAACTCATGTAGCTCTTTCTACTCATTTGGCACTTGTGTGGTAACGGAAAGAACAGTCTCGTCATCAGGTGGTGGGTTTTCTGTCTGGCCAATGATTTGGTCAAAGTCCAAAGGATACCGCAGGAAATATTCATGCCTGAGGAGTTCTCCTACCCCAGCCTTGTAAAAGTAGTCACTGCCATTGGTAGCGATGAGTTTAGTGTTCTCACGTTCAGGGAGATTTAACATTTTTGTAAAGGATGGAAGTTAAATAACTGTATTCAAGCATAAAACCAAAGTTAAATCTTATATCCAATAGATACGGAAGAGCAGATCTAGTAACTGTGAACAGGATGTATGCAGTTGAAAGGGGTGTGTCATTTCATTGAAGCAGAAACTGACTTTTTATGTCTATTTCAAGGCGCTGAAAGTTTATTATTATTTGTTTATTTTGGCTGTATCTTCTGTTGAGAATTTCAGTCTTATGGACTGGTTAGGGGGTGTGCAACAGAAATAAAACCTATTGTCAGCAGGATAGTCTTTGTACACTGGTCCTGAATGCATCAAACTTTAAAATGTTCAAAGCCACATGTTGATGCAAGCTGGCTGATGACTTTCTGTTGGAACAGGGAATACTGCATCTCTAGGAGGGAAGATATGGAAACACAAGTAATGTGCTTAAATTTTGTAGATTTCCAATTGCTTTAAAGTTTAGTGGGTTTATTGCTTTGCCAAATCAAAGTCTAAATTTTGTTACTTTTCTCCAAGATTTCAGTTTTCATTTTAAAAGGAAAACCTTCTAGCATATATTGGTTTTAATTAGAACAAAGTTTAACATCATCTGAAAAACATGTCTGTTGCTAATACTAGATCTTAATTGTACTGGGCCTTACTCCTCTTTTCCTCAGCCTTATTCAGTATCCAAATACATGTGCTGGGTTGAATTTTAAGCTCAAGCTTTTCAGTGTCATGGACTGACAATATAATTGTCAGAAAGGTTGTGGGAGGGCATATTCTTCTCATATTTGTATCCGTACAATTGAGCTGAAATCAATGAGAACTGAATAGAAAAATGAACCCTTAATATTTTTAACGTAATTTTGTGCATAATTTATTTAGATAATGCCAAGAAAATGAAAAATAATTTTAAGGAAATGGAGAAGATATTGGGTTTTATTTGTTGCTTGGAAGATCTCTGGAGTGAGATCTATACCCTATAAGGGAATTGGGAAGTTACTTGGCAACTTGCCTAAAAGCCACTCCAGACCTGTTCATGAATTTAGATGGCAAGCCAAGGTTCATTTTAATTCACAGAAGTGCTTAGGAAAACAACAGAATTTATTAGGCTATATCCAGGAGAGGTTAAATTCACATTCATTCTGTACTGGAGTAGTAACAGCTGCTGTGAGGATTAGCCTTTTGGCTGGTGGGATGAAAGGAAATATAAACTAACTGTACTGTAGATCGAAGTATAGCAGGTTAATATAGTTTACAAAATAATACCAGTTTTTATTGGATTGATTGATTATGTTTTATTTATGGTTTCAATTTATGCCAGTGTAACAATTTTAAATAGGATGGTTTATATTGGTATGGTTAAAAGAACATCATTTTGAAGCATCAGTGGTGTAAATTTTTACATATGAAATAATGAATTTTGATTAGCATTTGTTACTATTTTGAATGCATCCCAGGACAGTTGGTGCTGGAAAATTACAACCATCTGATGACTGGTGGATGTCCCCTGTGAAACACATTGGTGGTCTAAGTCTGGATTTTATTGGAAAAGTGTCAATACAAAATCACCTCCACAGTTGGCATTGATTTCCTTTTTGCTGGTAGTTTCAGGAGAGCGAAAGGATCAGGTGGCTGCTGAGAGTGAACCAGTTTGGGTAGCATCTCAGGAAAAGGGAAGGCAGTTTAGGAGTTTGCATTGTTGCTTTGCCTGCTTAATTGATAAAATAAGGCGATGTAGTTTACCATTCTTTCTGAACAATAAATATGTCAAATTAGTCACAAGAAGTTCTTAGGAAAGAAGAATTCTTCCTTTGGAAAAACACAGTGAAAAATACAAAATGTGAGGTTTGGTAACTGTGCATCCAGCTGCTGTAAGAAGTGAACATAGTGAACCCAGTCAGACTGTGTACATGTCCAGAGTTGGTGACATGACCTTTTTAAAATAAATGGTTGGTTCTCTTGTTCCTGATAAGAAAGTATCTGGAAAGGCTGTGGAACATTTTTCTGAGGGACACAATGGACCAGGTTGGAAGCTCTTTTTACTAAACCTGCGTGGATTAGTCTGAAATTATTTTTCATAGAGTAGGCAGAGAGTGCTGAAGTAAGAGAGATGACACAAATCTTATCCTGTCGTGCAATTAGTCTTTAAAGGAATAATACATTTGGTAGGTTTTGTTTCTGCTTGTTACAGAGTTGGAGTGGGGTATTCTGCTACAGTTATTGGGGTGACCACTTGTAATATGATTGTCTATTTCCAGGCATATTACCTGTGAGCATCCTATTTGCCAGCTTCTTTTGTTTAAGAGAGAGAGTATTATTTTCTCTGGAGTGTTCTTTTAAGATCTGTAAGCCGTGGATTTGCATTGCCATGCAGAGCCCTGGGTAGGTTTTTTTAATTAAGGTGGTGATGATGATACATGAGCCTATGTTGACACATCAAATTGGCTATTTTCTATCTTAAAGATCAAATAGGTATCTGAAGCTGGTTTATTTTCAGATTTCATGTTGATACTTGACAGCAGGGGTAGATTAGTGTGGCTATAGAACTCTGTCCCAAGCATCTGGGTGAAACATACCTCTGAGGGCAGGGAAGAGTTATGGTTAGTTCCACTGGACAAAATCCATTTTTACAAATTGTGACTGAGATGCCTACGAACCTGAAGTAATTGTGCTCAACTATAGCCGTTTTCATTCTGCATGAACAGCTGCCTGCTGTTGCCTATGTAAATATCCTTACTGAGAGAGAAGGAGCGAAGTACACAAAAGTCTTCCAAGTTTGTTTCTTTGGTGCTGTCAGTTTTAACAAGAGCCAATAGCAAGCAAAAGTTGAAGAGCAAACGTCCCTCTAGGTTTTGTCTTTGCGTTGATTATTTTATACTTGTATGTCAAATTTACAAAATTTACAAAACCAAAAAGGATTGCAGATGCTCTTGATTTTTAATTATTTGTCTTGTTTCAGACGAACTTAGGCTGTGCACATGTCATATTCCTATAGGCCACAGGGGGGCAAGATTGAAATTTAAAACACGAAGAATTAGTGTCTGAGCAGTTACAGTGGATAATGTAAATGAACTGTTTTCATTAGTGACCCAGGTTTGCTTCTGTGTCTCATAAAGCTGTCATAATATCACTTAATAATGATAAATTAGATATATATACAAATACTGTCTCCAGTAATTGAGATTACATACATTATTTATAGTAGGGATATAAATCCCACTTCAGTTTGTAATGTTTCCTTTGCTACACTACAAGGGCTTGAGCCAAAGCCCATTAAAGCCATTAGAAGTCCTTCCCTGACTTCAGCATGCTCCGAATTAAGATTTCATAATTTTCAAATTTTATTCTTCCTTTCCGCTCTCATAAAACCTATTAAAAATTTATTGTCAGGAAAAATAATAGTAAATATTTAGTATTATTCAAAATAAGGTAGGATTTCTGCAATTGTTGTTTTCCCCCTTCATAATAATTTTTAATCTACTCAATCTATTACTATTAAAGTCCTGTCCATTGAATCCAAGCACTCACTGAGGCACTGTGAATTAAATCTGGTATCCAGCAGGATGGGACATATCTGGTACCTTTATTTCCACAGTAGGAGGACAAAGCAAGGATCCTGGCAGATTTTTTGCTTTGTTTCATTCTCTGTGGACAGGAACGTTTGGAGGAGATGGCACCCTCCAATTCAAAGGTTAATTAATATTTTTCCCTTCTCTCCTGTTACTAACATAACTAGTCAATACCCTACTGTCATAATTGTACTTTTATCTCTTTTTCACTGAAACTTGACACCAGACCATGGTCTAAAACCTAGACTGTCTGGATTAAACCTAGATGTGTGTTATATGTATAGCCTGGCCTTTTGTCAAAGGATTCAAAAAAATCCAAATCAGATGTGTCTACAAGTTACACTTTGTCATGTTTTGTCACTCTCCCAAAGTAGCCTGGAGATACGATTTTCCTGCTTTTTTATCTAAGTTACATTAGGACTGTTGCATTGATTTATGTTTTTTTTTATTTAATTATCAATTAATTTATCTGATACAGAAGCATATCCTTCTGGTTATAATAGTTCTAATAAAAATTCAATGGTAGCTGCAATATTTTATTTCTTCCAGCCTTTTCTCATAGTAGCTGCTTTATTAACAGACACAACCACTTCATTCTTTAGTTCTTTCAGAATCAGGTGAACACATTTTTCTGCTGATGACTTGTTACAGTTAAATAGATCAGTTTTCCTCAAAACTGTTTCAGTATCTATCATAATTTCCTTTATTTTTTTTTTCCAGTTTAAAGAGCAGTTACCTTGCAACTGGCCATCCTGTTGCTTAGTGATGCCAAGAAACCACTCTTAACTGCATGCCTATTTCCTTCTCATGTTCTTTTTGCCTCTGATACTCCATCTGTGCCTGAGATTCTTTCACAAGTTCACTTACTCTGGTTTGTGTAATTACTTTTCTTTGAATCTCTTAATTGTCCTTCATATTGCTTTCCTATTTTCATCCTAGATTACTTTGAATTCATTTGGATTTTTTAGGTTTTGTTTTGTCACCTTGTTTTTACTTCTTTCCCAAAATTAATTTTCCATGGAAACAAGCTCCTGAAGTTTGCTATTTAAGAATAGACATATTTTTATTTACTTTGTTGTGGTTGTTGATAAGGGCAATGCGTACTTTTGGCTTGCTAGTATGTATTTAAATAGCCTACATGAGAGGGCCAACTTTTTTAACCAATTTCTTACCCATACCAAACAGAAGGGCTTTTTTATACTATTCAATATATAATCCCCTCTCTGCTAAAGGTGGCATTGGAGGGTTTTTTGGCTTGGGTTATTTTGTTTGGTTTCATTTTTTCTTTCCTTTGGATCCAGATTGTAATACAAATTAAATTTGCTTAGGCAAACCCACTGTGTGTTTTTAAAAAGTCATTATAAGGACAGGATCCTGGGGGTCTGACAGAAAAGTTAAAACAGCTGTGCTCTCCAGTACAAACAACACATAAATCTGCAATATCTTCTCCTCATGATCAAATAAATGAAAGAAAAGGCTCAGAAGTAAAAGATATTTTTATCTCACAGAAGCAGAGCTAAAAGGATTTGTTGTCAGTTTACATCTCAGCCAGTTCTGTTAGGCTGTTAAAATCTAATATTTTTTTTCTTTTTTTTTTGAGCAGAAGTATTTTTATTTGGTAGCCAAACAATTTTAGTTAACTGTTTGATAGGAAGCTTGTCTTTAGATCCAAGGATAAATGGTTGTTCAGCTCTTAAGTGACAAGTGTATCTCAGAGGAACAGTTTCCAGTTGTGTTTATTCTTGATATTTTCTATCTAAGCAAATCTAGAAACAAAAATAGACATAGAATTCAAGTAGTCAGATAGTTACCAGAATGTTTTCCCCATTTATTTCCAAGGAAACATCTTTACATTTATTAGGTTGTCCACTAGACTTAATAGGAAGACTCCTAACCATTTTTGGACAAACTGAGTAAAGTGTGATTTCCAGAATAGCCTGGACAAAAATTGTTAATTTGGTGCTATACCTGCGTAATCTGCAGCAAAATATCGGTAAGCATTCTTTACAAAGTGCTTTAGAACTGTGCACCGAATGTGTAACAGCATTTGTGTTTCTTTTTGTTTTCAGAGTGTATGTATCTGGGTAGAAATTGTACATTGTGCTACCACAGCTCTGTCTCTACCCATAATCTCTGTGTGCTTAGCCATGCCATTTTGAAATACACTATATGGTCATTAACATACATCAGTGTTTGGATATTTAGACTAGAATAAGTGCTTGGATCTTTATAAAGGGAAATACTACATATCTAAATAAATAATGTAGTGGGGCATCTGGAGAGATCTAGTTGTGGCTTAATAAAATATCTCAAGGGAAAAAAAACAGCAGACAGCCCAGCATGCCAGGAGAAATATTAGTGACAGAGACATAAAGAACACAGGCCTAACTCTGCCCCATGCACTGTGTGCAGCATGCCCCTATTTGTCGAAGGGATGAGTTCAGGAGAGTTAAAGTGCGGAATCCTTTCCTTGTTGGGGAGGGGATTAAAAACAACCTGACAGCAAGAAAGTAGACTGAAAGTTAAGATGAAAGGCTAGATGTGCTACAAGGCCTCCCTTTTATTCACCCTATTTTGGGCTGCCTGATTCTAATTCCTTTCCTTACACCTACTGTATACACACACATCATATCTTCTTATAAACATTCCTGGCTTCTTATCCAAGTGGAAACAATGAATAATTTTCTTTTAGGTTACTGAACTGAATCAAGTCACAGAGGAGTCTAATGAGTGCCAGAGCCTCTGAGGGGAAAAGAATGGAAGCAGGATCTTCTCGTTTCATTGGCAGCAAGTCTCACAGCATTTCAGGTAACTGTGACCTCAAGATGCAGTTCTAGGACTGGCCAAAACTGATCTAAGACTATTCTGCGCACTCTGTTCAAGCCCTCCCTTGGGCTGTTTTACTTGCTGGAAACATTTTGATCTTCATGTCAGTCACTAAATAGAGTCAATAGTTTTCTTCTGAATTTTGGTTAAAAGTACAATTGTTCAGGCAACATAAAAATTCAGGGTCTGATTCTAAAAGGGACCTTATAGGCTTAATGGAAAAGCAAAACAGATCCTGTCCTCTTTGCATCTCTTCAACAGCACAAAGATTTCCTAAACCTTACAAGGTACTACTGAGATGCAGCCATTCCACAAGATATTTTATAGTACAATTTTTGAGCACTGAAGTTACTTCATTTTTCTTCCGGTGCAGCAGAATTACTCCCCACACAAGTCCCGTTTGTGCCTATTTTGTAAGTGGGCACTGGAATTTTTGATTGCTACTTAAAATTAAGTAGACTATGGTTTGGATCTGTTTAGTTTAGATCCAAAAACTAAAAGAATAATTTGAGTGCTGAGACAGCAGAAAATTAGGTCTGATCCTGTGAGCAACAGACAAATACAAGATCAGTATTGTATAGTTTTGGATAAATGTGTCTGAAATTAACTGTGAATTTTCTATGCATATTTCAGCCCTAGGGACTAAATATTTGCCCCCAAGGTAGGCATCATTTTAATTAGTTGCTCATTCTGTCTCCCTCTCCTCTCATCTCTTTTTTTATGGTATGCACAACTTAATCAAAATGCTGGTACAACATGTGATTCTGTGAACTTTACTATATACTCTAAATATGATTATATCCTCTACTGATGACAGTTAAATGATGCTTTCTTTATAGTCAGACATTATTTTTCTTCAGATAACTTCCTTGGTGCTACTAAAAAAAAAAAAGGTATTTCAGAATGATATCCACCTTTTTAGTCATTAGATTACGTTGCTTTATGACATAGTATTGCATTTCTGAAAAAGAAAACTACTCTGTGTTTATTGTGAAATAATTTGGAATATCCTTTCTACGTTTTCCCCGTAATTCCCTGTGTGGTCACAAAGCACTAGATGGCACTGTGTGGCTGTGTGTCATACCGAGGAACGACAGTAGCTGAAGTTTCTTAACAGATGAAAGAATCCTCAACTTTCAAAAATATTTGTAATATTGCCTTTTTATTATGAAAACAATTAAAAAGTGAAAATTCTTGATTTTTCCACCCTCAAGGCATAGCAAACCTTTTTTATTTTTTCTTTTTCTTTTTTTTTCTGCATTATGATTACATGGGGAACATTTCTTAATGAGTTAGACAGGTGTGTACATTTGCTCATTTTTTTGTCTGCTGTAAAGCTCTCCAATCGATTAACCCACCAAAAAGGAGAAATCTCATCTCCTGATATCATCAGGATGCTCCTTACCACAGAACAGGAAGGAAGGAATGACAACTAGAATGTTGCCCTCTTCTATCTCCTCAAACAACCTTTTAGTCAGTGCCACAGCATTAATGAGAACAGACATTTTAAAAATTAAGTAAAAGCAAAATGTGTGGGGTAGCAACAGGAACTTTATATCCTTATTTTTCAGTTAAAGAGTTATCCCCAAAACAACAAGTGCAATAGCAGTTATTCTGTCAATATTTGGTTAGTTTTGGATGACTTCAAAAGAAGTGGTTTCAAAACCACTGATCTCACAGAGGTGACATGTTATTCAAAAGGGCCTGATCTTGCACAGGCTTTGTAAGAATAAGATGGAGTGTGTATTGGTAATGTAGTTAAATCACATGTAGTGTGTTGTTACTTTCCCAGAACCTATTTAACCTGTATTTCACTGCTTTGGGTCTCTCTCTTCCCCAGCCTGTGTGGGTTTCACCAAGATAAAAACAATTTCTAGCTAGGGCCTGAGTTCTGTTAGCAATTTCCACAGACTTCTTGGTGACTGGGACAGTCAGTTTCCCATTTTGTATTTCTTAATTCCCCTAGCTTTAAAATACAAATTGTTTGAATGGATAGTAAAAGGGAAGTGTTAGTGTATGGTATTCATACTTTTGGTTTTGTTAGGCCTAATGAAATATATTGATTTTAAAAAATGATTGAAGTGGTTTTTGAATAGCAGTCATGAGAATTTTGAGGTATTTTGGGCAGATATTATTTTAATTTCTGGTAGGATTTTACATTAACAGTACAGTATCTTTTAATCTTTTTGAAACAGCCCTGCTTTTTTAAAATGCTGCCTCTTTATCCAGCAAGTCCCACTCCTTCCTATGTTTGGCAAACCAGAGGGAGATTTCTAATTGAGAAGATACCCAGGAGTATTACTGATGGACATTATGCCTAAAGCACAGCAGAATGTTACAGAATGTTACTGTTATATTGTCCCTCAGTAGGACAGGCAGGCTGTGTGTCTGCCTCTTGGGACTGTGCTTCAAAGAAACTCGTGGAAGGGACTTGTGCATGGCTTGAAGTTCAGGTTGGATGGTGAGCCTGAGTGATGATGGGAAGAATGTAGCACTCTCATTCTTTATCTTATTACAGGCAATACTGCTTTTTATACTGAAAGGAAAAGCATAGCATAGAGAGCCATTATATTTCCAGGTCCTCCTCATAGTGTTTTCCATCCTACATCCAACCAATGCTGTCTTGTAACAAACACCAGCAGTCATTACATTTTGGAAACATGGCTAAATGAGGGGGGAAGAATGTGGGGAAGAGGAATCCTGCATGGGAATCGTAAGTTCAGGCCCTTATTAATGACCCTTCTCGACCCGCAGTTTCTTTTTTGCTGTTAGGCTCTCTGCTCCGTATTCCACCAACTGCTGCTTTATTTTGATGTTTTTGACCACTGATGTACTTTGTTTTCCACTTATTGTCCCTTTCTCTGCTCTTCTTTTTGTGGTAAAAGGGCATAACCCCTTGGTGTTTAATTTGTTTGGGTCTGATACCTGTGCCTGCTGAGAATATTTTGGGGGGTACTTGTTAACACTGTAAGTGTAAAGTATTATTTTTGGTGGCTACAATCGTTTCTTTCCAAATGAGGAACATGAATAAGGAAAGCCCTTGATAAGTGGAAATGAGATGAGGGACTTTTGCAGTTTGCAGACTGATCAACTGTAAAACTAAAACTGAACATTTTGGAGAGCAGTACTAAAGTAAAACAAATATCACCAATCAATCATGGAAGAATTTTCCTGAGGTTTGAACTTATTTTTTGTCTTTCAATAATTTAAAATAAAATCATAATCCAAACTAGCCACAGAGCTGACTCCATCTGCTTACAAAGCAACCAGTCTCTTAAAACAACTGAATATATATATTATGAGCAGATTCTAACCCCAAATTATGTCCAACATATTTTACAAGCCAAGGATCTCTGCATCTCCCTTTTGACAGGGGAGGAACACACATACCCCTTGCTGGGTTAGAGCATGATGAGACCCACCTGCTCTGACTGACCAGGTCACTCAAGCTCTGCTGCTTTCTGCAGCTGGCCAGGGCAGGGCAGGAACTCCAGCCCACCCGCTTTGCTGGAACACCACTGCCCGAAGCCCACCAGGTCTGAATAGGCTTGGATTGAAAGACAACCAGTGACAGAGATTTGCTTGGGAACAACAGCTGTATTTTGAGTTTATCTTGATGACCGGAGTGTGTCCTATCCTTACAGAATGAATTTTTTCCCACTGTCCTACCCAGTGAATCCACCAGAACAGAGGACAGTAAACTAACCATGTTGTGTTGGAGATGTCTGTGCCTCTGGATTCCCAAATGATGTGGAAAACCGCTCCAAAACACCCTTTCCAAATCAAATCATTCTAATAGTAGCAAGACTAAATGCTTTCAAGTCTCCTAATTATGTTTCCAATGAAAAAATGGCCAAGCAATAGCCAAAGCCCCTCACAGAAGCAGGACATCCTGAGCTGTGGCAGATGGACTTCCTTTACAAAGTTTCAATGATAGTTTTCAACAATAGTTCTGTGTGTGTGCTTAAGGGAGTAGCTTGTGTACACTCTTATGTACACACACTGTGCAATGCTACGTATGTTTTTTTAAATAATGTAGAAAATACTATAGCATGTGTATGTTTTGATGGAAGTACATTTTGTAAAATAAAAAAATATTTACTCTGTTATGACACTAGGCGGAATTAGGTAGAGGGAAAATTTCAGGCTGTGGGTGGCCACAGCTGAAGTTCTTACAGTGAGTGGTCAGTAAAATATCCTTGGAATATAAAATAAATAAATTTGGTAAACTTAACCAACGTATCAGTGAACATAAACAAATCTTGATGCTAAATAGATGTTCTGAGAAAGCCAAAGTACAATAATTAGAAAGGGATAATTATGCTTTTTCTCCTTTCTAGGAGAGGCAGATAAGTTTTTTTTTTTAATTTCCTGAATACATAGAAAATGTAAAATGCTAGTGAAAGATGACAAACCTCTGTTGAAACTAATGCTATAGAATAATCTATTCTGCCTGAAGGCCTGTTGCAAGGTAACAAAGGCAGAGAAAAAAAATGTAAAAAGTTTTACCTCCTATCACATATAAAAAGATCTGGTAATGTCTCATTTAATAAAGCAAAACATTTTCTTTAGTATAATTTAGACAGGAAAGGTGGTAAAGTGTGTTACCCAATTGATGCAGTTGTCTTTAGCTCATAAATTTCCACAAAAAAAAGAATGTGTTTCAAAAAAACAAGGGAGAAAGATGGTATAAGAATTCATTTTTTAAAAAGTTGGGGTTTTTTTTGCTTTCTATTCTTGAGTTCCAGCTCAGGCATCTTTTTTTACCCATACCTGTGCTGCTTTGTCACAGAAGGCCAGAAAACCAGGATTTCCTGGGCCATTTAGTCAGCAATTGAAATAAAATTATGGCATCTGAAACAAACCTCAGCTCTCACTGTTTGTTTTTCATCAAACAAATTATATGAATCAGTGAATAATTGTAAATGCTATATGTAAAGGGCAATACATACCACATTTAAATGTAAAATAAAAGCTTATAATAAAGAGGACTTTTTAGCCCTCTAAAAATATTCAGAGAATATTAAAAAAAAAATTAAAACTTTTTTTTTTATTCCATCCTTCACTTGCTTTCAGATAATTTGACCTTGTTGTATTTCACATGAAATAGTCACTGTTGGGATTGTATATCTTTAGCAGCAACCTCTATGGCCAGCATTTCTGGCTGAAGTGGCTGGCAGCCATATCCTCGTGCATGGTCTTTTGCTGTAATTCAGCTTTGGTTGTAAGGAATTTCATGGTGTTTCATGCCTGTAAAAATTCTGCAGACATGGTGTAGGTGAGCACTAAAGAAATGAAAAGCCTTTTAAGATTAGGTCAGACAGAAAGGATTTTTAAATGTTGGGCCATCAGCCATCCATGTGATTTTTATATGTTATGGGTTGTTTTCTTGTTTTCATTTTGTATTTTCATTAACAATAGGCTGATTTGTGATAAGAGTATCTTTTTTCCCTTTAGAATAAGTATAATTATTTCATTATTAAATACCTAGTAGTATTTAAGACTCTCTTACCAACATACATAATCTTTCTCCTGTTCAGCGCACAGATTTCCAGGAATTTTTCCTTTCTTGAAAGCTTAGAAAAAGCACACAAACTTGTTAGAGAATTCTATGTTAAACAGCAATTAAAAGAAGATAATTCAGGAAAGCAAAGTGTAATTAATCCAACTGGAATCTGGCCAGAATCTACCCCCCTGTGACTAAACCTTATTTTCATACAGAAATAAGGAGTTACTATTAATTAAGATTCTTCTGTACCTGTACCTACACTAAATCAATACAAAACCCAAGACTGTTAGTTGAACATATAATCTGAGGCACAGGTGCTCCTAAATAACTGCCCTCAGGATTCCAGGAATCAGCTTTTTATGTAGAGCAATAGCATGTTTTGGAGGAGGATTTTTTTTCAAATGTTGCTGAGTGTTAACTTTAGTTCATTTTTGAGGTGCCAGTTTTCTTGAAAGGACAATAGATAGACACTGTTCTCATGTCAATTATCTGGTACAGCTCTGTGGAACTCAAGAGAGCTTAGATTTTCAACAAATGCTATGAGATACTAACCTATTCTTAGGACATGAAAAAAAAAAAAACAAAAGCAAACTGTTGTTGTCAAAATCCAGTAACAGCATGAAAAAATATTTATTGAAAAAATCTTTGCATTTTTGTCTTATATGGTGAACAATATGATCCCTTCTGGGTGAGTTGATGTTCATGCCCATGCTTAGAATACCCTAGTCATAACCACAGTGGCATTTTCACCCTCTCTTCTCTTTTTATTTGTTTTTGTACTGTAATCCCAGAAATCTGTGTCAGAATTAGAGGCCCATTGTGCTGTATGTTATGCAAACATGCATTAAAGAAGACATGCCTCAAATTTGATGCTACTATAATTGAGAGTCTTCTATTGGTCTATTGTACCACAGTATATAGAAGCCTTCCCAAGACGCTTCAGACAGGATGACAAAGGCTAAAAAAGAGCATCACTGAAAGGCATGTTTAATTTAGAAATTTTGTGTCATTATTGAAAATACAGTAAGGCAAAAACCTATTGTTTTTCTTCTCTTAAATGAAGATGGGGAAAGTCTTCCTCATTTTATATTTGCAAACTGGGACTTGATTTGACATTCCAGGGAGACAATGGAACATGGGCAGGAAGTGTTTGTTGTGTGAACAAGGTTTGTGTAAAGATGGATTTGAATTCTTAAACACAAAAATAAAAGCTTAAAGAAAATGCATATCATACAGAATAAATATTCATGCTCTTTAGTTATAAGTTAATTTTTGTAGAGATTTGACTGACTTATATCTTATACTCTGCAGAATAAGGGAGTTTTACAATAAAGGTAAAGTCCCATGTGTCTATGAGGATTCACAGAAGGTACAACACTAGTGAAAAACAAATAAATTGGAACAGTAAATAGCAATCAGATACATTTTATTACGACAGATTTTTAAATGACCTGTGCTATGTCCAAGAGCAGTAGAACTTAAACTGGAGGCATTAGGAAGATATTGGTTTTAAACACTGGATCTGGAATATGTTTATTCTTGACCTCTTTAGGATTGGTAAAGAAAAATTATGTCCAGGACATTTTTGTTCTAATGTCCTTAGAGCTCTTAGGAAGAGAAAATAAGCGGTCAATTATTTTGTTTTGTTTTGATGCTGTATTTCTTTAGGGTGAATGGAACACTTAATGTCTTCTAATGGATTATTAGGCCTGAATTTGTTACTGGCAATGTCCCTGTAATTATACCCAGGAGTTAGTTAAGAGGAAGAGGGCTGAACGCTGGGCCCAAATCAGAAGAAGGTTTTTTGGTTTGGATGATGTTTGAATAAGTCTGTCTTTGGTTTCAGATTTGATGCACGTACTAAAATGAATAACTTGAGAAGCTTGGTAAATTTTTCTTCACACAGATCAAATTCAAAATAAGGTTTTTCTGTTCATTGCCAAACCATTGGTTTTTATTTGTCTATCGACTATAACTAACAAAAGTTATAAATGCATTAAGTGCTCTGTTAGTATGTGAGTATCTCTTAGCATCACTGAAATAAGTGAAAATACATACTATGATTTAACACCCATATTGTCTAGGGGGTAGAAATTGTATTGAGTAATGCCTTGTTCAGGGTATGTTGCACTGAGGTTGAGAACAGCACTGGGCCATGTCTAGGTTTTGTTTCCCACATAGGTAGCAACATTAAGTAGAAACAAAATAGCTCAGAACATAGGGGATAAAAATGGGTCATTTGAGAGCACTGGGTAAGTGACTTAAATCATGATGGTTTATTGCTGTGAGTTAGTTATTTTAATCTGGGGCTACTCTTTATGGAGTGGAGCCCTCTCTTCATCCAGAAGAGCACGAATGGGTATGAGCCCACAACAGGAACTTGGAGGATTTATTCTGTTTTAATAAAATCTGAGACATTAAGGTGCCCAGGCCTGATAAATAAAATTGACCTGTTGAAATGACAGTAATACTTCATGCAACTGGAAACTGTGCTAATTCAGTAAATTATGTGAAGGTATCACATAGAATAGTATCTTACAGAGTATCCTAGATTCCCACCACTGGAGGCTAATTGCAAGAGGAGACTGTGCTGTGCATGAAAACCACTGAGGAGATATTATTTAACCTGTATTTCCCCTTGGCTTTTATTCTTGTAAGGAATTGGGGAAATAGAGCATTGATTTCCAGTGAAAATACACTTGCTTCCTGATTTAGTGATCCTGTGCTGGCAGGGGGTTTGGACTTCATGATCTCTTGAGGTCCCTTCCAACCTCTACCATTCTGTGATTCTGCAATTCTATTTGTGTTAACTCTGCCAGTCAAGAGCTGGAGTGCGTGTTTTATTCCTCTCTGCTAGCCCCTTGAAAGGGGTATGTTGCCTGCCTTAGTACTTGTACTCTTATTGATTAACCTGCTTTTGATCATATTGTTTCACCTGTGTTGGATCCTGACTTTGCTGTTGCTTATGTAAAAAAGTTGCACTAGTAAGATTTTACCTTTTTTATTAATTAGCTCACACTACAGAGGAGTTGTTGATATATAGGTACAAGCTGCTCCCAGAGGAAAGAAAGCCCCACAGGACTTTCTCAAGGCCACGCAGGAAATCTGTGACAGATCCCAAAATAAATCCCAGATTTCCTGTCTCCTCCGCTTGTGCTGTAACTGCAGGGCACAAAATTTCTTAACTGAGAAAGTGTTTTCCTATATTATCTTTCTTTTCCTTCTATGCTATGGCTTCACTTTACTACAGTAGTTGCTGCCATTCGCTATGCTGTGGCAGCTCATCCCTGTAACTCTTTCTTTGTTGTATTTTGTGGAATATGCATGTGTATAGTACAGTGAACAGTAGTATGCTGAATACCTATAATGTTCAGTGTTTAAGCAAATAATACTCTATAAAGGATGGTATTATAAGTTAATCATGGAGTATTTGCAGGTACAGATAATTTCTTGTCCAGTTCCCTCTTCAAAATAAACTCCTCCCACTTCTAATTTAACTAGCATTTAGAGAAGCAGTTTTGGTATGTAGCAAATGATATCTTTAGCCTGTGCTAAAATAATCCATTTTTATAGAGTTAAAGTATTTGAATAAAGACATTTTCATTTTGCATATGCCACTCTGAGCTTTGGAAAATTGATGCATTCTGTAATTCTGAAGTATCAGTTGTCTTTTATGAATTATAAATTAATAGATGCATTATCAAGGGAAAGTAATTCATTGTAGATCTATAACTGGAGGAGAGTCTCCTAAGATTTTATTACTGTGGATTTTATTACTGCGGCTTGATAAATGGAAATTCAAGGATTTTGGTTTGTTCATTAGCTATGCTAGATAGTAATATATTCAGATGCATTGCTGAATGTCTATTTTTTTTTTAGATACTTTGCTGCTAGGTCAAACTTCAACAGTTTTCGTTCTGTGCTGCTCAATTTGCCCTCATATGGTTCTTCTTTAGATAACATTACTTGTACAAATTCCAACTGAAGCAGAATCAGTAATCTTCAGCCAGTCTTGACAGCATTTCTAATGCAGTGCAGCTATGGAATGTCATTCTGTCTTCTTGTTTTCTAAATTATAGCTAAATAACTAAACAGAAACATGGAAACAAATGAGTTTTGCTAAACACCCTCTTCTTAATTTAAAGGATGACATTTAGAGAACTTACTAAATGTGCATTGATTTTGAATGCAAAACTTTTGTAGATGTCAATGGAAAATTCCACTAATAGTAAGCTGCAGGTTCTTGCTTTACAGATGTGTAAAAGCAGAATGTAGCTTCCAGAATATTTTGAGGTGTAAGCATTATCTTCTTCCTTCTCAAACAAGAAAAAAAAAATCATCCCGTGTCAGGCATTTTCACAAGCTACATCTGTTTTTAGAAGTAAGGATTTAAAATTCTCTTTCTGCCCAGTTTCAAGATCAGTTTTATTGCTGAATTTGATAACATGAAGACTGGATACTAGAGGCTCCATCTTAGTAAGGTCCTTGGGTATACAGTGAACATGCAGTATATGTTTAGTCCACTTGAAGTTGCCAAACAACAGGTACTTTACACAAAACAGGCTGCAAAAACATTCTGGAAAGAAATGGGCACCACTGGGGCTCCAGTAGAATCCCAAAATAGCTGTAGCTTCAAAAGTAGTTTATTTTTACCAAATTTCCTTTCATCCTTTATCCTAGGATTCTAAGTCTCTCTACTGAGAAGTACAGTACAGGTGAGAACAGCATTACCCAGCTGCTGGATTCAGCTGATATGCAAGGCATAGAAAACTCACTTTTCAGTCAAATTGTGTTAATGTCAGCAAAATTGGTCACTAAACAGAGGTTTCACTGACATGCTCCGATAGGCTCAAGGTTACTCAAAAGGGCAGAATATGATTTTCAGTGTCCAAAGAGTATCTGAGATTGAGCCTCATTTTGAGAACTGATTCCTATTAGTCAACTTTGACTCTATTCTTTAGCTCTAACCTACTAAGTCAGTCATTAAACTCATTTAAGAGTTAAGATGAAAAAAGACTTTCAGTATATTAGGCAGAAAATATGAATTTAGAAGTTTTTGGATGTTCCTTTAAAAGTCTGCAGGTTTTTTTCTGATTACTATGAATGGAGAAGCAGAAGAGGTCTAGGCCTCTGCAGGTAACACAAGACATATGATAGTGATCAGGGGTCCAGAAACAGTATTGCTGCATTTGCACAACAGATTTATTAAACTGTCAAAACTGGAGTTGACTCTGTACAGAGCCAGTGTCTCATCACTCTTTCTGGAATGGTCAGCCCTGTGGAGTGAAATGCAAAAACACTCCGGTGGTTTTGCAGGAGTGATAAAGGAGCATCAGGTAGTTACACTGACTTGTGCTGGACTTGAGTTGACTTGTGGTGCCACAGAAACCTGAGCAGGATTTTGAGGAGGGAGGGCCTGAAAGGAGTCAGCACTGCCAACTCAGAAATGCAAACCAAAGAATATGATCTGAGTAGTGCACATACTGACTCAGGGCTCTGCAGGGAGCTGCTCTAAGTGTAACCTAATCCCTGCAAAGCCAGAGAGATGCCAAAGAGAGATGACTGGGCACCTGTGCACTCTCCTCAGTCTTTTGTGTCCCAAAAATCTTGTCTGTGAGGCAGACCTGGTTCCACAAGTGGGATGATGCTCTACCTCATCCCCTGGCTCCTTTTATAACCAGGAGCAATGTGCACTACTGTGCAGAGAGGCTTTTTCCTCTGCAGGAGTAACTGCTGGCTATCTCCAACTCATCATTATCCCCATTGGGCTTTACACATCTGTCTCTGCACAATGCAGTCTGGTAGCTATTTTACCCATATTTTTTCCATGATCTTTTCTGTCCTGGTTTCCATTTCACTGAATAATGAAAAGTCAGTTTTATTATAGTTATTGTAATGTAAGACTAGTTACTATTTCTGGTGGGAAGAGTTACTCTTTGGGATAGGTGCCACCACTGGTGGCAACATGTGTACCAATTCTGAACATGCTACCTTGCAAAATAAGACAGAAGATATCAAATCAAGGAATGACAGTGCTCACTTGAGCCTAGTACAAAGGCAGAAGGATAATGAACATCTGGAGGACGATGGCGAACGTTTTTCCCACACACAGAGATTTGATGAACACAAAAGTGAAATGGCACAGGTCCAGACTCTGAACACCAGCTTAAATCAGCCTGAAGTGGAAGGCTTCTAAGCCAGGTGGTTTTCAAATTGTTAGGACTGTAACAAAGCATTAAGACACAAACGATAAAACCTTAGCCTGCATGTGGTTTTGAGAAAGGACACAAAGTGGTTCTTAATTATTTTTTCATTTTAGGAAAGACAATCTGTTGATATCCCACCTGTCATCTCCTGACCAGCACTTCAGATTGATCTCAGTATTTACTATTCATGGTGCACAGAGGAGTTTGCAGCTGACTTCGAATAAGGTGTGTATGAGCTGGCACCCAACCTTTGAAACATTTTTCCACAGCTGCTTTATTTCTGAGCTGGGGATGCTAGACTACATAAGCTACCAGCCTAAATCCTAGTGAACATGGAAATAACCATATTAATGTTTCTGTCATTCTTATTAGAGTATCTAGGAAGAAAATCCTGAACGGAGCCACAGCTTAGAACTGCTTAGTAGATGGTTTTGCATGCTAAGGAGCTTACAACCTAAATCTGGATGCAGTTGGGAGAGGGGTATGATAATAACTCTTGAATAACTGAATCAGAAACTATGCACTTTCTGGAAAGTTGCTCCCATTAGTACTTCTCTTTACTTTCCTTCATCTCTCACCCTTGACTTCTGATCATGTTTTCTATGATATATATAAAACAGGATATAGTAGCCCCCAAAAAGTATAGAATATTCCCAAAAGCAAGATCTACATGTACAGGAGGAGTTAATCTAGTGCAGATCCCACACAACATGACCTGGTACATGTCACAAATCAGTACTTGGGGTGTAATCAAGTCAACAACAGGCCCTGAAAATGACTGAGGGCATTTGTTTCCCAGCTGCTGGTGCCCAGTGCCTTGGAGACCCTGGGAAGCCAAGCTAGCAGAGCTCTGTGCTCATATTGATCTCCTTACTCCATCCAGAATGAAATTTTCATTCACTTTTCTAAATCAAGTATTTACATGGACAGGAGTGGTACAGTCTGCTAAAAGACTGTATGAATAGGATATTGTAATGAATTAACAAGTAAGATTAACAGGAGCAGAACAATTCTTAACTAATTGTACATTAATGGATATGACATGAACTCTTCGGTCTGCTAGCACTTAGCGTTTAGCTTAGAATTTGAATATGGAAATGTATTTGTAATCTGTTACTTTATATATGAATGAGAATGTGGCTCTTTCAAGGTTAGAGGTATAGATGTTACCAACATTTTTTTTCTGCCCATAATAATAAATTCGTACTTTGTTTCTTACTCCTGATGGACAAAGCACTACAAATCCTTGCACTGCAATGGTACCTTACCCCACAAAGTAGTGCCAGCTTCTGATTAGACCCTGTAATTTATTAAGGGATAACAGGCTGATCACAGATGATCTGAAGGGAGTAAATGAGTTTCAGAGACACAGAGGATTTTCACTGACAGCTTAGAGCTGAACTGCTCCATGTTCATTTGATAATTGCCTCTAATAGGCTTTTATCTTCATAGCCTAAAATGACTTCTGTGTCTCTGGAGAATTATATGTAGCTGCAGAATTGTTCTTAAGATTATGATGCTTTATAAATTCAAAGTGATATGATGAGCAACTTGTAGTTATTGTGTTTACAATTAAGACAAGTTAAAGAGAATATAAGCCGGCTTCAGTTAGAATGTTACAACTCTCACATAAAACACTCCTCTTGTAATCTTGTTGTTTACAATGGTTCTGTCTGGTAAATGAAACTATATGCAGTAGTGGTGTTACCAGAAACCTTTAGGTCTTCTTAAGCTGTCAGGTTTGGTGAGTCTGATTTCTTTGTGAAGAACAGCTGTTATGTACTTGGAGTATCTAAGTTCAAAGACATAATCAACAAACCACACAGATCTGCAGTCAAAAAGCCATTTAGTTCTTTGAGACCCAGTAGTGATTGCAGAATTAGAAATATCCCTCATAACAGCTGGGTGCATCTGGAGAGTTACATAGCCACACTTTCTACCTTTATCTCCCTACAGTTGTTGGTTTCTATCTTTATATTTTCTTTCTAAATTGAACTGAGATGCAAACAATTTTTTAAGTTTTCAATTTAAGTTCTCAAATGCAACTTAAACTGAGATGATTTTTAGGATTAAAGACAGAAATATAACCATCATATAACCATATGCACTTTGCAAAGAACAGGCTGCTCTGGGAAGTTGTGGGGTCCTCTTCTCTGGAGATATTAACAACCCACCTGGATGCAGTCCAGTGTCAAGGTGCTCTACATGATCCTGCTTTAGTGGGAAAGTTGGTCTTCCTGATCTCTCAAGGCCCCTTCTAACTCTGACAGTTCTGTGATTAACTGCTCTGTCTAGGGATATAGGGGCATATCCATAAAAGAATGTATATCATAGATGAGTATAAACTGAAACCATTGAAGTGAAATTATCAATGTTTAACACAGGATCAGGAGTTGAATTTTGTGAGTGCAGTGAAAGACAAATACCTTAAATGAGCAGGGTAATAGCTGCAACCAGAACGACTGCAGTACAGCAGCAGCACATACAATCACAGCACTCTGAATTTACAGGCAAAAATGGCTCTTTTTCTCTGAATGCCCTTTTGTCCTTCTTGTGCAGTCAGTCACTTGTATGCCTATATTTTAATATCTGCCTGATTTGCAAAGACAATTCTGCTTAGGGAGATGGATTGATTAGAGGTTTCTGCAGTAAACATTCCTATGTTATAGCAAGTGATCACCTGAGGAACTATAGAGCTAAACATTATAAATAAAACATGTGACTGGAAAGTCACCTCTAGTAAGACCATCCCACTTTATTGTTAGACCATACTTTCTCTATATGCAGAACTCCTAAGGAAGAACACCAGTTTAACTTAATAAAGGTTCTGTCTCCTGTGGGTGGATGCAGCCTTTGAGCTGATGAATAAGCTGTATTTGATGGCAGGAAGGGAGGCAGGATTTGAGGCAGTGCAGCTGCAGTGTTTTATCAAAAAGCTTGATAGTCTACCTATTGCTTGAGCTTACTGGTTTGTGAATTTGTTCATATGTCAGCACTTGCAGTTTAAGATTCCTCAAGTCCATAACAGCATGAACTGCATGGAATTGCTGTGATGTTTACCCCACAAGCTGTCGGGTAGGATTTCTTTTCCTTAGATTATTGTTTTATTCAATTAAATACTAACATGTAATAAAGTAATTTAATTGCTGATTTTTTCTTTATTTTGTCTAGTAATCTTCAAGGGTGAATTTTTAATCATAGCACTTAAATAACTTTAATGGATTTATCATTAAACCACATGTATTCAGTGCTTTAGTATAGGCTGGTAATCTTGAGTGTAGTATTTTTGGAAAGGAAAAAATCACTTTTCTCCTAAAATAATCTGTTGTTATGCCAATTTGTGAAACAGTTTAGTTAAATTATTTTCAAAGGTGAGCAAAGATAAATTTTAAAAGTAACAATAAATAATCAAGAAGAATTATTTATATTACCAGCTGTATTCCAAAATACTTAAGACGAACAAAAGACAACTTTGCTCACAGAACCTTTTGGCCTAAACTTTTTTAACCTCAGAGTTATTGAAGCTGTATCCCTTTGTATGTGTTAAATAGTGAAGAAAAAAAAAGTTTTTTCTGAAAATTTGTGGCTTGAAAATGAATGCTGTATTGCTTGCAACCACACAAAGCATTTTTAGATTCTTCTAGTAGATGTTTTCTTTTGGCAAGGTTTGTTGCTTCTATCAGACTGACCTCCCTGTTAAAAACTTCCTGAACATTTCTTGGTCTAGAATTGAGTTCAGATATTGTGCAAACTTAGAAATCACTATTGACAATGAATAGCCATGGTAGCAGCATGTGTAACTTCTGGAAGACTGTCCCTTAGCTTGAAGGGTCAATCTTCAATCTTCCTTTTGCCCCTCTCTGTGCTGCCATTAGCATGTCCCCAGTGTGAGGAGAAACTACATCAGAAGCAAGACAACTCAGAGCTACTTAAAAGTTATTTTTAAAGACATTCTTTCCCCTGAAGCCACTATTCTTTTTACTAAAGGAAAGGTTGTTTTATATAGCATGCCCTTTCTCTACGCTTCTTAAAATGACAATGAAAAGAGTAGGGCATATCTGCTGAGTCAGCTGCTGCTTTATTATAAAACCAACTGGAAGAGGGGAAAAAAGTAAAAATACCCTGGCGTAGAGAGTTCACTGCAGAGTCAATTCAATAAAACTTGTGCTTCCCAGTTCTGGCAAAGATTTAGGACATTTCAAAGAGCTTGATAAATAGCAATAGCCTTGTCTCCCACACATTAAAGCTTCATCAACGACTTTATACGAAAAGAAGAAAAGCCTGGCAGAACAGTAAAGCAAAGGGTAAGGTGTTCCTTAGATGGGTCAAGGTGCTCTGAGTTCCTCTTGCTCCACTGGAATAACAGCATTTTTTCTGGCAGCAGAACATCTGTAACCTCCGTCTCTGTCGAAACAGCACATCTGTTCACAGTTATGGGTCAGTACCCATACAGGATGCATAATTGTACTGCACTCAGAGATGCTGGATCATAACTCAAAAAAAGCATTTTTAAATTTTTAATTAGTGAAGGGACAGGAGGATAAAATGATGCAAATCAGATCCATGAGAGTTAAAAATCTCAAACAACTGTTTTCAACCTGATGAATATCTAGATAGAACTAGATAGAGCTATGGGTGGCAATAGTAAGCTTTTCACACAGTGCTGAACTTTTTCTTGTAATTGCTTCTAGTTAAAAGCCCCAATTCAAAAAAATAATGAGGATTAAAGTTTCTATCAATAATGCAGCAAAAGCCTGTTGGGCTATCTCATCACATGTTGTTCATGACACAACATGTATGCTGAAGACATTTCTGTCCTGTAAACCTACAGCTGTTAGTGTTTCCCCTCTGTCAGGTAGCTTTACAGTACTTTCACCTTTTGAAGGAATATTGAAGGATAGAGCACACAATCTACAGTAACATTAAAACCAGTATACTGTTGCTAGGGTTGTCCTGTAAAGAATACATTTGTTTCTTTTGGTTCTCTTAAACCTGGAAAAAATATTTTGAGAGGATTAAAACATATAATTTCAATCCTAAAATATGTAGGCCTATGCAGGTGCAACTGTATAATTATAATATCTGTCTTGAATCAAGTTATCTTAAGTCTGCCTAAACTGAAAAATTGAAATATTTCAGAATAGGAGCAGCAAAATCTTTTGTCCTGTGACAGAAGAGGTACATTAGAAACCTAAATCTTAAATACCTTTGAATTTTATAACATGATCCAGTGATTTTGTTCAAATGGACTGGTTTGAAGTATTCAAATATTAATCTAAAGGAGACTCAGCTGATGCTTTCCCTTGGATATGTTCTGCTTCTTGAGAACCTTAACTATGAGGCTGGCCCTCTTCTCCACCTTAAACCCATTTAATGTAGTTGAGTTTTACAGGTGTAAGTTACAATCAGATGACAACATTGAAATTTAACTATGAGAGGTCCCACTACCCAGCTGTTGGAAGCATAGTGTTAATCTTCCATTAAAAAGGAAGTTAAACCTCCATTTTCACATTTCTTCCAAGCATGGGCACTTCAGCTTTTAAGAGTCCTAGCAAAATCTTTTTTGTGACCCTTAAATTCCATCATGAAGACCTTGAGGAAAAGTCACCACTGTATAAGACTGCTTCTAACACACCCAAAAGTTGTAATTACTGGAACAAATTAAGATAGTGACTGATCTTCTATTCTTACTTCTAACAATAGTCATCATGACATTGTGTGAATTTTTCTTGTCAGGAAGTGCTGTATAAATTTAAGAAATAATGTGTAAGATATGACTAGGACATAAAAATATTGAAGTTACAAAGATAATAATAATAATAGAGACACTTGGGAGCATTATAATGTACTTATCTTTGGCTTAACTCTCTTCTAATTACAGTTAATGAAATCCCTGCACTTCCCAAAGTTCAAAGGGCAATAATATTTTTGCTGAGTAAGTTGCAGCTGAACCTCTAGCTCCTGAGAGATAATATACTATGCAGCACTGAAAATTTTGTTTCTTTGTAGGAATTTTGCCTGACATGTCTGTCTACTTGCCAACCTCCCATTAGACACTAGATTGCATTAGACAAACTCCTGCTCTGATGCAGCAGAATTTTGGGATTCCCTAACCCATATAAGCAATTTGTGCAAATGTATGTAACTCTGAGGCAGTGTACTCTGTCACTGAGAGAGAACCTGATGCTGGTCTTGTCAGAGAGACTGATGTTTATAATTGCTGACCTGTCACTAATAAAGCAGCTAAACATTGACCCTTATATGTTCAAAGAGAAGTCAGTATTCTAATGAGACATCTTCTGGATTTTCTGGAAAATATTTATATAGGATTTGTGAATGACTTCTCTACTGGGGATAAATTTTATGAAAACTTCAACTCAAGCCAAATATTTTGGCAGTTAAATATGGATAAATTCTTCAGATTATTGAACTGTACAGCTTGCTCCTTATAAGATCCCTGAATAACAGATATTTTTCCTGTGTAAAATTTTGGATACTTTCAGGATACATAAAAAGAAAATTAAAATTACTTATCACACTGAGACATGGTATAAAACTAGAAAACAAATCACAAATACGTGTTTGTACTTTTATTAACTATACTAGAAGTTTATTACACGGATTTGATTATGGTTTTAATTGACTATAGAACTCTAAGTACAAGACTGTAGGATGAGAGGAAAAAACTTTCAGCAAGGATTCTACTGGGTTGCATGTATTTTGTTGGTTTTGCAAGTTTAATAAACAAATATTCAGAATAATTTGTCATTGGAAACTGGCTGCAGATACCTCTTTGAAAAGACCTTAGTGCACAAGCCAGCTGATCCAATGGATGGATTGCTAGCTTGCACTGAAATGCATAATTCTGCATCTCTACTGTTTGATAAATAGTATTTTTAAATCTCTTACCTACTGTGCAGGCATATTTGAGCTTGCTTATGTTTGCATGCATTGCTGCAATGATAAGTCAGTCAGCAGTTGAAGCTAGTACTTAGGAAAGCTACTTTTTCTGCAACTTTCCACAAAAAAGCAAAGTACAGGGAGACTTTCTGAAAGTGGACACAGTTGTATTTCTCTTCTTTGTAGTTCTTTATGTGGGTTGCCAACTACTTTCAGACTGCATCTAGTTCCAAAGAAATAGAGCCTATTCAAAACAAATATATATTTACTTGCTGGACATAGTCTAGAGAACAACAGCCATGACAAGTTTGTTTTTTAGAGAATGAGCAGAACAAATGTTACTGCATATGTTCTTATGACACCAAGGTCAGAAAACTCCCTAAGAGGCAACATGTGCATTGCTCTAGAAAGAGTTCTACTAATTTTTGCTGTCCACATGTTGAGATGGGGAAGAGAGTGATCATAATAAAGACAAGGTTATTTCAGAATTAGCAAATATAAAATCCCATGGAGAAACTAGACAAAATTGATCAAAATGTCTTTGAAGGCTGTAAATCAGACTTCAGGAGTTACCACACTCTATGCAGATTTTGATTCAAGTTTTGTTATAATATTATATATCGCTTGAGTTTCCTCTTTAAAAAAAAATTGTCTCTCGGTGACTAAGTGTGCTGTCTGGCAGGACATACCAAAATCTCAAATTACACTATAAGTTGCAATGCCTAAAAAAATCAGTGTAGTAAGTTGTTTCATGTAAGTGCTTATTTAAAAATATCTAGAGCAGGTAGGTTTTCATGTTTGTTTTTTAGGAAATTAGACTGTAATAGTAGTTGCCATCAGACATTTATCAAGGTCCCTATTAGCTGCAGGTTTGCCTGATTACCAGATAGAACAACAGCATGGATCACATTATGTTAAGTGGAATCATTCAGAAAATAGGATCATAAAGTTTCACAGGGATAAGCTGTGCACCTGTATGCCTTGTATGTGATTAACGTTGCATGTAAAGTAAGTTAGAGGAACCTTTAAAGGTTTCTTCAGGAAACACAGTAGCTTGAGGGAAAGAAAGCTGGCAGAAGTGTTGAGAATAGTTGCAAAACTGTGGGCTATGATTTATACTGATGTTTAAGACTGGAGAGAAACAAATGATTGTTTTATCGAATGCTAAGAGTTTTCCCAGAGAAACTCTGCTGGCTTTGTTGATAAGTGTACATCTGACCAGTTGCTTTTCACTCTAGCAAATTATTCTGTTGATTGATAGCTCAGCTAATTTCAAAAGCAGCCTTCTTGTTACAGATGCAGCTGTGAATTCTAATCAACTGAAGCAATTAAGTGCTATCTCTGTGACTGCAGAGGAGCCAACTGGAGAACCAAATGTACTGAGAATGGGCTTTTGCAGATAACTGAAGAGAATGAATTCATGCCTAACATTTACTCCCCGTAACATTCCCTTAAATTCCAATATTTAACAACTGGATTTGTTTCTGTATTACTTGAGCAAGCTTTCTATTGTGTCAGTTTTCATTTTACTTAGTTGGGCAATTGGTAAGTGGTATTGAACAAGGAAGACTCCATGCTGTAATTAAATTAAATAACTGATTGACATATTTTTAGAATGGATGAAACACATTTTCTAAAGTGCTTTTTTTCTGTCAGCTGAGAACCAATGGTATGGCCACATGTCATCATTTTATAGCCCCTAGCACCTTTTTAAAATCATAGAGTGTTTCTCCTAGTGCCCTGACCAGAACCCATCTTGATTAAGTACAACTTGCCAATATTAACTTCTGTTGTAGTTTCAGCTGGTTATGACCAGTTTTTATTTCCTGTCCCAGGCTGTTAAAGCACAGCCATACTGCTTTTCTTTTCATACAGTAAGGTAAAAGAGTGGCCAATTTCAGGATTCTTTACAGTTTGTTTAGTTCTGATGGCCTGAGATCTCAATGGGCCTTCTCCTGTTGAGAATGATTTAAGACCAATTCTCCAGACTATACCAGGTCATATAAAGCCAAGTGTAAGAATATCAAGCCGTCCTAGACTAAAAACTTCTCAGGTCTTTATCATTTGCTGTTCAGATACAAAAGTCTTAGTATTTCTTTACAAGTTGTAACTGTAATACTGGAAGTCACATGAGTAAGAACAAGAGAGAAACAGATGTAGTTTTTCTGAACTGATGAACTACAGCATAAAAACAGTAATACTGGGTCGAATACTTTTTCACTGTAATGTCAGTTAAATCCTCCCACTGAGTGGAAAAAAAAAACAGTTTTAAATTAAATCAATGGCAATAAAATTTTAAGAGAATATTGATGCTAAAAGTTTATATGAGCTTGATGCAATAATATCCTTCTTTTTATATACTGTATCTAAAGAAAAGTAATTTTCTATTAAAATCATACATAAAAAGTCAGGTTTCATCAACCAGTGTTATACTTTGCTCTTACAGCATAATAATTACAGATAATAATCTTCACAACACTAGTCTTTATTCATTCTATATATTGGTTTTCATTCTCTCATTCTCATACTGTATTTACAGGGTAGTGAGAGAAGGAATGTTGCCAGTGCTTCAAGAACTGGAGCCTACCTGGTCTCCACCTGTTCCTAATCTTGCAAATTGCAAGGTTGTAAACTAGTATATTAAGACTGACCAGAATAGCTGAATTGTGCTGGCCCTGCTGCACCCTACCAGTTCCTTTCAGACAGGTCTCTATTTCATTTGCCTGCAGAATTCTTACCTGGGTCACCTGGTAATTTCAAATATACTTTCTAATGACACAGTAGGGACACAGTAGTTTTAAAAATTCTTTCATCATGGGAAAGAAGTGTAACCACTAAACTGAGCTAGAGACTTCCTGAGTCATTGAATTAAAAATCCAGCAGCTGATCCATGTTTCATTCAGAATAGTCCAGAGAAGATCTATCTTCTTTCCTCTCATACACAGCAAACTGTATAACTTCCCTAAACATGCAATAATACCCATCCAAGCTTTAATGTGAGACAAATTCCGTGATGTCAGTTGCATAGAGGAGAGCAGGCAGTATGAAAAAAAACAAGCTTTTAAAATCTGGCAAATTGAGTCCTCATTCATCCAAAGTTAAAATTAACTGCTGTTGGATGAGCCCTACATTATCTGCCAAGGCTGTTTCTCTGTTTTCAGCTCATAAAAATCAAGACAGCTTTCCAGCAGTTGACTAATCTGTGCATCCAAGCTCCTTCATTTAATTCTGTTTGGAAAACTGATTCTGGAAAGATTTGGAATTCTAAAGCCAAATTTATACTGGGAAAGTTCCACTGATGGTAAGAAATTTCCACTGGTGCAGATTTGGCCTGTATTTTGAACTCTACCCTCATAAGTAGTCTTATGTATGCCAGCCTACTGGCAGGTTCACTGCTGATAGATACCCCAGAATTGGTCTTTTCATATGATTGTTTATATTTAAAAGGCACTAATTTTTCAGACACATAGATACTGATAAACATACATATATACTGATACACAGTTTATGATAAATTTTCATTGAATCATAGGTTGGTACAGGTTGGAAGGGACCTCTGGAGATTACCAAGTCCAGCTTCCCTGCCTGGGCAGGAATCCTTAAACACTGTATAGAAACACAACAAATCTTCAGTAGAGTTCTAAAAATTATCTGCAGCAGGTGCTACCAAAAGGTAATAGAATTCAAATATATTTTATTTAATTCCAGGTTATAAATATTCCACTAGACATATGTCACAGCACTAGCACAATTTTTTGTAGTACAGTTAGGCATAAAGTGACAGCTTATCTACATTTTCCCTTATATGCAAGGAAATGTTCACCCAGCTTAAAGTAATACTAATTCAGGTTGAGTAGTAGCTTCCTATTTGCTGTGACTGATGTTTACCTCATTGCTTTTTCTGAAAAAAATGAACTATATCTCCTCTTCTGTGCCCTAAGTCCATTATGCTTTACTTACTACCATGGCACAGAAGAACTTTCAAGAGAAATAATCTCAGGATAACTGAAATGCTACTTTTTTTTTTTTTTTTTAATTCCACCCAACAAAGAGAGATGAAGTTACATTTTAACTTCAAAATATTTGGTCAATATTTAAGGATGTACTACAATAAATTCCCTGTGTTTGTGCAGAAAGCTAAAACTAAACAAAAAAACCCACAAACCAACAGTCCCTTCCTCCCCCCCCCCAAAAAAACCCCACAAAAAACAAAAGAAAAAAAGCCACAAACAAACAAATGAAACAAAAAAGCAAACATCAAAAAACTCCAAGCCTGTATAACAAAAGAAAAACAGAAAGTCTTGAATTAATAAAATGTTCAATAGGAGCAGATATAATCAGAACTGTTCTTTAATCTGAAAGGAACATGCCAAATCATTTGTAGTGTTCATATTAAACTCCTAGAGGACACAAGCTTCTCAGTAAAGTCCTCCTATTTGCAGTCCAGGTGTGCATAGTCAATGACTCTCAAGCTGAAAGACACTTAGCATCTCACTTTTAACCTGTCGTATTTTTTTGCTGGCATAATCAGGGATTTAACACTTCATAGCATGGTTCAGTGAAGCCCTGTCTTTGTCAGTGATACTGGTGAAAGGTCCTCCTACTTTGCTGCATGCCACAATCACTGGTCCCTCACTTGTCACTGGGTGCACAGCCAGGCCAGGAACAGTGCCAAGGAACTGTGTTTATGAATAAACACACATTATGTGATTTTTAAAATGCCTATTGAATCCCCATCTGAATTTAGCCTCTTCTTTCTAGACATCTGGATCTGGAGTACTACCTTCATGCTGTTGGCAAACTGCTAAAAGATATGTAAAAACTCTGTGACTTCTCATATTCTGAATTACAGATTGATTCCCTTTTAATAATGAAAAGCTCTTACATATTTTGAATGGAATATTGACATCTGTTTTGACAGTGCTGGTTGAGCATTTTCATAGTAATTATTCTTGGAAAAGGAAAACCAATTTGAAATGCTGCTCTAGTCTGGGTTCCGACTGGGATAATTACATGCTATCTCTCTATAATTCTCCTCCAGTGTTGCCCCTTATGTTCCTTAGCTGTTGTACACTACTGCTCAGCTGCCCCTCTTCCTTTCAGAGCTGAATATGGTTCTTCACTGACTGACGCAGTATCAAGGAGTCTTGGAGTTGCAAAATTGCTCAGTTTTGGTCTGCATTCCTTCAGGCAAACCACAGCTGATCCGGAGCAAATCCTTCACATAGACAGTCATAGAATATGTCAAGTTGGAAGGGACACATAAAGACCATTATATAGTTTCTGTACTTACACAGGTGGGCTTCCATTGTTTTTTTCAAGGTGAGAAGGAAACGGAGTAAATTCTTTAGCTATTATTGAAGCAATCCAGATATTGTATTCATTAGCCATGGTGAGTTTTGCTAAGCTGAAGACCTGTGAGCCTGCTTTTTGGCTGAATGTGCTGTCCAAGAAACAAGAAAAACTGCTGAATGCTCACAGTGTTGTTGACCCGGGACAGGTAACCCAGTGTGACCAGAGAGCTGGTTTCTTTTGCCTACTTGAAAATATCAGACTCCCTCATCCTTGAGTAGTCAGGCTGAGACATGAAATGATATTTTGTCACTGAACTAAAAAGAAAAGTATTGTGGAGAGTGGTCATATTAACCCTAACTAGCACTTTATAATAGCTCTTCTTTTTTAAAGGATTACTTTGAATTTTTGGTGCACATGGAGTGCAGGCAAGACTTAGAACATTTCTTTCACCATGATTTACCCTCCATATCAGTAAATGGTCCTCCAGAAACTATGATAACCTTGGTTCTGTGGCACCTCCCCTCTGTTTCATGGTTGAGATGGGAGTCTTGTAGCTATCTCAGAGTGGGAAAATCTGTTTTGTTTCCTTTAGCCAAATCAGTAGCCTTGTTTTCAGAACAAAATGTCAGTGATGGGAAAAACAGCTCATTTCGGTGAGAACTGAGCTGGTTCTCAGTGTAACAATTGTGATAAAAGTCGCCTCTGTGGTTTGACTGAACCAAAACAACTTGGCATTTCCAAGCAATTAAAATGCAAGTGGTGAAGATTAGACTGTATTTAGAAAAGAAAAGAAGAAAAAAATAGACAAAAATTTAATGCAGATAACGAAACTGCAGCTGGGGCAGGTCAGATTCGCAGCATAAACCTGGGCCTAAGTCCCATGTGAATCTAAAGGGGATGAACTAGTGACTGATAATGCAGAAAAAAGGGACATGACCTTCCTCTTTGGAATTTTGATCCCACTGATGTGGCATGGGCTCTCCCCCTTGTCTCTTCTAGAAAGCTGAGCTGTTTTGCTATTGTTTATCCCTTTCAATTTTTTGAAGGCAAGGGAGAACAAAACAGGCTTGAGAATTGGGTTGCAAATGATGTGGCAGAATGAGGAGGACACTCTCTAAATCAAGCAGCATTTAATTTATTGATATATAGGAAGTGAGTTCAAAAGCAAAAAATAGCTTCTGAAATATTGTGCCTTACTACTGTCAATTTTGTGAAATGGCTTCGTAACTGTAGCTAATACTAATTATTGTGGCTGTATCACAATAATTAGTATTATAAGATTCTGGTTCAGCTTTCTCTCTCTTCACTGTAGTTTTACTGGGATAAAGTTTCACATAGATAACATTCTAAAGATGGGGACTCAGTATAAATCATTCTTCTGTTCCAATAACTGTCATGGAGCTACACTGGTGGTTTTTATGTTGGTTGAAGGACTGGTCCAGTAAGGTGAGAGACACTGAAGGACAATGCAGGAGAATAATCCCAGTTTTACAGGGACTAAGGAACGAAAAAATGTGAAGGAACATTGAAGATGTGGTATACAACACTTCAAGAGGAGTTCACTGAAGAATCACATCTGGTACCATTGAGAAGGGAATTTAATATGCATAAAAATTATTGCTGGAAGACCAGTGAAGAAAATTTAACCACATTAGTGGTCAGACTGGCAGGCTGTGTAAGAAAATGGGAGTTTTCCAGACAATATGCTGACAGAAGAGAGGAGAAGGTAGCACGGGCTAGGAGACAAATCCAGCTCGTAATATAAATGCCAACATATAAAAACTCCTTGGAGAAAAAGAGAAGGAATGTTACAAAATTATAGTACTTATAACAGGGAAAGGCATCAGAGTAATAGTGCTATCAGTCAAGTGAGTGTGTTCTGACTGATTCAATAGCTGTGAATTTAGTGACATAGCAGTATTAAAGCCTCTAGCAGTTATAGGTGTATTTAAGTTTGCTGTATTTTAATGTTATTCAGTTGTGTCCTTTACTTCTGCTTTACATCTACTTAATTAAAAATATTAGCAAGCCCAACAGAAATTATCCAGAGAATGCAAAATGAAATTTTTTTAGCTTCAATCTTAATGATTTATTTATAAACAAGCATCCAAATTTAGAGAATATATATATAGCTTTAGCATCGATGGTAAGGTTCTTTGGTACTAATTCTTTGACTGTTCTTAGGTTATGTAGCCTCAGAGATCTAACTTGTGATTTTCAGTCAGAAGTTTATGGGAAACATTTAACAAAACATAAAGCCAAACAAGTTTCATGTTAAGCAGAGTGTGTGTAATATGAAAGGTATTATCATCTCCACTAGAAAGTATGTAGCTCCCTGAACACACTGATTATGAATATTGTTAAATAGTTAATTTTGCTTTTAATTCATGGAG
Source organism: Heliangelus exortis (assembly GCF_036169615.1). Taxonomy (NCBI): domain Eukaryota; kingdom Metazoa; phylum Chordata; class Aves; order Apodiformes; family Trochilidae; genus Heliangelus; species Heliangelus exortis. Next base: position 7,963,207 of record NC_092430.1, read on the forward strand.
AAGTCCATGTGTATGAAATCTGTATGAATTTCCATGTTCAGAGCAAAACTGGCACATGTACCCCAACATTCACATGTCTGCCTACCCTCACATCTGTCTATAATATTGAATTGAATATTTGCAAGCTTCCAGAGATTTTGTGAGTCATTCTGATATGCAGAGCTGGTCAAATGATTTGACTTTTTTTAAAATAAAAAAGTCATCGGTACAGAATATATTTTTGATCGCAAGCAGATTTGTTTTTCAATTAAAAAAAATTACAACAGCCTATTTTAATATTTTCTGAACCAAATTACATTATTTTTAGTTTGAAATTGCTGTCATGGATAATGATTCAATTAAAATTATTTAAAATTTGCATCCCAGTATCACATGGAGAGAATTTCTGAAGTCTCAAGCATGGTCATATGGCAAATTATAATTTCCTATCAATTTTTTGAGTCCATTTTGAAATTATTAAATGTAGTTTGAAGTACTGCACTGACTACACTGACTTTCACAAAAAAAAAATCCTTTATTTTCAGTGTTATAGGAGATAAGCCACTCAAATGTAAGCCTTACTAAATAGCATAATATCCATGATACTCAATAATTATCCCTGCATTCATTACATTCCGAGTGCACTTTCCAGTAACATACATGAAAACAAAATTTAGATACCAGAAATAATGTTTATAAATTATTACTTAATATTATCAACTTTAGAACAGAGGCCCTTGTACCCACAGCCAAAATATTCTATCTTCTGCATACAAAAATTAAAAATCCCCCTTCAGACTAAACCAGTCCTCAGAACACAGCAAACACTCTGTGAGTAGTGCTAGACTAATTTGAAGAGGAAATAGATCGACTCATTGAATCTTTTACTCCCACAAATGAGTATGTGACAGTCATGAATTTTATCTCATTAATCCTGATCTTCTACCTTCTTTTTATATATGGCTAATGAGGAAATAGTACCCTGAGAACAATAACGAGCACATAAACATAAGGAAAAAATGCAGTTGCTGCAACAACTGCACTAGGAAAATGCTTAAAAAGATGTAAAAATTAAAGCTAATTCCCAATATTTTTCAGTGGTTTTTGATATGTACATAAAAAACTCCATGAACAGTGCTAAGTAATAATGATTTTTTTTATATGGCATTAGAAACATTTTATCTTTTTATATTATTTGACTGTTTCTAGAGTCTCATATCAGAAACTCTTAGTTTATATAGGGTGTGAGATATTTACATATATATAATCTGCACATAAAGGTCCCAGTCCCTGAGTACCCAAGAGTTTTGCCTTTGGTTTCCTTAAGATCATCTCAGGGCACCTCTGCTGATTTAAATCATCTACAGTCTCATTTATCACAAGCTTTATAAAACATTTAGCTTTGGTAGCATTCAGAGCTACAAATTGCAGGAAGTATTGCTGTAATTGTGTATAAATAAAAATGGTTTCCTGGTCTTCCAGAAATCTTTTCATAAAGTCACTATGAAAGTTGGACATGTCCAGAATGCAATAATTGATCAATTTATTTCTATGGTACTTTCCTCATTTTTGAACATGAATAATACCTTAGGTTGCATAATTTAGGATCTATTAAAACCAGTTCTCAGCAAATGCAAAGCAGTACTGTGCCATAGATGCAGCAGGAGAAACTAATAATCTGATGATCTATTTGGCAGAGCCATTTTATCTGAAATATTTGATTCTTGCTTTATAATTTGAATCACTAATTCAGGAATATAAAGATGTGATTGAAATGCCCAGAAAAAGGAACCTTATATTAATAGTGTGTTTGGGAAGGTATATTTGTTTTTTCCTAGGTTTTTTTTTTTTTTTTTTTTTTACTCTTACAGTATTTTGTTAAAAAATGAAGTAGGGAAACAAAACCAGGTCTTAGGTGATTTTTTGAGACCCTCTGGGTAGTTTATTTCTGATCAGATGGAACTTCATTTGAAGGTGTATCTGGTTTTCAAGGATCACTTATCCACAAATTCCATTATTTTTCTGGCATTTTTGTTATTACCTGATTTTCTTTTTAGAGTCCATATTATTGAAGAGATGGGAGAGCACTGGCGTTTAAGAGCAGTGCAACACAAGCATAGGGGCTGGGATAGCTCAGGTGTACTGAGCTGGTAACTGTTACACTTCCTGAAAGCCAGTACCAAGAGACCTTGATACCCAGGGCGCCAACCCATTCTAAAACTCTGGAGGTAGCAATCTCTGAATGATGAATGAAATGAAATGCTGATGTTAGTGGCTAGACACTGGCTAACAGAGACAGATGGAGAAGCAGAATGTGTAAAAGCTACAAGAGCAACTATTTAGAAAAGATGACAGCTATAAATACAACACACTGAAGATTAATTTACAATGTTCAGCCTGTCTGTCCCACTTTTGTGTCTGGGACCTATGTTAACGTTATACACTTAAGACATTATATCATTATTCTTATTTTAGTGTATTTCATGCCTATAGATTTAATATAAACAGAGGTGCTGACAGGAGCTACAGCTTAAACAGGTTTAAATGTGAATTTGACTTTATGATTTTCATCAGGGAAAAAGACTAAACAGTTTAAGTTGATTAAATTTTCTTAAAGCTGCAGCTAAATATAATGAAAGCCATTTGTGCATTTTTTTGCAGGAAAATTGAGTGTCTCAGTGTTAGTGACTGACAGCTTCATGCAATGAATTCTTTACTTGTGAAACAGAGTCAAAACAGTTTCCATTTTTTTCATAAACTTCTGCAAGGTAGTTTCAGTTTTCTGATTTTCAGAGGAAGCATTCAAGTGTTAACTTCTTAGACCAAATGATATATGTCAAATTACTAAAGATACAGATCATACTAGATATTCCTTAAATGTTATATTTTCTTGCACTATAGGCATCACAGTCATCAGGTTTTTCTTCCTTTTTTATTGAATTTCTCCTTTTTTATTGTTATTTATTAAGTGTTCAAACTTGGTAAAACCTAGAGCTCTGATTCAGTCTGAATACCTAGTGAAGTGTGGAACAGTCCTGAGCATGCTCAGCCACACGAAAAAAAAGTTCTGAACTTAGAAATAGATATGCATATCCACTCTGGCTAAAGAAGGTGTTTACTAGAGGTTATTCTTTCACATGAGAAATGGAAGGTCCTAAAACCTTTGATTAGAAAGGGAAAAGCATGTCTCATTGTCATGTGAAGATGAGTGTTGGAAAAAATTATGTGGAATTTTCAAGTGTGTTGGGTCAGTTCTTCTGAAGTGCAGTACTTCAAACAGTTTATATTGTACTGCTTATGGCAAATGTTCATGCTTCTGTATTGTGTAGGCAAGAAGATTAACAAATAGTGGCTCTTCTGTCTTTTGAGTCATTACTTCATTAATATTTTGGGAAGCCATCTGGAAAATCACAGGTGCTGTCTTTTCCTCTGCAAAGCAGTTAAACACACCAGAGGCTTCTGGTGAAAAACTAAGTTGTTTTGAAGAAGCTGTTGTGAACTCTGCCTTTGACTTTTCCAGGAGTTTTCCAGTGCCTGTCTGTGAAAGAAAAAATTGGCAACGGCAAGAAGTTATTCTACAAACCCTCAGGTTTGAATAAGCACCAGGGATTAGAATAGATTCATGATATTGCTGCCTCTGTCATTGCCAGTAAGCTGCAAAAAATCATCATTCAAAGTATCATAGCATTATAATTGAAATTACGGTTTTTATGTCCTGAGTGTCTTCAATGTCAGATAATATATAGATCCATTTAACAAAATGTTGGGAAAAAAAGCCATTTAAATAATATTTTATCAGTTTTTTGTCAGCACTGGACCAGGCATCTGGGATGCACTGTGTGGTAGATCCATTGTGTCATTGTCTTCAGTTACTGAATGCAAATAATACCTTCAGTACTCACAGTTGTACAATATTTTCTAACTGTTAACAGTTTCACCATCACAGTGGCAAGACACCATCCTTGTATACAGGTAACTTTGGGACAAAAAACCAGATGTATTGGCTCAGTGATGAACATCTAAGGCTAAGTGCCCCCTGGACAGTCCAGGAGATCCTAGACTGCACCCCCCACATGTCAGTTTTCTTAGAAATGGAAATCTAGGAAAACTTCAGCTTTATTTTTGTTCAACAAGTGATTCATCCTCTTCCTGTTCTTGCAAATTATAGAAATATGCTTGCTCAACAACTTGATGCTTTTTGACATGTTCTTAGGAATTATTTAATATTCCTGGCTCCAGTGTGATATTCCATAGGACAGGAACTCCAAGACAAATGCTGTGTGTTGTTAAAAGTTTTTTAGAGGCTGCTTAAAAAATCAGATTAGACATCATGGACTGTGTTGCTTTTCAGTACACATTACTAAACCTGCAGCACTTTTTTGCAAGTTAGTTTGACATGTTATGCTCTGTTGGTGTTAAAAGTTGTGCAAGCCTACTGATGTTAACTTTGAAAAATAACTTTCCATAATAAATCAGTTTAAATTATGATCCTGGTTATTTTTTTAGATTGTAAGTGATAACTTGGATAACTGGTAGGCGCTCAAACACTTGGCCACTGCTTCCTTCTGACCTCATGAGAAATCACATTGCTAAGTTCCTCAGTTTCCCTTCTCTTCCCTCTTGTACTGATTATGCCAAATCTTGTGTTTAAAGCAAATTTAGAAACTTTGAAGAAAGAAATTGGTTTGCATTGACTCTTAGGTCTTGTATGTCAGCCTTAGTTCTGTTAGTCAACAGGAGGCTGTATTTAGGTGGACAGTGGAATTCTTTCAGGTGTGTTTTCCAATTTTCTTCTGATCAACACAACCTGCATTCCAGTCTGAGTGCACTGCGCAATTGAATCGCAGCTGTGTTTTCAACATTGTAGAAACTTATTATTAGCTCTGTCATCTTCTGATATTCTAGGGCATTTTTTTGGAACCTACACTTCTTGAATAATATATGAATGTAAAATAAGAATATAGCAGCTTCCTTACTTGCCAGGCCTGCCACAGGAAATATCCTTGGGGATAACTGTCTCAGTATTTGGAAACATATCCCTCTTGTGTCACTAGACTGCAAGTTTCCAAGGATATCTTTGTATAGCTCCGCTATTAGATTTATTCAGAAAGAGAGGTCAGTGAGTGCATGGGAAAGAGGATCAGTAGAAACTGAGGCAACCATACGTAATGATTCATTCCAGTAAGTGTTTTCATCCTAATAAAAATTACTCTGGAACCAGTGCTTGGACTATAAGCTTACAACTCTTTCAGGTATCTAAACTAACAAAGCCCACTGTGTAATTAATCATTAGTTGACCCTCTTTTACCAAAATCAGTGCATTTGATAAAATGACAAGAAAGAAAGGTTATTCTAGAAGCAACAGCCCCTGAACTTCTCTATCACACTTGGTTGGGTAGCACATCAGCTGCAGTGCTGGAGAGCAAGCAAGTGCAGGGCTGGGTGGGAATGAGGGGCATTGCACTTCCTGCTGCTTTGCTTGAGAGAGTTGCCATGAAACTTTTCATTACATGGTATGAGATATTGTCTTACATGGACCAGTATGGTACAATAATAATAATGTGCTTTCTGTTGGAGAATGGTGATACTAAATACATGGACTTAATCAAGGCTTTTTGTTTAGTGATGGGATTAATTTATACATTTGGTTATTACTGGAGACTGAAAAGTCTGGCAAAGTAACTTCAGTGGTAAGTGGATTTTGTGTTGTATGAAATGACCATCTCGCTGTCAGCTATCAAAACTGTGAAAGCATGCTTGGATGCACACCAAATACAACACTGCTATTAACTTTCTCATAACTTAGCCATAATTGCCTCATGAACTGGAATGTACAACTCAGATTGGCTTACTTAAGCAACAAAGTCTTTAGTTGTTGCTGTGTAGAGTAAAATACTAAGTAGTAAATAAAAGAAACCTTTGTAATTATAAGGAAGTTCCTTTTTCTGTGAAGACTTCCTAGTGGAAAGCATTAGATGCAAGTTTAAAAAAGAGAGATCAGTAGTGGTCTGTGACAAGGCATTTGCTGGAATCCAATCCACCAACTCATTTGTAAAATACGTAGCTGACCAAATCTTAAACAAAAGATAAACAGCTGGATACTTAACAATTAGCAATAAAATTTGTCATGAATGTTTTTTTCCCCTTGTGAGCAAAATTAATTTCACTGTGAAACAATCATTCTGAGTGCCTTTTTAATGAGTATTTCTAAAATGCCCTCAGAGGAACATACTGTTTAAAAATGCTTTTGGGCTGCATGTTTGTATCTGCAGTACCTTTCTTGAAAAGCAAAGGCCACACAGACTGCTTTGGGATATGGAGCCCTTCTCTTTACATTTTTTTCCTTTTGTTTCTTCTTTTGAATTATATTATAGGTCTTATTTCTAAACATGTGCTATACCCACTGTAAACAAGCAGAAGACTGAGAGGACTGCAGGGAGCATGGATTTCTTAATTACTTAAAGCTCTTGCAGGCATGGATTTTTTAGTTTTACGTGTTAGTATATAAAAAGTACAAAAGCAGCTTTGAAATACCTTGGATGTTGCCCCACACAAAATCCTATGGCAATTAATACAAAGACTTCCAATAATTTCAGCAGGACTGAATCTGATCATAACTCCTTCAGGCACAGGGACTACTTACATGTATCTGCAACACTTAGCAAATTACTACTATTCAGAGTACTCTTAAACTTCACTGTAATGTAAATGTGCCATAGCCTCTGCCTGAGCCAGTATAGGTGATCTATATCTGGTGTAAAATTTTGGGAATCTCAAAGGGCTTCTTTTATGGTAATGTGTAAATGTACGCTGCAGGTTACTTGCCCCTCAGTCTTTCCGTGTGCTGTAAGTGCCTGCTGAGCTCCAGATACATCTCACTGCAGTGAGCCACCTCAAGGAAAGGCAGAATTAGTGTCTGTGTAAAGCAGAATTCACTTGATTTGTGTATGAATGTAGGAAGGGGGAGCCATTCTGAGCCATTCAGCTGCATTGTCCTTCGATCAGCTGAGAGAGACAGGCAGAATAGTTCATCTGTTTCATGTGTCTACCTCAGGGTGAGAGGAACTGTGGCCTAAAAATGTCTGATTAGACTTGGTTTGTTTCCAAGCATTTTCTTTCTGAGGAATAAGCTTGGGATCTTTTTGGAGGAAGGGGATTTTTCTGAGTTTTAAAGAAATTTGAAAATGAAGAGGAAACTGTGAAAAAACCCTGCATTTCTGACAAAGAAACTTAACTCAGATGTAGAGTACTCCCTGATCCAGCAATGAACGCTGCACAGGTATGCAAGTGTGATGGTAAAATTATGTTGACAATGAAAGTGTTACAAACAATACAGATGAAGTTTAAAAGTTTTCATTTCTACATGGCCATGCATCCATAACAGTATTCCCACAAATCTGTGAGGAAGCAATGAAAAAATTGTAATAAAAATATTCACATTTATGCCTAAAATGGCATCAGAACATAATTTGTCACAAACTTCAGGCAAGAAACCTTATGAAAACAACAAGTTCATATATGGACATGTGATGCTAGCAACTATAGGGGTTTATTTTATAAGCATTCACCTAGCTGCAGCAGAACAAAAATCTAACACTTCACTATTGCCATTCTCACATTTTATAACAGTGCATTCGTTCCCCAGAATTTATGCAATTACTACATTTAAGAGAATATATTGTGCACTTTTCTGCTGGCATGAAGTAAATTGTCACTTTCATGCTTATTGGTCTCAGACAACCAACATTTTTGAAAAGGATCCCACACTGATGCTTGTAGTATGTAGGGACTGTATCAGGAAATAGGCTTGGCTAGAGAAAAGGATGGATAGGAAAGGATGTGCATTTCTGGACATGATTTTTCCCACCAGCCTTCTTTGGCATTAAGTTTTCTAACACTGTTTTTAAAGCGAGAAAACAATTCTTGGTAATCTTTTCTCACTAACTCAATGAAGCCTATGCACACCTCTCCTTTTTCTTGGGCTGTACTGAAAATAGGGGATCTTCATTCTTTGTCCACAGGGTATGATGTTAATGTGAGACTTCCATAGAGAAGTTTAGACTGTTTCCTTCTACTTAGGACTCCCATGCCTTCTATGTTGCAAACAATAAAAAGTTTAAATTCTCAGATTTGTGGTTATCTCTGATGAGATAGACTTAATTTTGCTGTTTACCAAGCCCTCTTTAAAGTTTGCCCTTTTCTAAAGATCATTTTCCAAATAAACTACTTAGATTTCAATAATAAAGTCTGATTCAAGCACAAGCTGCTCCTCAGCAGTTAGATCTTACTAAACTCCATGTCTCAGCATTGTTGGGAGCCAAATATTAAAGTGACTTTCCACCCACACAGACAATCACAAGTCATCTGAAGACTTGATGTGTTCATAAATGTCACTTATGCTGCACAAAATGACTGTCCTTGCTTTAGCTCTCATTGATTATTTAAGTGACTATTGAAATTGTAGCCATGTGTTTTTAATAAAAATCTGCACTTAAAGTACTTTCAGTAATGATACAAGCTTTTGTAGCAGAATTTATTTTAATAAGTACAAATTTTTAAGCATGTCTGTCGTAAGCTAAGTTCTGCTCAACTAGGCTTCTTATTACGACTTCCACCAGTTCTATGGGACCTGAAATGAGTGTATCTCCAAGATGGTGAAAAGATCTGAAATTTCATTTTTTATGCTGGTTTCTCCTAGAACATTCTCAGTTTACATGTGAGGCTTAAATGAAAATATTATGGGGAAAAAGATTATCAGAGAAGTAACCTGAACCTGCTTAAAGTCTAAGGGCAGTTCAGTATGTTTGATGCCAGATGTCCTCTGTAATCCAATGGACTTCTTTGCAGGTAAATCTTTTTTCAAGATCAAAGCTCAAAAATCTTGACATTATCATATTTGTTCTACTAAACAATACATAAAAATGCTTTCTTACCAATATGGAACGCAGCCTAGCACAGCCTTTGCTGAACAGCAGAAGGTTGTACAGCATCTCTGTTAAAGAGTTTCTGGCATAACTTCTTATACCTACATAAGCAAACAATTTGTCAAGCAGGAAAGAAGAATTTTGGTTCTATGCCACCTGCCTGTATGAAAGCTTGCCCCATTTGCAGCACAAATGGCCTAATTCTGCACCAAAAGGGCAGGAGATCTTGTTGTCAAAATTGCTATATCTCAATTGCCACGTTATTTGTTTTTATTACCATAGATCTGCAGTGAGGTTTTGCAACTTTACACTCCCCTGAAAAAAAATATAAATACAGGCTACCACAATACAGGAGGCCCAAGAAATCTGAGAAGACTGAAGCAAAGTTGTTTGCATATCCTTATTCTGAAAATAAGACCTCAGCATTCATCATCCATTGACCAGGACCACTGTTAGTAAAGCATTCTACATTTAAAAGGTGGTCCTGTTCACAGAGAGCTTACAGTTGAAAAGCAAATGAAACTTAAACAGAACAGTTAGGAATATATGAGAACATGAGACATTAGGGATCAATATGGTGTGCAATTTACTTAGCTGTTGAGCTGCATGAAAGTTTTCAGGAGGAAATTTTATACTTTATGATTATTCTGGTTTTGCTTTTTGATCATAGGAAAATTGTCTTTCAGGGTCAGTGCAACTCTGGTTACTGTGGTGCTCATTTAAAAAAGAAAGGAAAATATACTGTTAGCTAACATAAAATAATAACAAGACCATAAATGCCAAATAACATTCAATAGGTGTAAAATTTAAGACAGGCATGTGACAGCATATTTGCAATGTTTTTTGTGGATATATCAAACATTAAACAGATTTTCATAGTTGTTAAAAAGGCATTGTTATGTATTAGAACAGATAGCATACATTTACAAGGATTGGGCAGGATAATTTGTCAGTTGAAAATGCTGCCCTTTACAACTCTTATGTTGTACATCAATACTTGAGGATTTTCAGAGCAGACTTGGAAATTACTCCAACCTCTTACAAGGCAGACAGATCACATTGTCCTGATTAGCATTTTTATATCAAGTATTCAAGAGGTTTGGCCCCAGCCTATCCACTGGAGAAGGTATCCAGACATTGTGCTATAGGAAACAGCATGTGTCTATTGACTAACAGCATTCATCATCCTCTTTTCTCTCCCTGACCATAAATACAGTTTAAAAATACCCTCATAGGAATTGTTTCAGAGAGATCTTTGCATCAGATGTTCCCTCCGCAAAAATACTTTCCTGCTAAAACTGCCCAATGATCCTTTTCCTGTTCTCTTTTAGTTTTCTTTTCCAATCTGCTCTTAGTCCCTTGCCCTCTTATCTCCTAAAGCCTTTCCAGCAAGCAAAGAGCAGTGGGTGATGACTGAGCCAAACATTTTAGCAAATGGCTGACCCCTTCCTTGGCACTCAGCTCATGTAAGAGATTGAAAGGACCTCCCTGAATGTGAAAGGGGAGACAGTAGAGACACTCCTTGACTTCATTGTGTAAGAGTTTGATTATAGTCTAATAGTTAAAGGAAACAAAATAATGATTTTGGAGGTTAGGTACTGCATTGATTAAGTGTGGCTTTTCTTATCTTGTACAGTGACTGTCCTGCACAAGCAGCAATATTCTTCTCTCTTGAATGATTTATAGCTAAGTTCCTTCTAAGCAACTACTGCAGAAATAGTAATTTTTTAAAAATCTCATAGGACAAGTGCATGAAAAAACAAAAAAAAAAGTAACATCACCTATTCCACATCATCTCAGCGTTCATTGTAACTTGGATTTGGCCCTGTATCACGCTAATAGTGTCTGAGATTTTTGCAGCACTTTGATACTGTGCAGCTTAGCAGAGCCACAGCCAGCAGATCAGCAAAGAGGTTGGTGCCACCGACTTCTTTAGCCTTGTAAGCTGTGGATACAACGTGGATACATTCAGACTACCATTCTTCTTCAAGGAACAAGTATTCTGCTCCTTTAATTGAAGATTCCCAGTAGGCTTCTGTCAAGTTGCTGACAGATGCAAGTGTAGCTGGCAAACAGCTGATCTGTGAAGAACAAGTCCCAGACTGTTTTCCTCTTATTTCTGGGATCCTGTGAAGGAAGCAAAATTTATTTAAACAGCAGGCACTTAAAAACAGGCTTGCACTCTGATCTTAGTTTACTCAAATTTTGCTTCCATTTTATTTATTTAGGCAAGGCAATGCAGAGTTTTCCTGTGCTAATTATGCTGATTTCTTTGTGCCTTTACAGTCCTTGTTTCATCTTTGGAGTTCTTTTAGATTTTCCTGTGACTTACGTGTGATTTGGAAAGTCAAGTGATGAGAGAACCTCTGAGACACATAGGGGCCTGAACGTGAATCAGCAAAGATGTGTACTAACATATCATAGAATCGTAGAATATCAGGTTGGAAAGGATCTCAAGGATCATCTGGTCCAACCTTTCTTGGCAATATTGCAAAGTCCCAGCATTTAGAAGTCCTGAATTCAGAACTGAATTGGAGAGAGTTAAAAAAGCAGTGTTTTGTATTTATTTTACTTCTGCTTGTGAATTGCTTGGGTGCTTAGAGGTTGTACCACAGCTGTGAGCATAAGCGATTTTCTTTGAGAGTGTAGGACTTGTCAAATTGCATGCCTTCACGAGCTAGAAATATCAGATATTGTGCAACTGGAAATAAAATACTGGGAAATTACAATGCTGAAATTAAAACCATGCTCTTCACTTCAGCACTGGCATGGATGTGATCATTGCAAAACAAATTTGATTGTGCATTTGGGATATCTCTAGGCATTTATGATAGGATTAGTGTTTGTTGCATGTTGGCTTTCTGGAATGAAAAACTGAACTGCAACTCTCTGTCTGCCAGAACTCAGGCAATTTGGACTGGAAGTGAAGCAGCAGCACACACATTAATAATTTTCTCCAGCACCTTGCTTATTCATCTCCATTCTGCCACTGTTGGGTAGCAAATTTTGGCAGGGAGGTACTGTATTTGGCCACAATATCCACATTCTACCGTGGAATGGATTCATGTTGCATATAACATACACGCAACAGTCTGTGTAAGTGTTTTAAATTGAATCAATCAAAAGTGATTTAGTGCTTCTAGTAATGAAATCTACACAGTGAGTCAAATTTTCAAGAGAGGTCAGCTCTCAGCAGTTCCCAGGAAAATGATTACAGCCACTGCCTGGTCTGCATGTGCAGCTTAGCCTTTTCATGGAGTGTGACAAAGGACTTGTGCTGTCCCTAGGATCAATTCTGGGCAATCAGCTTTTGCATATCCAGGTATATTTTTCAGAGGCATCTTTTCAGGGGCAAGTATTTTATTGCTGCCTTTTGCTTTCTCCAAAAGATGATTCCTGCCAGTCATTGAAAAATAGTGTTAAGTGTTGCAAGCGTTGCTTGCTTCTTGCTTCATGAAAAAATTTCCAGTAGAAATAGTCCTTTTTTTTTTTTAATTCTTCAAATACTCTGGTGATGGTGTTTTCTAAATGGAATACATCTTCAGATTGTATGTAGTAATATTTCTCATGCATTGTGATGATTTTGTTATTTACTATAAACCAAAATTTCTCTGGCCACTGTTGGGAGTATTTGCAGAGTATTGCAGAGGAGGAGGGGGCAGCAGCCCAGGTGAGCTGCCTAATGATGTGCATAGCAGAGCTGGGATCAGAGCTCAAGACCTGCTCATGCCCAGCTCTCCAGATATATCTTCTACATATTCTGTGACTAAGTGTGGCACTGACAAGAAAGTCTTGATGAAGAGAATACTAGGAAAGATTTTATGAGAATCACACCCTTTATCACCCAGCTCTAAAATGCTTTTGAAAAAATTGGTGTGGACTGCAGATTTCTTCTGTAAAGTGTGGCCTGAATTAAAGTTAACCATACCTGAGGTCCTCTTCTTGTAATTTGCTACCATTTTGGCAGACACACAGTAGATGTGTTTTGAGAAGTTTTTGTCTGAGGTTTTTATCAGGGTTTTCAGTCAGAAATAACTGAGCTTTTGTTAAACTACTATGTTGGAGTGGGGAAAAGTTAAGAAAATCTTGCTGTGTTTGCTGCAACTTAGATATTAAAGTAAAACTGGGAACAAAGAGCTAAGAAAAAAAAACTATACATGTTACTGTTTAGGATTTTTTTTCTTTTCATTTGCAATTTTGTTTTTCTGCAGATTAATATTATGGATCAGAGTTTTTGCATTTTCCTCTCAACATTCATAAGCTGCAGGCTGCTCAAAAAGACTGCATTTGCAGGTTTTACTTCCATGAAAGTCCCATTCAGGAGTAATATGAATATTGGGTTTTTTTCAGACTAATGTTTTGTAGTCTTTCAACTACTTTGTTTCCTTTTAACACATAGCCCATTAGAAGAACCCTGTGGCCATATTTATGATATGAAGCAGAACAAGTAGGTTTGGCTGTGTATTTTGTAACTGAAGCTAGAGCAATTTCTACCTTGTTGCTTACAGAGTAACATGATGTCTAATTTGACTAATTTAATTTCAGCTATTAAAAAAAAAAGTGGGGAAAATGCAGTAACTGACAAAACATAAATTATTATTTCCCTGAAGCCAAAGTGTCACTATGTAAAAATTAAGTTATTCTTTGATTAGGGATCCTAGGATTAGGTTTCTCCATTTTTAATTCTGTATTTTTTTTCTTTTTTGGTAATCTTTTGTCCTTTAAACATGCTGATGAAAATGTCTGAGGAAGTATATTCAAATTTTTACTCCACAAACAAATGAAAGCTGTTTCATTAGAAATAAAATAGGATGCTTCTGAAAGTCTTTTTACAAAAATATGTAAAAAATTTGTTCTCTAGGCAGCTATTTCTGATAAAGATATAGCCAAGAAAAGGAAAAGCTATTAGAAATCCTCTCATTTGCAGTGGACAAAAGAAGTAGAAAGTAAAGATTTTTCTTTACAGAAGAAAATTTTCTATGTTTTTGTTTTTGACTGATTCTACAGCCTATCTGTTTTTAAGCAGTTAACAGAGAATACCTAAACCTCCCTCTTCAAAATAAAGAAATTCATATCTAAACCAAACATGTGACTTCTTGTATGCAGCCTTCAGTTTTTAAAACATAATCAATAAACAAGAAATACTTTAGTTCTGGGATAGGAGATACAGAGCTGTGCCACACAGTCCTTCACAACTTTCCCAGGAAATCTTATCATTTTGCCTTTTATTTTTTTATTATTTGTATTTCAAGCTTTTTTTTTTTTAGCCTGATACCTGTAGGTATCAGTAAAGCTAGTCTGAAGCAGTTGTATACTAAATATTCACTGGGAGACCTTGGTGCATGTCAGTGTCCCAGTTGATATTAAAATAAAGGCATGTTTCTGGGAATAGAGAGACCTTGGCCCCTTCCCACTCCTGTTACTGACTGCTGAGTGACCGTGGGCAAGTCACAGCCTCTGGGCTTCCACTTGACTTCTCTGTGCAATGCTGGTTCTGAGGACCTTTCATCCAGGGATACTTGTGCAAGGTCATCTTTTTTTTGAGAGTATTCTGGGAGCTACTTTTCTATTCCCCTTCACACTGATACTCATGCACCCCCTGTCTATTTTTAACAAGCCAAAGCACCTATCTGACATGTCTAAATCCACACAATTTTGGTGTCTAACACTAGCAGAACATAGTTGTGCAACAGATAACCAAAATCTAAGTAATCACAGGCAAAAAGTAATTCAAAATGTGATGTTTATATTAAATAAGTAAGGGAAGGGAGCAAGAAATTTTAAAAGATGCAAATGCTTGTGAAGTGCCTACCTTTGTTTCATAGTTACTGTGTTCTGTTTCAAAGACAATTGGTACAAGTTCCTGACATCCAGGCCAGGGTCTGGCCCTCCTCCCCTTTCTGTGCTACATTCTCTGCCAGTAGATGTTTTTTCTGATGTACGTGTGTGTGTCTGGATATGGGAATCTCAAAAAAGGAATAAATATGCCCAGCAACACCAAAAGAAAAGGCAGAGGCTGCAACTTTTATTTTACATGAGGCTGTAGTAGAAGATTCTGACTTAAATGTTCAGGCAGCCTGACAGCTGGATTGAGTTTCACTTTACCATATGGCCCTTCTGAATAAATGCTTGTTCCTGTCTTTAAAAGGATGAATTGTGTTTCATCCTCTATAAATAACAGGTACATGGAATACTTAGGGGTTTAGAGATTTTATTCTTGTAAAAAGCTCAAGGTGGACAACTGAGGAAAGGGTTAGAAAATTGTATGTCTCTCTTTGTAATCTTCCTACAGCTCTGATTTGCGCTGGTGAGTATTCTTCCCTGCCCCCTCGCCTCTGTGTCTGCCTCAGGAGCAGCACACACCTTCCCAGAGTTAGAACACTGCTGAGAGAGCATGTGAGTTGGTGCCAGTGGTCTGCAGAGTACAAAATCTGCACAAGAAGCAGGGCAGGGTGTGCTTCTGTATTTAATAGAGAGGTAAACAGCAGTGGAATAGGATCATCTTTCACTTTAGCGTTAGAAAGACCAAAATTTGCCTTCTGCCATTCAGTTTCTACCCCTAACAACTTCTTGTCTGACTTCTGCAGTCACTTAATATATGTACCTCACTCAAAATGAAGCTAATATACAGAAGCCTCATAAATCAATCTGTTCATGCAGAAGTGATGCTTCCAACAAAACTAACAGCTAAATACCTTGATGAGTAGTTCTAATGAGGAAAAAAGTTGTGACTCTTGCTTTTACTCTCATTTATGATATCACCTCAGAGGGGCATAGCCACATGGCTCGGGATCAGGAAGATCATTAATAAGAAACACTATTCACAAGTCTCTTTTTTATAGTGCACAAATATGGCTTTGTTAATGCATAATAATTGTTAAATGAATGCATGTATAAACTAAAATTCATTATTCTTGTACAATATTCATCTAAATGAGCATATAAATCAAAGCTGGACATACATCTACACTTATAAAATTTCTAAGATTAATTTGATACTCTGTGTATCTATTAGTTACATCCCAGGAATAATTCTGGTACTTAATTCACAGTACTGTAACCATCTATAGCATGTCACAACTGGCAGTATAAGCCTCTAGTGAAAGTTTTAACTTTGTATCATTTGGGGCTGTATTCTGTAATTGGTTTCTTGCTGATGTTCATGATTTTGGCTGATTCTTATAGTCTGTTGTGTTGGCAACTGAAGAAATACTGTGGAGATTCCTCAGGCCAATAGTCCCTTCTAATGTATAATTATATTTCAAAATGTGCACAAAGTCTGAGTGCTTGCCTTCTTGATGTTACTTAAATCAGAAAATGTTTTCTTTTGAAAAAACCAGGGAAGTAATTACTATAAGTAACATATTAAATTGAGCTATAGTTTTAAAATGAAACCACCTTGCCCAAACAACCTAAAAAGGAACTTTAAAACTTTATGCATTGCAATAAAATATAAGGATCTCTTAGACTCATCTTAGTCTCTCTTAGATCTCTTTTTAAATCTGACGTGCTTCACAAGAGCCTATTCTCTCAACCTAGCCCTCTGACATAGAGCTAATTTAGAGAAGATCTGGGAGTATGATGCAATATCAGCTGCGTTTGCATAACTCATCACTATTTTCATTTGAAATCTCTTGTCAAGACTCATATTACTGCTTGGAAACTTTGTTCTTTCATTTTCAATGTCTGGGCTGATTTGGTAAACTTCTAAGTGTGTTAAATATGCTGGAAATAAAAAGATCATACTTGATATTATATATATATTATAATATATATACTTGATAATATATATATATTGATATAGCATTATTCATATAAAAGTGAATATTTCAGGATAGGATATTAATTGGAAATATTCTGGGTTTTGAAGTAAACAAAATATTTTTGTACACAAACAAGAATTTACAGTGTCCACATTTTTTAAATAATTTGTTCCAAAAATTCATTTTTCCTGAATACTTTTTTAATTTTTTAGAAGTAATACCTGAACAATTCATTTAAATGTCTTTAAATACCACCTAGAAAGTGTTTGATTATTATTTCAATGTTTTAAATATGTGTGTATTCTTAGGCTATCTGCAACTTGTTTTGTCGTTGAGTTTGTTCCCTTAATTATCATATTAAATTTTATTCTAGTTAAAGCCATCCAATTGTTTTCCATTAAAGCTACTGAGCAAAAAAATGAAGTAATTAAATAATCTCCTTATGCTCATTCTCTTTAACTCTATTCTGCAGGATATTTTAAAATCAGTAAAAAACATGAAACTAAACAAACACTTTTGATATGGTATTTATATGCTTAAAATACATTTTCTTACCATTTACAGTAGTTGAAATGAGTCAGTTAAACTATTTTTAAAGCTCCCACAGAATTCCATATGAAGTATTATTCAGATCTGTCAACATTATATACTGACTTCTTAAAATACTACTATCCAAATCTGAAACCACGAGGATTACACTGCACTTGTTCTGTTTATGTCTTATAAAATTGTTAAATGACCATGGATCAGAGAAAGAAAAATAACTGGACTGCAGTCTATGCAATTAAGAATTTAATCTGGATACTGAAGTTGCTGACTGCTGAAGTTGAATCAATAGAGTTTGTATTAATTGAAATTTGGCAATTTCTAGGGCAAATGTTAAGTTGAAATAGACAGCATTTTAAATCTGTTTTGCCATTCAGATGCATATAATCCACAGAGTTCTGACAAACCTGGGCCTTTTAGACCTTGCAGATTCAGCCCAGAGTTCGACCAGTCAGGTTAAATTTCCTGACCCACTTCTGCTACTCTGATTGTGACCATTACTTAGGAAAAAAACACAAAAAAGCAAAAAAACCAAAAAACACCAAACCACAAAAAATATACCCTCACAGACTTCCTAAAGGATCATCCTGGAAGTTATATTTCTTCAGTGAAAATTCTTATTCAACCTGCTAATAGAGAAGTTCATTATCAAAAAAAATCCTTCAAGTTTTATCTTTATTATTAAACCCAAACTTCTGGGAGTGGATACCAATTTCAGTAGAGCTGTAGAATCTAGTTTACATTTAAATAGCTTTGATAATTTTCTTCTTTGCTTTAGCTCTTTTTTTTTTTTTTATGTGAAAGAAAAGAAAAGCATTAGTGAGCATTCAGAGAAAAGAACTTGTAGAAATCCACATAAAAAAAGGGAAGTATGTGTGATGATGGACACGTGTGTTGTGAACAACCTCCTGGAAGAGACCTATGTTACCTCAGCAGCTTCCCCAAGTGACTGTGTTTGGGTACCAGCTTGAGGCCCTCTCCAAACATCCCGTTGTTTCTACAGTGAAATTATACTATGGGCCAGATACCTCATTTTATTAGGTTCTGCAGCCCAAACAGAAACACAGATCTACCTTATATTTTCCTGGAAAAAAACCCAAACATCTAATCTCACATGCAACTTCCTTATTTCTTCACCTGACTGTTTTTAAGTACATGTAACGTACATATGCGATACCTTTGTTTTGAACATCTGTTGTGAGATTAAAATAAGATTTTAATTTCTGGTATGCTATTGATGTTCAAAAAATGTAGGATAGAAAGAGTTATTAGCTATCTGCTGGTTGACAAGAGGGCAGGATTAGGTTTCTTTAAGGGAATTACACTTTTGATGACCCCGCTACATATAAAACATGTTAGCTAATGGGGGTGCAGAGGGGGCAGATTTAAGTGTTTGATCAGGAAATCCTGCATGAGCATATTGGATGGAAATTTGATTAGTAACCTTAGTGACAAGGGGATCAGATCCACTCTCTACATACAATCAGATCTGGCAGTACATGCTTTTTTGTCTCTTTGAAGGAAAGGAACATTTGTACAGAATCAAGACAGTGTATTGGATAATTTAAAAAGCTGTTACATATTGAAACCTGGAAAATCACCTTTTTTGTTTTATTTTGGAAATATGCTTGCAGTTACCCTGGTGTTGGTTTTTTTTTGAAAAAAAAAAAAAAAAAAAAGAGTGAGAGAGAAGAGAAGAGTAAAGGCTGTTAGCATTTACAGGAATATTTTCAAAAAAATAATCTTTTTCTAAAAGGAACTGTATTTTACCTCAGTATTTTAAAGATTGCTGGGGAAAGAAAAAAATTAGAAAAATACTATTTTCCTCTATATTTACCTAATATTTGTCCAACAGTATCATGGTACTTTTACACTGGTTTTAAGTGTTATATCTATTGAGAAAGTTGATTCATTTTGGAAAGTTAGTTTATTTTTTTAGTTCATTAAAACATGCTATCATATTTTAAACTAACGTGTTGAAAATAAATATTTCTGTGTTTTGATAGCAAAGCTCTTTTATTTGTATTTGACTTTTGAGGGGAGCTCAAACTGACTGTAGAAATCAAAACTGCTCCCTTTTCTTTGGTGAGAAGTGTAAATTGAGGACTGATAATGTGGTGATGCTGATTCACAGTAGCCAAGCATCTGGACCCAACTGTTTGTTTTATAAAGAAAGAAGGAAAAATTAACTACCTCCTGCTCTCAAATACCTTGTGCATGAAAGGGACCAATATTGCATGTAGCTGCACGGTGACTTGTAGTGTAGTAATACTCTGCTCATATTTTGCTTTCACTGCTGCCTGTGCACCTGGAGGATAAAGCAGTTCATAGAATCCTTACAGTCTCCTTAGCTGAGAGCTGAGTGTCCTCTGCTTCATGGGAAGAAGTAGCAAGGTCTGATACAGCATTGGCATGTGAGCCAGGACATTTTGCTGGTAATGCACCACCATGCAGAATAGAAGACCTGGGTTCAAATGCTGGCTCTGCTACTGACCTTCAATAAGTAATTTCCTATCAGTTTGTTCCCTCTTCTGCTGGCATACTCTGTTTTGATTTCCAGTTATGGAGGGTGGGATGAGGGCTCACACCATCTACTGTATGTCAGTACAGCATTTAGCACCAGAGCTCTTGGGCTGTGGTTAAGTGTCAGGATGCTATGGTCTTTAGCTGTCAGAGGAGATCCTGGCACCTGGCAAGGCAGGCTGTTCCTGTGCTTTACACTAAGTGTAGATTTCAGCTCTCACTTTTGGGATCTTCATATTTTTAAGGACAACAGTATGGAAATTCAGGACATGAAATCAGCCTTTGAGTTTGAAAAGGAAAGGCACGTCAAACTTTCCAGTGTGTTGTGGAAAAAAATACTCAGAGTAACCTTTTTATATAAAGTCCACTGCTAGAAGTAATTAAGTAATACCATCTGATGACACAAGGACTGTCATCTGTTTAAACTCAAAAAACTGGAAGGCTCAAGGAGCGTAGATATCAGATAACAGGAGTGCCTGCTTTGTGGAGCTCCTTAGCGACTTCATTCTGGGGGTGGATGAGAATTAAGGGTTGAAAATGTTAATTTTTTTAAAAGCTATGCATTGAGGAAAAAAATAGACAAATGGCCTGGGAATGGTTCTCAGCAGCCTCAGAGCTTTCACTAGCATTGCTCCTCTGATGTCAGGGGAACATCTTCTGGTTTATATGTACATAAACTACAGGAAAATGAGGCTCTGTGTATGTTATCAGAGCCCAGATGTAAATACAGTCCTGGGACATGCTAAAGAATTAGCAATTTATTCTTTTTAAGTAGTTGAATGAGTATTAGCCTTTCCAGTGAGTTTGATAATATTATTTTGCATTTCTTTTATACAAGAGTCTCATGAGAACACCCAAGACTTTCATTGTAATTAATTCATCTAATAGTTCAAAAATAACACACCCAGCAATTTAAGGCCTCCTGCCATTAGGATGCAGCTAATGTTCAAGATAGGTGTTTTGATTTTTTTTTTTCATTTTACTACTTGATGTCAAAATACTCGGAATTGTTTTCTTCTTATAGCTAATATTCATTTTTTCTTTTTAAATACTTACGGTCCTAATTGCAGAGAGTTATAAAGAAATGACAAAATATAGTGGAAAAAAGATTCTGATCGGATTATAAAGGCTAACAACTAACCAGCAAAGTGGAAATTTTTTTTTTAACACCATCCAATGATGTCACCAGTTTGAGGTTTCTCTGGGACTTTATTAAAATGTTTGTGACAGAGCCAATGTAAACCATCCTAAATCTAACACAGAGCTGAAAGGACTGATTTTAGGGAATGCAAAGATATGGATCATTGGGTCTGTCGAAGCGGCATCTTGAGCCAATTATTGGTGTCATCTTGAGCCAATTTAATCAATCCAAGGGGGACTCAAAGGGGGTGGGGGTGCAGGGTTGCAAGTGTTGGTCAAACATCCTGGCAAAAACGCATTTGTTGTAAGAGCAACCATCTCTAGTGCCTTGACTTACTTCCTTACATCTTGGTTTGTGCATACTGTAAATAACTGATCAATTATTTGAACTACTTTTAGGTTTTCAATTGCTGGGTAACTTTTTAGATGATGTGGTTATAGGTACACATATGTGAGCTTAAATTTATATAAGACACTTCTAAAGTGGGGGTAATTTAGCGTAAAAGAATCTAAAATACCATATAGTGTTACTTTCAAAACACTGAGGGTATACAAATATATTTCTAAAGAGTAACATCAACTGACATTATCTGAGCCTAATCTTGTATGCCAGTAAGCTTGAGAATTGTAATTCATATAATATAAACTACTCACACAGTGTAAAGGCTGTACACATGAGGAAAGCCAACCTACAACACAGTTATTAGCAAAAGAGAATTGAAGAGAGAAGCATAGCTCCTAAAGCTTAATCATGTAATTTTATTTTATCCTGGCAGATCCATAGTAAAAATTTTTCAGTCAGAAAATATATGTGGCAAATCATTTAATTTAAATTCTACTCAAAGCTTCTTTTAAAGAGTTTTGGGTTGATTTTACAGTTCACTATAACATATAGTATGACTGAAAGACATTTATAAAAGTTAAATCCCACAGACTCTCCCTTCCTTCATTCAGTAACTTCTAAAAAAAAAAAAAAAAAAAAAAAAGGTTGGGGGCCATCATTGATGAACATTTGCAAGTCAGGGTACTATGCATACTCTCTTGTAGCTAAATATGCAGTTGTAATTTTTAATGTGCTTTTCCATCACCGAAGTTTTAGGCCACAAATGTTTCTTAATAGTTCTGCAATTTCCATCTTGTATTATTTCAAAGGTAGAGACATGGTTAATCTCTGTGCAGTAAGAACTGAGAGACCAAGGTATAAGTAGATATAGATAATAGTAAGGACAAACAGTAGAAACAGCATACAAATCCATGCATATTAGGTTTAAAAATACATTTCTTTCATGTGATAAATGTAGTATGTGAATTTAAATATGTCTTTAAAAGATCATCTATGACTGTTCAAACTAAATTAGTGAGAAGAGGATATTTGCTTTGGATAAGAGGTCTTGGAAAAGCAATTTACATGTTTTGGAACTGTTAACACTGCAGCAAGTTATGTCACACTGCAGCACAGAAACGACTGAATACAATGAGATGGAATGTGAGATGAGGTGATAAAATAAAAGCTACAATTTAAAGAAGTACACACTGAACTTTACTGTTGTATCTCTGCTGTTAAAAAAAATGTCTGTTTGCTTTAACATATCCCAGCAGATGGGGAAAAGAATACTTAGGTAAGCGTCCAAGACCAACCTCTTCTACTGTACTGCATTCACTAAGTGAGCTGGTTCTTTCAATCCAGTTGTCTTTCTAACTGATAAATTTGTAGTGTGTCTAAGTATGTCTACACCTATGCTATTTCTTCAGATAGCCACTGTTGTCAGTACATATTTCTCTCCAGAATAAAGGATAAAAATCTTCAGGCCCATTACTTCTCTGTGTGTTAAGAGTATTTCAGAATATCTGCATATCTCTGCAGCAGGATCTGCTTCTCACAGTAGTGCAAGGAAGAGATGTGACACCAGAGCAATAACATTAAACAAAAGTAAGATGAATCATAAATGCAATAGTTAAATAATTTGAGATTGGAGCTTTCAAATAAACATCTTCTGCAAAAGTGTTGGTTTGTTTGACAGTGGATTAGTTCTGTTTCACCAGCCAAAAAATGTTGATTTTAAATTTGACATGCCAGCTTACAAGAATCACATATAAGTTCCTATTCTTCAATGTATTCACACCTCAAAAATACTATGTGTTTAATTTGTCAGTAAAAGAACATTTTCATTATATTTTTAAATAATATTATACTTTTTATCAGTCTTATAGAGTGTACCTTTTCATCCTAGATGTAGAAATTTATTTATGATGGTTCAACTTCAGTTATATCTGCTGGCTCTAGGTCTGTAATTTATTATTTGCTCGAAAAGATCAGGTCCAGAGTTTAAACATCCCTAGCTGAAAGTTTATACCAGTCAGACAGAAAATTATTCTCTATGCCTAGGTTGAAGTACATTACTTCTTTATTGAATTAATTATGATAAGGATCATAACTTTAAACTAGGGGTGAGGTGCTGGCTTTCTACTAGGATTGCTTGAAGCAATTTTCATCTGAACATTTTTGTAGAGTTATTGAGTCTGGCAGGTCTGAACTTTATGAGAGAGTAACTTTCTCCACAACTTAAAAGAGGTTGGACATTGATCCAGGCAAAGGTTTACCATATCCCATGTCTGTAGCCAGAAAAATTTGCACTGCATACTGAACAAATAACTACAGAACCAAATTAAACACATCTTATGAACTTTTAAAATAAAAGCAATGCTGGCCCTTTCCCTGAGGGATCGATCAGGGAACAGAGTTAATATGACACTTTACTTCTTTTTTATTTATTTGAAGTAGAAGTCTAAAATGATTTTTAGACAAGAAGGTATTAGCCTACTAAACATGTACCCATGAGTCTATTGAACCATGTATATTCAGTGACAAAGTTTATGTCACTGATTGAAAAAAGTTGGGCTTCAAAAGCAGGTAAAGATTTTAATCCTACAATGACTCTTTCCTTGCCTCCTGCTTGGATTAGAAGGCCTATGAACACAGAATGAAATTAGAGAGCTTTAAAAAATTTTAAATAGCAGTTAACAAAGAAGAAAAACATTTAATATGAGAAAAGCAGATTTCAATAGCTGTTTTGTCAAACACGCAGCTATTGCATGACCATAAATAAGATGCCCTCTGAGATTTAAGTGACATACATAGAATTACAGAAGAATTCTATGGCTTGGGCTGAAGTTAGAATTATTTATTTGGGTGGGATGTGACTATGTTTTCATCCACTTTGTGTTTCATTACCTCCAAGCTCTGCTGGCACACAACAGGTTACCTTCTGCCCCATAACAAAGGCACTCACAGGCTAGCTGTGCATGAGAACAAAAGAGGAAAAGAACACTCATGCCATTTTGGGGGGCTCTTTCTGCCAGTTCTTTATATTTCTAAATCTAATTAAATACTTGTTGTTCATCTGTGTTGTGGAATGTTAGAGAGGTTTGGAGAATGTTGGAGAATATTCCTGAATATTCTCGAAGAGACAGGAGGTACGACCCCTTTGCTATGCCCAACCCCATGTTTGGGAGGCCAATTAGATCGGCCCATACTCCGGTGCTACCTGCACCAGGGATTCGCTGTGCTACAGGTAAACACACCGGGTGTCCAATAAAAAGTTATGTTGGTGGCTGGGGTGTGGTCACGGAAGCACTATATAAGCGAAAGTAGCTGCGCAATAAACCAGAAGTTCGTTTATCAACCATATTGGTTGCACGCATTTTTCTTTGCCGCTCCCGCACATCTGGAAGACCAATCAAAGAATTGATGATAAAAAAGAGGAGAAACATTCCCTTTGTGTTATGGTCCCCTCTTAAACTGTGCATGCAGGACTGGTCATCCTAGCTCAAAAAACGTATAGTAGATCCAGCAAAGATGTAGAACAGTGCAACAGTGACAATAAAGGGCATAAAACATGCCCCCTCAAGAGAGCTAAATAGAGTAGGATCCTGCCTAGAAAGAGATAATTGGTAGGCAGACATTAAATTTGACAGAAGTCCACATAAAATTTTAATAAATACTATGAAAAAGGAGTGTTAGAAATGTTTATTCACTGTTTTTCCCAAAATAAAATGTACATGCTGTTCAGTGAATTTTTCAAGCAATAGATTTAAAACAGAAGAAACATGAATTTTTCATGAAGTTAATAACTGTACAATAAAATTTGTAGCCATCAGATGTCTGGGGGTAAAACAGGGTCTCAAAAAGAAATGGTACAAGTTTGAGGAGAGTTGTCATCAGTGACACCTTAACAAAGTGTAAACTTCATCTCTAGAATCCCTTCATCCATTGATTTCTAGATGATGGGAGATTACACTAGAGAACAGACTGCTCTCAACTTGTTGGTTTCTTCAAGACCACACTATTGGCAGCTCTGGAGGCTGGGCAGCCTTGCCAGGGATGTTCATAGTTGCTGCCACTATTGGAGTGGCCATTACCATTCTCCTTTCTCTTATCCCACCTATACTTTGTGGGGTCTGTTTTCTTTGGTCTTGAATATCTTTTCAAGAGCTCTACTTTATTCTGCATCTCTTGACTACATGCCCTGCCTGCATGGAAAACCCAGCCTTTAATGGCCCTGGGTCCAGTTCAATGACAAATATAAGTGCTAATAATAATAATAATAACAATAATAATAAAACATTATAGAATTCAAAATACTTACAGTTCATTGAGTGTTCAGTTAGTGTTTGAGATGCCCTCAGTGGTTCTTCAGACAAGTGCTCATTTGGAACATCAGCACTACCAGGTTGTGAGTCCTGTTGATCTGGTTGTTTCATGTCCTCAGGTCCTGTTATCTCAACCTTTTGAGCTTGCTTCTTGCCTGAAGTCATTAGATGCCCCTTTTAATCTGCTCTTTTCTAGCATCTGAGTAAATTTTACCTCCATTGTAGCTGGTCTTCAGGACAAATAGATCTATCTATGTGAGCAAACTCTTAGGTTAATTTCTTCATTTGTAGCCAGTTTCTAGCCAAAGGAATGTAAAACAGCAATTACAAAAGATGGGGTATCTCAGAATTCCATATTATGTGGACTATTTCTACATTTTCCCTATTATCTGTGGGTTGGGAGTCCTTATTGATTTTGGCATCTTTTTCATACACAATACAAGTTTGGTTGTCACATTTCTTCCTGTGTGAGGTAGGGATGGGCAATATCACATTGCTGTTACTTATAATTTGATAAGTCATCATCTGATCTTCATACTTCTCTTGTTAGGCCGTTACTTCTTTTGGCAACATTTTCCACCAGCCCTACATGAGGGGATGACTGGTCTCACACTTCAGTTGCACTCCTCCCTCATGGCTTAAAATATAACTATAGTTTAGGCCTTTCAAATTTGTGCTGTATTTTCAAGTGTCTCATTTCTGGTAATAAACATAACCTAAATGACATAAAGAGGGTATGATGTCTCCCATGGAGAAGACTGAATGTACACAAATATATGCACTGGGTATTAATTATTTATCCTTATTTATATCACCTTATTTATTTTTTTAGCCTTTTATTTATACCTGCAGTGTTTCTCTTCTGATGAAACATAGCTATAATTGCTAATAGCCATTTAGCTGGAAATAATGTTTAGTGTGCTTGTAGGTCCAGTAATGTACAGTGTTGTCCATTACTCTAAAAAAAAAAGGAATTTTGCCTTCCTCCTTTCTACCTAAGTAGTGCACCTGCTACTGCTACTGAGAACCATTTCCAAAAGTATGTAATCAACTGAATATCTTCAGTCTTTTTTTCCTACTGCCAGGCCTTGCCTTATTTTGAGATGGTTGCTGCAATATTGTTGACATGTTTGGGTTAGTTTTGGTGAACTCAGTCTGAATTCTGCCTTTTTTCTTACAGTATTTTGAATTCTGTTCAGGAGATACTGTATCAGAGCTGACTGCTTCCATTAACTCCATTCTTGGACAGCATGAATTTCGTTATTTGGCAAGTGTTCGTTTCTGGGATTTTTTAATATCCTCTTCCAAGAATTTTGCCCTGAATTTCAATAATTATCAAAGACTCATCTCTTCCCCATAACTGGCTTCTTCGTTCATGATTAGCAAAGCCTTTTATTATCACCTTTTCCTGTTTTGCTTAACATAATTTTCTTTGGGTTTCCATATCTTCTTCAGCTCAGGTCTTCTCATGCTTCTTTAATGCAATTAGTTAATAGCTAGCTTGCTCCTCTTGATTAACACAAGCACCTTCAAGCACTTGCTATCAGAAACACAGATCAGTTCTGACTGTTCTCCCTGTGGCTGAAATCCAGCATTTGCAGATTCTGAGCACATCTGGGAGAACAATTTGCAGGATGATTGCTCTGTCTCTCCACGCTGGCAGGAGCTGTGTCATTCTGGTAGCATGAAACTGGACCTAGGTAGCAAGTCCTGTTGAAACAGAACCACACTTTAGTCTATGCTTCTGGGCCTTCTACAACCATTTTTTTTAATGAGACTGATTTTAAAAAGTCTGTCTCTTGATCATTTGCCAAGATTTTGTTTTCTGGAAACTATTTCCACGTTTAAGGTGACTTTTTTTGAGAACCTGAGGAAGCAACTCAGTTGATAAAAGAAGCTGTGTTCAGTAATGGCCCCCATGAGTTGTAGCTATGGTAGAAAATATTTCCCATAAAAGGGGAGTCCAAATCTTCTATTTCTCCGTGTTCAGATAGTGGTGCCTCTGGCCAGATGGAGAGAGCCAAGTACCTAGTGTGCTGCTGAACAGTTCTGAACATCTGGCCTCCATGTTTTGATGACAAAAATGGAGTTGAATTCTCTCAAAAGTCCAAGCTTTAATTGCCAATTCTGAGCATTACTGAAAAGAAGGTTCCTATAATTCCACTTGCTAAAGACAAACAGAGGTTTCTCCCAACACCAAATCTTTCTCAAGTCATTTGCTGAGGATTTCCCCTTCCTTCATGCCAAAGCAATTTGTCCAGTGTATACTCATATGCTGAAGGGAGAGGAGATCAAGCCAAGGCACTGCCTTTTGCCCTCCACTAATGCTTGTGATTCTTTAGGCCTCTGAAGAGGAGGAAAAATATATGAATATTTTTTTTAAGGTAACAAATGTAAGATGGTAACCAGAGAAGTAGAGCTCTCTCTGTAGTGAATTGATTAATCATAAATGAAAATTTCAGTTTCTATTGTTTTATTACAATTTATTTCCATTTTACTGAAATATGAGATTTCTTGCCATTCTTTTATCAGAGACTGATAAGGAGTTCATTCCCAATATGCAAGATACTTCAAGCCCCCTGAATCTTGCAAGTATTGTTACTGCATCCTATTTTCACATTGAGACAAAGAACTGTTTGAAAAGTCTCTTAGTACTGTACATGAAGAAATTTGGCAAAAGTGCTACATATTCATTTGCCTCTGACAATCAGTATGTTTTCATGCAGCATTTAGCCTTTATCTTTTAATTCTGAAGTACTTTATCTTTTAATTTTGATGCTACATAGTTAGCTTTGCCAATAGGGGTTTTCTTCTAGCGCCACCATATATTTTGTACAGAGTGCAGAAAGCCAAGTTCTTCTCTTCATACATTTGTTTAGGCTTTACAGTATACTAATATTATGTTATTGATGTTTGCGAGACTGTTTTTCATGTTTGGAAGCTATTGCTGCATTTGATTTTAATTTTGCTCTGCTTTTTGCACTGTACTATAGATTAATGCAATATTTAAAAGAGACAGCAACCTACTTTAATGACATTCCTAAGTCTCAGGCCAGATTAATTATAGCATAGTAACATTTTTGCCTTAGTAACAGCTGAAGTGGGTTGTGTCAACAAGATGGAATTTGACTCACTGAGGCTGTAGCGCCCCTTTTTTAGGACTGCATGTAAATGATTACAGAGAACATGTGGACACTGAGTGTGTATTACTGTGAACTCAGCAGTGGATGAAAAACATCTGCCTTACTGAGCATCCTTTTAGAGACAACCATCCAAGATAAGCCTTTTGAAATGAGCATTCTTGCTTGGGGTTTTTTTGTATCAGGCAAGGTAAGCATAAGCTTAACCTTCCCAAGAAACCATTTCTAGGTGCGATGCTGACAAGAACTGCGACCCTTAAAGACTGGATATTACATTGTAATGCATACAGTCAGTTCTCTAAATTCATGACCAACCATCACAAAAACATCAGAGTACTCTGGGCAGCCATGTTTTTACATATCTGCCGAAGGCATGTGTTTTGGAACTAAAAAGACCTTGAAGAAGGTACTGAGACTATGTGTGATGTGTAGAATTTGCACCTAACTGTATGCAAGCTGTGTGCTCAGAAGCAGCTGACTTCATAGAAAGCTTTCTCTGATGAAGCACCTCTCCATGAGAACTGCATAAGGACAGAGCTAACGTGGATGGTTACATTCAAAGAACTAGGCTGAAGTCAGACATCGCCACTTTTTTTCAAGATGTTTGTGTTTTGTGGAGAGGTGGCTTCATGTTTGTCATGTGTATGCTGTGACTCATGTTTGGTGTTTGATGTGCTTCTTGACTTGCTTACCCAGTCTTCAAATGCCAGTGCAAGTAAGCAAACAAGCTCTGCCTTATGGGCTGAACATGAGCCCGGTACCTGTATTTGTGTGGCATTTGGCTGGAACCAATTTGTGCCTCTCAGCAGGACTGAGGAACCTGAGGATCAACAAACACCATCTGTGACAACCTGGTTTCTACTTCAGTGCAGAGCAGTCAGGAATTGCCTTGTATCTGCTTGGAAATGTAATCCACCTTTTACAGCATCTCTCAGTATCATATCTCAGGTCTTCACCCCCAGGAAAGAAGGGGTGAAGGGGTGACTTATTTAGCCAAATCATCAGTGATCAGACTCCAACATATTTTTTATTTATTTATTTATATATAAAAGGATTTTCAGAAGGGTCTGGAAACAAGTGTGAGTAACACAAACACTTCTAAAAATATCTTTGAGTGTGTAACTGTAGCTGGAAACCTGAAATTTGGCTGTATCTTCAAGCATGAACGCACTGCTACACCTGTTATCTAATCAACTTTGTAAAACACTCCAAAACGGTTCAACTTCAATTTCTGGTATTCCAGCAGTCAAATGAAAGACAGTCTCCCCTTCTTGGTTTTTTGCTTCAGTTTTGGTATTAGTAACCTTGTTTAACTTAACAGAGTCCAGTCAATCCAAATGCCAATAGATCTGAGCCTTTGAAAACTATTTTTTTTAGGTATTCTGTTATGGGTGAAAATAAGAGTAAATATCAGTGACATTGAAGTCCAGTTTAAAACAGCTTTCATAATCAATAATAGATTTCACTGAAAATAGCAAAGCCTGGTGAGAAAATACTTGTGATTTACCAACAATGTAAATCCCTGGTACCCTATCTCTGTTAACAGAAGATCCTGTTCGAGGACATTGCAAAATGATCCTACTTGTTTACATTTCTTATGAAAAACAACTGATAGAATGCATTCAAAATTTATCTTTCATGTTAAGGACAAGCCTCAACAATGTCAGCATGTTCTCACATTTAAACTCTTGTGAAAAAAAAAACAGTTAGAAAAATAATATGGACTAATAGAGGGAGTACTTTATCTTGCATATTCAGATCCAATTCTCCTTGATACCAGCTGTGTGGCTGGAGTGTAGACTTTGTGGCTGTTATTCATACACAATGTATTTGATTTACCTGAGTTTTGTGCACACAGAAAAAAGCCATAGCCCATCAGAACTCTTAGGAGGCTGCTTAATTTAGCAACTGACTGCTCAATGCTCAGCCCAAGATTAGATGCTCTGCTGTGGTCAAGTATTGTTCAGAATCCTGCTGTGCTGTAGAACTCAGTAAATAATGAGTTCTTGCTTCAGATTAACTTTTGTTTAAAGCTGAAGTCTATCCAGTGCTGGCCCAGCTTTCACACTTCTCTTTAAACGTAGATATTTCTGCTGTGACATTTCTGATGGCAAAGCATAACATTGCTGAGAGTGCCAAAATACCTTTAGCTGCTTTAAAGCACAGAGTTGTAGTATTTTATATGGTGGATATTATCAAGAAAACAGAAGCTGAAGTGGGATGCCCAGGCTGTCCTACAAGAACATCTGATCTTACAAAATATTTTTTGCTAATATGGTTCTGAGCCTCATGAGAACTGCACACAGATGAGTTCTAAGCTGTTAAGAAAGTGATTGCTCCTAAGGTATGAGTAAAATCTGTTTAGGAGAAGTTGTGTTTGTTGCATGTGGTACCAATTGCTGTGGAAATGTCTGAGCCAGGTCTCTTTAAATCCAGGTTTTCAGCAGAAGTTAACAGTGAACAAAGGTGTCTGGACAGTTTCTGTGCCACACACTGAGGGCCAAACTCTCTGATGTTACAAACTGTCAAAGCTTTACTCAAGTCTCTCTAGCTCTAATTAAATGTTTGCTTCAACAAGCATGTTAGGACTGGCCTTTTTTTGCCAGAGTTGAGCCCAAGGAAAGGGATCAGAGAATCAGAGAAAAATAACACTTCTGTTTAACATCTCTGTTTCTTTTAAAAATAAGAAGTTCCTTGCAAAGATACAGAAATAAAAAAAAACCAACAAAACCCAAATAATTTTAAAAGGCAGAATTAGAGATCCTCAGTTCAAAATCCAAAATCTTGCTCTCAGCCACAGAGAAGGAAAACTACTCTTGTGATTGTATTTTCAGTAGCAGCGCATGAAATACTTGGGTTGCTTGATTGAGGCACAGCCAGTATAACTTCGCTAGATACCTGAGAAGAAAACAGGCCTGGGGTTTCTGCAGGAGCACTGCAAATGAGTGACAGGAACACGTGGCTGTAACCTTAAACAGCATTGTGAGGGCCTTGTGCCAGAAGCCAAGTTTACAGATTTTGCAAAGACATTAAACAAACACTGTAACTTTCAACATAAACACAATTAAGGAACATAAATATTTATGTAATTTTCTTTTTATTTCACTCAATGCCTCTACCGCAGGTGAATCAGTGTTTACACTTAAAAAGTTAGCTTTAGGATACTACTACCATTCTTACCAATAATTAAACTTTTCTGGGGCAAATAACTTCCTTGCTTAGCACAAAGACATCTGAACTTCGTATCCACTCTAAAGGATCTCAAGATTTGTTTAACATCTCAGACTGATGAGCTCCCAGTACAGACAGCTGCCTTCAAAGTTCAGATAGGACATTTTTTTTCTTGTTCATGCTGAATCTCCGGATATTCCAAGAGGGCAATAGATAACATGCAATGTGAAAGTAAGGACTATGTAATGGATAGAGAAATTTCTCACTTAAACCAGCACACAGCATTACTATGAAAGCATTAATGTATGGTTACTATAATGCCTATTGTATTAGTAAGAGGTCTTGATGTGAGAAATGGTTTAGTTGTACAGTCAGCTTGAGGCACCATGCAGCTACAGAGCCCTTGGAGAGTGTCCAGTCTAAACACAACAGGTGACCTGAGTAGCTACTGCTGTCCCAACAATATGGAGACATGCTCAGCCCTGCCAAATTCAGTGAAGACTTGCAAGTTACAAATCACTCCTATGTGTGACTTTCCAAGGTTGCAGAGCTGAAACTGAGCCTTGTAGAGTGAGGCTTTATCTGAGGAAGATAAGCATCTCCCCCAGAAGATATTCCTTACTTGATAAATGTCTTGGCGTTTAGTTGAACAAAGCCCAAAATGTCTTACAGGTGCAGAAACTAATGCACAGACTTCATACAAGTCACTCAGTCCCAAAAAAACCCACCAGTTAATAATCATGCTGGTTTGTGTATAGAACCAGCATGATGAGGAAAAATCTAAAAATCAGGAATATCTGGAATTTTCCTCTTTATCCTACACCTACCAGAAATGTCATTTCTTTGCTTTTCCTGTTTTCCTTACCCTGCCAGCAAAGTGGATATTTCATTTAATTCTATTATGAAAAGAGTTCTCATTTTCTTCATACATACAGCATGGGTACTGAATGTCTCTGGATACTCTTGTGACTTATTGCTTTGCCTACATCAGGAAAAGCCTCACTGTTGGGGGATAACAGAGGAAGAATGGAAGTCACTGTTAAAGCTTAAAGAAAAACAGGCGTCCTACCCAATGCACCCTTACATGGATCTGAGAGCCAGTTGTCCTAAAGCAGCACTACACATGGACTGTTTCAAAAGTTTGCCAGTCAGCTGCTAGGTAGCCCTGAAACTGATTCCAAAGAGAAGGCAGGATTTCTCCACAGCAGGTAAATGATAGGCATTTCATAGGAGAGTTACTTTAAGTTGTCAGGACTTAGCTCACTCCAGAACTGAGGGACAAAACTGACATTCAGCTTTTGCAGCTGTTGACTATCTTCAGTTGCATTCTCCATCATCTGCTATTAAGGAATTGAACATCCTTCCTAAGCCCTCAAAAAAGCAGAGTAAGAAGAATGTTTTTTTGGTCATTCTAGTATTCAGGACTTAGGAAATGTCAGTTTTAACTCACCCCTATGACTTTCAATCATCCTTCTCTCTATAAACAATGTAATACTGGTTCAAATTGCCTGAGTTCATACTGTTTTTCCCATAGGACCCTGACGTTGTTCAGGAGAAAGGCTGGAATTGTGTAGGATGACTCAGGCTGGTGATTCAGAACCAATATTTTCTCTAGGCTCTCTTGGTTGCATCATCTGCAGGACATATAGTGAAATATGAAAAAGTAAAAGAAATCAGATGACAGAAAATTGGAACTTTTACTATATTTCATCATATTAACACCCACAATGGTCATCAACAGAGTATAAAATGAATTCAGCTGAGCCAAAAATTGCTTTTTATGGAGATCAATATTTGAAGAGAAATTTTACACCAGGTTGTTTTTGTGACTGCATAAATAACTGTTTTCAAGCTAAACTAAAAAAAATATTTCAAGCCCTGGAAGCTTTTAACTTCTGTTATGATTCAACCTTATTCGCACATACAAACAAAAATTCTCATTTTGCATATATCTTTTCAGTCTAATGGATTTGTTTCTTAGAAGATAGTGTCCTGCATATTAATGAGCCTAGGATAAGAAACTCTCTTTCATCTTAGATATGTGTATGGCCTGTGTTGCAATGAATGGTAAGGCTTTGTTGTACATATCTTTGCAATCCCAAATAAGTTAACATTGTCAGTTAACAAGAAGCATCAAGACTCTAAAATGATGCTTCCATGTTCACCCTGGAATGTCAGAGCAGGATGTGGAATTGGAAGTCTTCCAATGCATCAGCTGATTTCCCTGAAAAGGAGATACTCATCTTCATTACTTACCAATTTAATTACAAAATTCCTAAGACATACTGTCCTTACATAAGTTATATTGTAAATGATCAAAATCTCATCAAAATCTGGGAACTGCAAACTCTTGAACAGCTACACTCTCTCTGTAATAGCAGGTTGATGACAACTTGTTTTGCCCAAATCACGGTTTTTGTGGATGTTCCCTCCAATCTTCTAAGGTGGGTTGCTTGCTTATTAGCATGATGTATTTATTAAGTGGTCTCTTCCCCACTCTGCTCAACTGAGTAGATGTAGTGCTGAGAACACACAGAGGCTGTTTACTTGAACATCAGGGTGACCAAAGTTCATGAACTGGAAGAACTTTCTGCCCTCATTCATGGCTAGACTGCTGGAGGTGTAGGTTGAAAGGTGTAATTTAACTCAAAGAAGCAGGAAGGTGTAAATAATAAATGTAGCAAGACCAACCTCTTTTAGGGCACGGCGCTCCAAGGTCCAACCAGGTGTTTCAGCAAAGACTCACGAGTAGTGCTCTGAGTCTATTGTTCTCAGGGCTGACTGGCCTGGATCAGTGCTACTGCTCCAAAAGTGGGTAACCTCCTCCCTGGCTTCCTCAGGTGTGAGCTTTATTGGCCCCCCAGTCCTGCTCATGCGCAGTAGGAGCCCACCCTAATCAGGCACAGGTGGGCTTAACACAACCTCATGCCCACTACCTGGCAATTAGTGGCACCTGGTTGCTTCATTTCACTACAAATAAAAATAAGAAAAAATACTTTTCCTGTCGTAAATCCTGCGGAAAAGGATGAGAACACAGCAAATGTATATTTATAATTTGTATCTTTGTTTATCTTTTGTATCTTCTGTAAAATACTTTTTGAGCCAAAGGCACAGGATGTCAAGGGGAATGCAGCTGATTCAGCCTCTTGCCCTGATCTGAGCAGATTTTTATTTAGCTGGCCTGTGTGTTCCTGGCTCACCAATGGAAGTAATCACTTGTGCATAAATTAGTGAGAGTTTATATAAATAATAGAAAACTCCATTCCCATTCCTCAGCTTCATTACACTGGCAGAAGTACTGTGCAGCATTTAAAATTCATTTCCATTATTTACACTGATAATCTCCAGCAGTTACATTATAAATCCATGAATCTTCTCATGTGGTATCTCTTCTCTTGTCAAAATTATCAAAATAAATTAAATGCAGAAGCCTTATGATACACTCAAATCATGTCAATAGTCTTATCTGGTCCCATAATTCTTACTGCAGATGCAAAGACTGAGTAGGAAAAGAGCTATCAATGTGGAAGCTGTTTTGGAAAAAGAGAAAATAAATGGAAACAACTTTTGTGGTTGTACTGATTCTCTTGTTTTCTGAGACACTGCCAAATCAAATTTGAAGATACTCAGAGCTTAAAAACAGTCTTTGGCAGCTTTTCAAGTCTACCATTTCTTTAGGTGACTAAGTATGGACATGAGTTCTTGAAGGGAGGATAAACATTATTTTTAAATACGTATATCTACTTAGTCCTTCCAGAGCTTGGTGAAAGATATGAAGAAAATTTGTACTTCTGTGTTAATTATATCAGTGACCTAGGGAAAACCAGTATACAAAGCCCATATACATAGTGGCAGTTTTTCTGTTGGTTTCAAACACTAGCTCAGGTATATATTGAAGTAATGAGCAATTCTAATATAAATAACAATAGATCAGAATATATTTATTCTACGTGACCTAGCTTACTCTCCTTAAGGATATTTAAAGAGTCCTAACACAGACACAATTAAATTCGTTTATCTTTGCAATCTATTATGTTTAGAGAGGTTGTTCTTGTTGCAGAAGAGTATTAGAGTATTTTGTGCAATGTGACTGGAAAAACTTATTTAAGAAATATATTTGAAATGCTGGAAGTATGCAACCTCAGCTGCGGTTGGTTTCCAGTATCTTACTAGAGCTTTTAAGAGAGCACCTGACTGGATGCAATTCAGGAAATAAAACTTTGTGGCATCACTTTCTATTTGTGAGGCAAAACTTCCACACGAGCTTAGGCTACCAATGTGACTGTGAACTGCTGTCTTCACATTTCCTACAGCTTATTAATCCATGGGCAATATTTATTTGGACTACACATCTGCCCTAAAAGCTGTATGTACAGTACTAACCATTTGAAGCTATCATCAAGCCCTTGAGTAAATTCTGCCAAGCAATTTCAGGTTATTAAGTTGATGTACACAGTTTATATAGACCAAAAGAGTATTTGTGTTTCCTTTCTGAATATCTTCCCATTTATTTTTGCTGTATTTTCTTGTTCTTTCTATACAGGACAGGTTCAGCATATCCTATCTGTGAAGGCTTGATTTCTTATCATTACAGAAATATACCCCCACCACATCACAAACAGGCATCATGTTTACCATCTGAGAAATGACTGAGAAACAATTTAGAGGATGCTGAGAAACGTCAGGAATATCTATTTTTAGAAGCTAAAGT
Organism: Heliangelus exortis; assembly: GCF_036169615.1. Taxonomy (NCBI): domain Eukaryota; kingdom Metazoa; phylum Chordata; class Aves; order Apodiformes; family Trochilidae; genus Heliangelus; species Heliangelus exortis. Next base: position 7,999,754 of record NC_092430.1, read on the forward strand.
ATATGTGTATTTAATTATACTGTGTTTCTATCTTGTGCCATACATATTCCCTCCAAACAAGAAAAGAAACAAGCTGGACCACATTTAAATGTGGTCATCTGGTGTGAATGTTTTATGCAATTATCTGTTACCATTATGATTACTTTCCATCCTCACATGGCATTTAGTATTGCAGAAAGCAAAAAAGTTCAGTGTGGTTGTAGTCTATCCAATATCAGTGTGTTACTGGGAAGTTAAAATCTCATCTGAGCCAGAAATGTAAATCTGCCAGACCTCCCAAGAGTACTGAAGGCTTCTTTTTCTCTCTCTGTTCTATAAAGGATGGAAGAGATAACATCATTTCTTTTGTATCTGAGAAATCATTCTTTCTGCTTATTCCTAAAAAGTTGTCCCTCTTTCAGTTCCTTCTTCAAAGGAGAATTGCTTTTCTGAATCCTCTTGGTTCCTTTTAATTTATCATGTCATAGCTAAATAAAAATATTTTTAGGTTTGAAGACACAGAAATTATGTAGGGCCCTGTCATTTTATCTTGAGTCTTATAAAAGAATGTTTTCAGCTAGTGACCTTTTAAATCCCATGTATTAGTGAGAAAAATATCTCAAGGTTTAAGGTACTTGTTTGGTTTTTTTAGTAACTATCATATGGACCTCACTTTACCTGGGTGTATTTATCCTGTTCAGCTTTATAGAGTTAAATTAAGGGAAGGCTGGGAAGGAGAAAACAGCATGGCAATGAAAAGATCACATCATAAAGTATGCTTACATGCTTGGTGAACTGTGACTAACCAAGCTAGCAAGGCTTATGATGCTTCCAGGGGAGTCTATGAGCAAAGAACATGCAAAACCATTAAAGACACTGTCCCAGGAAGGAAGCGAAATGAACATCTGTAAAGAAAGGCAGGGCCATGCTTAGAAAAACTTTAGCATAGGCACTGTGGCTTTTCCAAGAATGCAAAGAAAGATTAAGGTCTAGTTTGGCACATTTTGTATGTACACTTGGATTGTTTTAATCTTTTGCATGCATCTTTGTGTGCACAAACAAGATGAATAAATATGGAAGTTACGTCTCAGTTTTAGTGGGCTGCGCCCCTGCACACCTTACAGCTGCGTGTCAGGTACATAGAGCCTCCTCTGCAGAGTAACTGAACTCTTTGTTAAAGAACACAGAATACATTCTCTGAGGATGCACTTGGTAGAGAATGGAGGAGATCTCAAGCTTACCATTATGGCTGTGCTGTTATCTTCGTATGGACCAGTCAAGATTTGGTTTCTAAGATAAATGAGAAAACTTTCCAATGATATCTATTATTTGTAATTCTTCAGAGAAAACTTAAACTTACCTATGGACAGCCACAAAACTAAGGTGCCTGAGTGAACTTGGTCATAAGAACCTGTAGTTAAGTTTCTGAAGTACATTTTGTTGCAAGGCATAACCTGGGTCTGAGCAAACTGCCATTTGTCACTGGAAGAGCAGCCCAGCCAGGCTGGGGGCTTGCCAGTGTAACTGCTGTCTTCTTTTACCAATGAGTCTTGAAATCATTGTGGTTACCTATGAAAAAAAAAATAATCCAGAGAATTATTTTCTCTAATATATTTTTCACCTGATCAGAATATATGAGGGAGAAAATATGAACAGGAGTAAGAACTCTTTGACCTAGTATATTTTACATACTAAGAATGTTTAATATAAAGGTACTACCGAGAACTGAAGCAAAGGGACAGCTTAGTAAATTACATTAGTGAAAACCTGGAGACCACGTTCAGTTAAATAACTATCTGAGAAGTCTCTGTTGGAGGAATATCACCTAACATTCATCAGCTGAGTAATTTATTCATTATTCACAAAATATAAGCAATTAAGTTCCTTTTAGAGTGGTGATTGCTGATGTTCATAATAGGAGCACCAGTTATTTGCTGAGAGTTGGGGTTATTCACAGGTAAATCTTGGGAATTACCTCTACTTCCATATGCTGATCCTTTCCCTGACAGCTGTTTCATTATGACAGTACAAAGCCTGAGAGGCTGGAGTGCTGACAAGAAGAGAAGTTTGTTGGCATAGGTTATTCAACTCATAGTGTTAGAAAAGTTGTAGCAGCAAAGGGCTTTTTTAATGGCATAAGTTCCATCTCCCTTAAAGGTGCAAATGTACTTTTGTTTTGAATCCAGCTGTTCTGGGTGGGCCAGCCTGATGGAACACAAGGCAAGGCAAGGGGCTGGCTGGACTCTCTTCTTTTTTCTCTGACCTTAAGGGCAAAGACTTTTGTGTCTAAATCAGAGGAGAACGAGCGTGACCCCCTCTCAAGCTGCTCAGCTCTTGTTATGAGGAGACGGAAGCACAGCAGGAACACGTTTGGCAATCTGGGATCTGCTTGTAGGAACAAAATACCATTTTAACAGTTTAAAACTACATAAGACTGCATCCAACACAGCCCTGTCCCTGGGGATGGACCAGGACAGTTTTAGCCTTTTTAAGAACAAAGAAAGAGTCCTTGCTGCAAGAACTCAGTGCCCTTTCACAGAGTTGCTAGCAAAGGAATGAATTTTTATTTATTTATTTAATGTCTTCAGCTCAGCTTTGATGAGAGGTTCCTTAACTCTTCTGTAAAGGCTCAATTTCCTGTCTGAGATAGCATATAAGATGAAGACTGACTCCTTCTCCTGTTTCCTCCCTATTGATCAAAAGGAGACCCTTTCATTCCAAGTATACAGCTTTTAATCTGGAGGTAAATACATGTCCAGTATGTAGTCCTCTTTTCCTCTACAATAACTAGTGTTGCTGCCTGCAGGTAACAGTTTTTAATGTCATTCAATCCTTTATACTCCTTCTTTCCCCTTTCTTAAGTCACAGATGAATTAGGCCCTTTTTATGCTGTACTTTTACATGTGTCTCATCATGCCATTGTGAATAAATAAATGTATGTTTAACCCCATAAATCAACATTACTTAAGCAATACCTTTTTTCATTCAGCATGTCAGCAATCTTACAGCATGTGCAATTTCAAATGAAAAGGTATTTCCTTACCAGTCTTAAGATACGTAGGGTCAAATTTCACACAAATGTGCTTGCTTTAATTTATCACTTTATTATTATATTACTTCTAATTCTGCTAATACTGATAATAATATTATTATTCATTCAATTTGAATGTCAAGGTGTAAGTCACTAGAGGGCTTTTCCACCAAAAAACCAATTTGATAGTTATTGCAACACAGGTGAGAAAAAAACCTTAGGATTTCAGAGGATGCTGGGCTAAGCCCTTCCTGGTCATATTCTTTGTATTATCAAGCTGTGAAATAAGACCCATTCTCTAACAGCACTGATATCCATGTGAGAGGCTTTGCAGTCTGAGAAAAAAATCCTTATCATCCTGTTTGTTGTTCAAATATAGGTTGATTAAATAAGGAAGAAGAAAAAACCCTGTTTTTTTAATACAGACAGATATCCCTTCTCCTCCTGCTTGCTAATATATTGTTCATTGGGCCATTGACCAGAAAATACCTTTCCCTCTCCCATCTGGATTTTAATGTTTCTTTTCTGATGATTTTTTTGTTTGTCTGGAAGTTGTGAAAGCTGGAATTTTATTTACACGAGTTAATATGAATGCCAACCATACATGTCAAATTATAACTGCAAAATTACTTGGTATATTATTTGTCGTTTCAAAAAATTCCACTGCTTCACCTGTAAGCTTAGTGAAATACACAAATATTTTGGAAACATGCTTTTTACAATTTACTTATTGAGAATTTAATCACCTAATCCAACTCCCATTCAGTGGGACATTTGTCACTGATTTCAGAAGCAGTTGGATCAGGCTCTTCATATGGAGAAAATAAATGAAAAATGCCTTATAAAAGAGAGGTTTAGAATAGGTAAATAGGGTTAAAAAAAACAACAAAAAAAAACAGTGGAACAGGAGTGGCCAGTTGTTGTTTTCACCAGTAAGGGCAAACAAGCTCAATTCAGATGTGCGTTTTTTTACAAGTTACTGTAGGTTATTCTGTCTTAATTTATCAAACCAAATGCTGGTTTTGTGTCACTCTTTGAGAGTTAGTCATGGAGTTCAGGTCCCCTTTGTTGCCAATTTCATAAAAGCAATGGTATTGTTTATCTTTGCTTGCTGTTCTATGAAATATGCTTCCCTTACTCCTCATGCCAAATTTACAGAGTGAAAACTGAGTAAAACTGTTGTTGTTTGAGCAGCTGCTTCTGTTCAGATTCACCTGCATATTAGAGATGGAGATTTCAAAGGTTCTGCTGCTTTCTGAAAACACACAGGCTCCTGATGCTCTCAGTCTCTCTTGCACATTTTTCTGTTACTTTCTTCACGGCCATTTTCTTCTATCTTCTAGAGCTTAGCTGGGGCAAAGCTATAGTGAGAAGGCTGCAGGCAGGCAGGGAAAAATTGCCTGAGAAGCTGGTGAGAAAATAATTCAGCAGAGCTAAGAAGCAGCGTTATTTGTGGGGAGTTAGTGGAGAAAGCTTCTGGACATTTTCCTTCATTGGTCATACTTTGATTAAAACTTGGTCTTGTGAATTACGTATTATACAACTAAATCTTTATTTTGAATGTTGCTTTTGTTTTCTTGTAGGACATGTTTGATTGGAGAGATCTATTTTTAAGAGAAGTTGCAACAAAATGTTGAGCAAAAATGTGTCTGTGTTTAAATGTATTGGAAACCTCATTGAAACTTACAGTGTGGGTTGGATCACTGAAAAGCAGGGATGCGTGTAAAATGGTGGCCTGTCAATGAGGAATAAAATTAAAATCTAGCAGAAGTGTAGATCAGCATCACTGCAAAATCCCACAGAGAAGGGAGAACGATCCAATGTTAATCATTGGAAAAAAAAATGCTGTAGAACCTATTTATCAAAAAAACTGAAGATACCTACAGAAGTTATGCCAAATATTTATAAAATATAATAGAGTTGGTACTTTTCCAAAGTATGTTTTCTTTTAAGTGTCTCTTAGAATTCTGTTGTAGGATTGGTATAAATTCTTAGCACTACAGAATGCCTTAAAGTGGATGTTTTATTGTTAAATTTCAAAAGACTAACAGAGAACTGGCTGTTGTTAGACATTCATGTTATGTTGTTTAAAACAGTACGTAAAAGATTTTTTGCACAAAAATTATGGATTTGGAAATCATTAGATAGCTGCTTAACATTAGTCATGCAACTAGTTTGAGTTCAGCAGCACTGTTTATAATAAACTGCTGAATTAAGTATGTGCAAAAGTTTTTGCAAGATCAGCACCTAAGATTTTAAGACATCTCCACAGAGCCAGATCATCTTAGAAAAAGGTGAGTAAAATCAGAGGCCATAAATCTGTGGTGGTTTCCTGTACATCATATCATGAAAGCTTTGATTAACCACAAATCAGTGCAATAACATTTCTGTTCTCCCAAACCCTTCTTTCACCCAAGCTCATATAATCAATTTTACCAGAACAATTTTTGAACTGTACATTTTCTTTGTGGTCCCTATATCCAGCTCCCTGGTTAGATGCACTGGAACGTAGAGTTTACAGGAGTGACAGATAAGATTTCTTAAAAGGAAGTTGTGCTCATTTCTTATATATTCAGAGGGGCAAGAAAATTATTTAATAAATAACATTTTAAAAAGGCACCTGACTACACTCACTGATTTCTCCTGGTTGTGGTAAAAGCATCATGAGGCCTCACATACTGGCTTTTGGTGCAAATCTGAGGGACACTGGTACAAATGGGAGCAGAAAAAGTACATTATTTCTCTACATATGTTCTAGAACATTTTCAGTTGTTTTCTCTGTGCATGTGATATAGAAAATGGAAGCATGAAATGAAAATATTCTGTTTGGAAAAGTTGAGGGTTCTGTTTGATAAACAGGACTAAAACATTTGTAAGACTTGAACATTTCCTTTTTGGGTCAATGCCTTGTCATTTTGTTCCCTAGGGCTAAAATCTCAGCATGTTGTCAGGCATTTAAATCATGGCCTGAACTCACATATGAAGAATGAGATGATGAGTCTGATAGTGTGGTCACTCAGTTACCTCTGTCTACCTGTCTTTAAACACAGGTGTGTCCTGTACTTCTGTATGTTGGTCATTCCAGCAAAAGACCAACACAAATAAGCTATTTTGCTCCCTTTCCTTCTCCTATAGGAGGCAGATTTTTCCCCAAAACTCCTGAGGTTCAGATGCCAACCATATTCTCATGATTTATAACATCACAGAAGTAAAAACAATCAAAGACAGATTGTCCTCATCTCTTCCTCCATCCCACTATGCTCCCTCCTCTTCATACTCATTCAATACTTTTGACAATGGCTCTATCCAAGTTTGGAGATGTAGAGAAGAAAGATGGAAAACTGTATCAGTTACTAATGGCATTTTATCCCCTGTGGATCTTTGGCTGCAGAACACACTCTGAAAAGGAGCCAGGGTTTCCAATACAAAGGGTAGGTCAAAGCAGAGCACTGTTTTGTCCCTCATCGTCTGCACTTCATGTGGTACAGTACTGTGGGCTCTTTCTCCCACAGTCCTGTGGATGGGATAAAGTTAAGCCCCTCACTTCTACAGGAGCATGAGCTGTAAAAAGGCCCAGACCTGTAGCAGCAATTTTTTTTTTCAGAACAATACTTAATGTAGTAGCTGAAACCCAGGCCTATTTTTTTTCACTCTCATTAGATCCTGATTTTACAATCAGTTTTTCATAGAACCCTGGGTTAGGGGATATTTTGTTGCACACATCATGGTCAACAGGCTGCCCAGCCAGTCCAGTATGGGACCTACCAAAGTCAGTGGGAACAATACTTTGAGAATTTACTTTGGTTTCCACCACTTCCAACTGCACAGATTAGTAGCTTACACTGACAACAGTCCTATTGTCTTCCAGGGGCAATTAGTAAAATGCTATCTTGTTCAGCATGCCTAGCAAAGAGCCTCAATGTTTGACCTTTAGTAAATTGGAAGGAAGTGGAGTGGAGAAAGAAAGGAACACTGTAGAGGATATCTATTAATGGATTCAAAGTAAAGATGCCCTTCTCTGAAGTCATTCTGTAGCATAAAAATAGCCATGTGCTCCCAAACTGGTGAGCGTGGGCAATGGGTCTGTAGACACTCTGTGTGCAGCCAGCCTCACTGGCATGATCTGAGGGTGCAGCTGTGGTATGATTCCAAGCTTTGCTATAAGCAGACTGCAGTGGGATGGCTTTATTACAGATGCTGTATCTAGCTGAAATTAAATTGGTCCTTACTGAATGTAAATGAGTGCATAATATGAACAGCACACAATTTATATAATTAAAGATTGGTACAGAGCACTGCTTGGAAACTTATTTTCATTAATGTTCTTACTGTAATGAAATTGACCCAACCAGCCTCCCAAAATGTATAGACATAAATTTGTTGTCATTTATGGTATTAAATTATGCACCTTAATTTATAAACAAATCATCTTACCCCTGTGGGCTTTATTTTAGTAGCTTCCCTTAGGTAGAAATCTTTTTAGAGTCCTATTATGCAGCAGATTAGGCATTCATCCTTACTGCCTGCTTTCAAAGCAGTCTGTCAGTTGTGATCAGATGTGCTGTATGCTACAAAGCACAAAACTCGACCTGATGCCTTCTAACCAGGAAAGCAGTTGGCAGGAAGTTCCAGCTGAGGTTCACAGTTCCAAAGTCCACAACCTTCTAATATTTTCAAGGTTTCATGTGTTTTACACAGGTCAACACGTGGTCTGCCTCTCCTAAAAGTTCACCAACAGTTTAGTAACACCATGTGCTACAGGGTTAGGAGAGAGAGAAAAGTACATTTATGTAAAATACTTATTGGTTTTGTACTTTTTATAGCCTAGACATTTCAGTAAAATCTCACAAGGGATCAGCTTCTCAGCTGTGAGAAATACAGAGGGTTTCCTTTGAATCAGTGAAACAGTTAATTTACATCAGGTGAGGATCTGACCTAAATTTGTTTCAACTCTGATTTACCATTGCATACACTGCATTACTCTCACATATGGAATCCCATCACTGCTGTATCAAAGATGTAATTAAAAACCTGCCATAACAAATGTGCACTGTGCCCTACCAAGTTCTTGTGCTGACAAACTGCCAGAGGGGAAGAGTTTGATCTTTTACTCAATGTGGCTTGCCTCTGGTCCTAAAGGTTTTATCAAAGAGCTTGAGAGAAGCAAGCCATGATGGAGTAGTAGAGTGAGGCAGCTTCAAGTAATCGGTTGCCAGGCTATCCAGCTTTCTTGAGTACAACTTGCTTGCTGTTGTAGCACCAAGCAAAAGATAGGCAGAGCAAAACACTGAGCACAGTTTGTTTTATGGTGATAGCAGCTCCTTTCTACTATGAATGTGAGTAGCAGAGTTCTGCACCAGCTGGTACTTCTGGGTGGTCTTCAAGGCTAACTTCAAATACAAGCCAGTGCAGTAAAACAGCATGGAAGTGTCAAAGACATAAGTAACTCTGGGAAGGTCCTTATCAGCACACAGGCCTCCATTTTTTGACCAGCAACACACTGAGAAGGAGCATAAGGAACCACCATTCCTGCCTAAAAATCCTTGGGCTAGGATCCATTAAAAGAAATAGAGTGTGCAGGCTATTTCTGTGAATAAATGAGCTCCGGGACTGAGTACCAAAGTAATGATCAAATGCTATTAAGTGTCTTCATCTACGTCCCAACTTCATTAATCTCTCATGAAAACATAGCTGTTAAAAATACACTGGATTTGAGTGGTGTCAGGCTGGAGGATGGTCACAGAAATTGTTTACATAGATGAAACATCTTATTCCTTTTTTCGGTTCTTTTTTGTTTCTATTCCTGTAAGTTTTTTTCAGTATATCTCTTAATTCCCCCATTCAAAATAAATTCCTAATCAGAATAAGTATAAAAGAACCCTTGAGGTTACCGTGCAGGGCAGCATAGTTCCCAAGGGGCTACTTTAACACAATTGTAAGAAACACTTTTGCCTAAGGACTTCATCTGCAGTCAACAGAAATCAACAGGAATATTTTTGTAATTCACCAGGATTTACATCAGGCCATAAATGAGCAGCATGTATTATAAAAAATGTCAGTTACTTACAGCAGGCAGAAGCCCTAGCATTCTCTGCATGGAACTAATACGTTGTTTCAAATACACATGGAAGATAACTGCCTCTTACCCTTAGAAAATTCGTAGAGATTTAAATCAGTGGTAAAGTTTTCTACTGATTTTATTCATAAGGAAATGGACATATTTGACTAAAATCATTACAAAACTTCACCGCTGATTTAAATACCACAAAATCAAATATTATCCTGGGGATAGACATCTCAAGTGATACTAAAGATAAAATGCTTCCATTCAAAAGCTATATCTGAAAGTTTCATCATTTATTTTGCTGACATTGCTTAACAATTATTCATTGAAAAAACAAACGTTTTTTCACATAGCATTGCATTAATTTGAATAACAGTATTTGCCATAATTGCAGAACTTAAAAGATCTCCAGATTTCTTTCTGCACTTATAAAATGTAAATAAATAAAAAATAAGAAACAAATCACCTGGGCATGTTAAAATTCAAAGACCTAACTGTATCTATGACATATTTCAGCTGTATACAAAATGCATTTAATCCTGTACTGAGAACTTGGTATTCAAACCAACAGCTGTAATAAACAGAACTCCATGTTTTCTTTTGCTATTAGTGCCCTTCATTTTTGTCTGCTGAGGGAAAGCTTAATTTCAAGACAAAGCTTTTGCTGGGCAGAATAGCAGAGCACACTCTGTCAGTGTTATCAGTGTCTTTCAACGTGGAACGTATTTGACTTGACACAGGAGTAGAAAAAAAATAGAAATAGGACTTGTGAACTGAAGTAAAAATATATGGAACTACATTATATCTCTCAGAAACAGAGAAGCAGAAGAGAGGCAGTGGCACCTTCAGCATCTCACATCATAGAGGAAAAAATGCTTTTGTTAAAATGCAGTGGGGTAAAGTCTGGATTGCCAGAGGAGACAGAATTCAATTCCAAATCCTTTACACAGCTGAAGACAACAGAACGCCCTAATAGTCCTTAGCAACCCAATTGCTGGCAGGAGAGAGTAAGTCTCTTACTGGACAGCTAAACTCCAGTTTTTTCTGAGAGGCACAGCATACTCTAATTCCTCAATGACAGTTGTACTTGCATAGTTGTATGGTGGCATCACAGAGGCTTCCCAAATTTTTTGTAAATGTATAATATTTTGATGCTTAAACCTGCTTACCTGACACCCTGACAAAAGTAGCAGGGAACAGAGCCAGAGAAGACATGTGAAACCAGCTACAGTTGAGGCTGAAGGTCCTTCCAAGAGACAAGGCTGCAGCATAGATCCAAGGGCTACACAGGAATTAAGAACAGGAACAAATCTGAATTGTGTACAACTATAACAGAGATGAGAGCACAACTGACTCTGCTGGCCTGAGTTTAAAGGGAGTTTCTTGAGGAGTGGGTACCAGGTGAAGCTGATAAGGGCAATTAAGAACAATTAGTGTAATCACAGCCCTGCTTAAGGGTAGTATCTCTGTCTCTTGCCTGAAGAATGTTTTTCAGTTCTTAGTTTAGCTGAGTGGAAGCGTGGAGGATCTCTGTTAATAGTCATTGCTTATTTTACAGGGACTTTACTGAAGACTTAGGGTAAAGTTTTACTTTTTCTGCCTAGGCATATTTCTGTGTCAGAATACTCATCCTTTGTCAGACTGAAATTATGACAGAGAGCAACAGCCTCTTTCTAGCCTGTGAAGAAGAAAAAGATTCAATATTTCTTTCCAGTTACGAAAAGTTACTTTTGTTTTTATGTTCATGCCTTTAGTACACTAGCAAAATTCTATATGATTATAGAAACATTTATAAAAAAATAAAATATTATTAGACTTCCAATTTTAGTTTACTTTTCAGGTAATATGGTAGATTTGCTTCCTTCAATATAGGAATAACACAAGTTCAAGTCCTAGAACTTGGAACAACTGAAGCAAAGCAGGTTGTCACATCATCATAGCTATCGAAAGCAGGTAATCACTACCTCAGAGGGTGTCAAAAAAACCCAAAGCCAAACAACAATAAATTTCAGAGCTTGCTAGTGCTAAACAAATGTAGAAATTCTTGCAAAGAAATCTACTTCAAATTGCTACCAATGCTACTGCACTGAATTGAAAGGAAAGGTTAATGTAATTTTTCAAACCATTGATGAGAGTGAAATACATTTAAATTCTAGCTGCATAACTTGAAATAGCTACTATTGCTTCCAACTATTCCACTATCATGTCATAGGAGCAGGAAGGGAACTACTCATTGTATACTGGGTTAAAAGAGGAACATTTTTCCCACAGAGTTCCTCCACACAATGTAAATCTGTTGCTGCTTTCATGATGTTGAATTCCTGTCAATGAGATTGCTGAAGGATGTGTAAAGGGATAGAGGGCAAACACATAAGCCAAAACATGGTCTCAGAGTTGCTAAAGTTTGTGATCTCCTGTGGTAGAATGAACAACTTCACCAAATGGTGTCTTGAGGTTTTGGGTGTCTGTCTCTGTTTTTCTAATGGAAGGGCAATTAGAATAAAGAAAGAAAAGTTATTAGGGTTGGATACCCTACTAGCTAGGTCTGTGATTCGTTTCTTTGGCCCCTCTCAGTAACAAGTGGGTTCCAATAGAGTAGCATTACCTGCTGGATTCATGCTAAGTCTGTGATTTGTTTTCTTTAATGTGGAGCTTTCTGGCACTATATTAACACAGAATATGTAAGAGGATCTTAGTGCTCGTAATTTTTTAGCCTTCCCCCAAAAAACCCCAAAGCTCTAAACAGAGGAATATTCCATCTTCAGAAATAAGAAAAGTCAGTTCCTCATAAAACTTTTTTATTATTATTTTAAGAAAATTCCAAATGTGAATATAATAGAATATTTGAGACTGAAGGTTTTCAAGGCTTGATTTATTTATAATGTCTTAGTGAACTGTACACCTTTCTAAGACTCTATTCTATTTCTGTTACTAAAAGCACAAATAATTATTACAAATAATTTATTATGCACTCTGCAAGTATTTATTTATAATGATTTTATGGTTACTGTTGAACACTCAAAGGGTACTGATGCACACTCAACACTCATTCACACTCACACTCCTAAATCCTAATATTTAGGGGGAAAGCTTACAGAGAGTTGCACATTAGGTTAATTTGAAGTGCAAAATATTCTTCCTGAGACCACATTTAATTTAATTAATAGAAAACTGGGGACAGACCACTAGGAGTGTGTGCTGGCTTGGAATCTAAATTTCTTCTGCTAGATTAAAATTAATATTTTTAAGCTTTTGAAGTAAAAAACAGTACTTTATATTTCTGTAGGTTAAAGCAATCCCTCTCAAAGATGATAGAAGCAGCAGCTCCTGTAAGTTTGTGTAGTTTTGTTCCATGAGGCTGTATGTGAGCTCCAGGCTGATCAGGCAGATCACTAACATGAAAGAGTCACCCTGTGCTTCTGCTCTCTATTGCAGTGCTCCAGTCCTGGTGCCAGGGTCCCCTGGTAGTCACTGTAGTTTTGTTCCTTTAGATGCTTTGAAAAGTCACCTTAGAACAAAACAAAGTATTTCTTAACATGCTGTGCTTGCAAGTAGCATTTAAACATTTTTATCATGTAATCAAAAAGGTGCAATAGCATTTGGTAAAAAGGAAATCTTTGCAGCTTGGGAGTTCAGCAAATGAAAAGTGACAGAATTCAAGTGAAACGTTTTAGTGTTTCTGAATCTGTTTCCTATCAGAGACTTAGCAGTTATCATAGCTGAGATGTAAAAAACAAAGAAAACCCAAGTTTTTTTTATACTTGATCATCAAATAAATGTAATTGCTGTTTGAATGTTTTCAGAGGTGCTTGTGAGCAGCATGTTTTGTGCATTGCTGAAATGCTGAGTGACCAAACTGGTTTACTTCAGGTACCGGTTTGCTGCATGGAGGTGAAGTAATTTACAAACTGTGTTTTGCTGTGGTGAACTCTGTAAGTGACATAAGTATAGAGTAACAATTAGCAGTGGCCAGAGAAGTGTTGACACCAATTCCTAGAGGAGATGATTTAGGCTTAGTGCTGACCTGTCAGTAAACAGTGCCAAACTTCACCAAGAAACAACAAGTTTTTAGCCTGTGAAGTGCTTTTGTTCATAAACATTGCTGAATTTTGCTTTCCATCTGGCTCAGGTCCTGAGGGCTTTATGGTTATGCCTATTGATAAAGGCCAGGTGGTCAAGTTTTGGGAGCTGTCTGTCACTTGTTCAGAAATGGGATGTGGCTGTAGTTAAGAGAAAAAGAGAAACAAAAGGCAGTGGCAGCTGGGGTGGGCAGGGGAGCAGAATTCCTCTCATTCCCAGCCTCTTCTCCTGTTCAAGCTCAGCAACACCTGGATGTTCCTTTGCTAATAGCTGCTCTGGGGATTCAGTCTGAGCTGTTGTGAAAAGCAGTAGCCTCTTTTATCAAGCAATATCTTGAGAGTGTTTGGTGAATAGATCACACCATTTCTATTGCTCTATAAGACACTTGAGGTAATCGAGCTATTCTGCCTAGAAAGGGCTGTGCACTGCCTTTGTCTGAGAACCTGACTCTACAATGATACAGTCTCCTTTTCAGGAAAGAATGTTCATATAATGGATATAGTTATTGGCTGCAGGGTTTGTTAGTCCCGTGTCTATAATAACTTCAAGACATATTTACCACAGCTTGCTAAATGTATTGACTCATTTTTGTACAATAGGACTCCCTATCCTCTTTTTTTCTACTTAATTGAGCCAAATTGTGGAGGACAGAAGGCACATTGGACTCTTTGTCATACAATATGCATATAAAACTTAATAACCTGAAATGTTCCTTTACAGAACAAAGACATCTACTAGTAACTTGAAGCTTCCTTTCTTTAAGGTTTGACACCAGTGAAACTTCTAATCCTCAGAGGAGATGCACAATGGCATTTAACGGAGTGCAATTTTATTGGTGATCAGGATGGAAATCTTATTTGGGTCTTTGTGGTCAGTGAAACCACGTTTGAGCAAAGAAAGCTTTGCTGAAGCAAATGAGGTCAAACCTATTTTACTGGTTTGAAGACTGTAAATGTAACCGAAGAAGGTTAGCTGGTACTTAACTTCTTCAGTGTCGTGCAAATGAACAGGTGGCTATTTACAACAGTGTTTGCTAAGGAGGTACTTAGGATAATATTTACTAACTAAAAGAGCAGTGGAGAGAGAAAGCAACAAAATGTTTTGCTTGCTCTGGAATTCATCCCTTGTCAGCACGGGAGGGCAACGGGCTCAGAGAGAAGCAAGGCTGCAGCTTGTTTGCCTCTCCTTACAAACTTTCCTTCTTTAGCTCCTCCCGGGGAACAAGTGATGTCTTCTACTTTGGTAATGAGTAGATCCTTTGCTAATTAGCTGTAGTGGAAAGCAGATGATCATGGCTACTTAATAGGCTTACTGACACTTCACTGAGGAGTGAATTAAGCTTAATTGCATCCTGCTACAATATCACAGTGATTCCCTGAAAAATTATTGCTATTAATTTTCCTTTTTATGTTGACTTCTACTAAAAACAAAACAAAAAATTCCATGTTGCAGAAGTATTGGAAATAAAACTAGAATGGGTGTACTAAAAGCATCTTAAGAATCTGAATTTTTTTCAAGTTTTAGCAATTCTGTTTTATTTATATATATATATAATGCTTAAGTGTTCCAACAGAACTCGTTTCTCCCTCTGCTTGTGAAAGCAATTTTGAAACAGTGGCTCACTTTTGTTCAGGGGGAGGAGAAGAAGCAATTGATGTAGAGCATATCTTGCATAGTACCAGATACTGACCATTATCTTTAACTCTGTCTACTTTTGAAAGCACAACTGAACAGGTTCTCTAGTTTAATGTTTATATTCTTCTTCTTTCTTGATAAATAGAAGTTATAAATTTATATTTAGTATTTTCTCTTTTTCAGTTGTGAGTGTTCTAAAAATTTAATTTAATTAAATTAAATCTAAAAGTTTAATTTAATTTAGTGTTTTAGAACACTCACTGTTAGAACACTCAAAACCTGTTCTTCCACCATTTTGAGAAACTTACATGTTTCCTTACAGTGCTGGACAAATACTGTGAAATTTGACTTGCAGCTTGAAAAGTTTCAGAGCTCATAAAGCCCCATTAGGTTCAGCAGAGAGCTTTTCCATTGCTTTCTTCAGGAACTGAATTGAGTCCATAGTCTGTGTTTTCACTTCCTCTGAACCAAAAGGACTTTCAAATCTTAGTCATGTGTGGGACTGATCAGAAAAAGAATCTCCTAACTGGGTGTCTACTCAAAATCACTGACTGGAAATGCTTACTGGGTGTCAAGGTAGAAGAGCTGTGTATCAACTACTTGTGAAAGGCTTGATTTCAATCCTGACCTCTTTGAAATTTGACCATCTGAGCATTCATTTCTTTCTTACATTGAAGCAGTGAATTTGTAAACAAGCTTTGTGGCTCAGGAGCTGTGAAAATAGTCAAAGCATGAAGTATTGGTAGTGATAATTGAGTAATGTTTTTTGCTAATGTAGTCAGCTAGTCCCATGGGGGGCACAACCATAAATTTAATTGCTGCTTTTGTAAACTAGGAAGAATAATTAAAAATTAAGAGCAGTGCTTATAATTTCTACTTTTTCCTTTTTTTTTTTTCTGAACTCTTTTTGCCATGGCTGTATTGAGTACTTAGAACAGAAGTGTCACAATTGCTGGCATATACAAGCTTGGCTATTGGAAAGTTTGACTTATTTTAGGTTATTGCAATGCTTGCAGTTAACTTTATTCCCTTGATAAGAACTGTAAAGAAATATAATAGATGTCTGCTATTTTTACCAGTTAATGTAACATTTTACATAATTAGTTGCTCAACCTGTAACTGAGACCAATTAAAATGGAAGATAATTTGATTAAAGCCTATAGGTCATGGGCACCGCACAGGGATGTGTCCAGAATGGAGCCCTGGAAACTATTAAAATGTTGAATAACACAAGAGCAAGATAGGATTGTTTTGCTGTCAATTAGTTGTTATAATTGGCCAGTGTCAGAGGAATGCTGTAAAACAGACTTTCAGCATGACACCTGTGAATGAGTAGATCTAGCTTGAATCTTGGACACTAATTGAGGTCAAATAATGTAATTGGAATGCTTACTTTGGGGTTAAAAGCAGTGTAAATTAGATTTCCTAATGCAGATCCTACCTACCTTTTATTGTGATAATTATATGATCTTACCTGTTACTGGCTAGGTCCCAATTTCCCTGGATAAATAAAATGAGGAATAATAGCCTCTTTAAAGACAAGATATTTGGTGAACGTAAAAAAAAAAAAAACATGTCCAATATACAAAACCTGTATGCAGACTGTTAGCTACACAGTTTAGGATGAGATTGGTCTCAGTTTCATCTTTATAGAAAACAAAGGAAAAAAGCACTGTGAGGTATGAAGATGTGCAGATAGAGTACAGCTACAGATTGTCCAATCTGTTTTTCAAGAAATGTGATTATATTTTTAAGATAATGCAAAGTAAATGAGCACAGCACATAATAATATGATCAGCATTTTGCAGTTAATTCAACACTTCTCACTACTCAGTAGAAAATAGATTTATGCATGTAGGTAAAAAAAATCAATACAGAAAACTACCACGTTATGTAACCTTAGTTTGATTAGCAGCAAAGTAAAATCAAAAGAAAATGAAAAGACAGATTATTGTTTGAAAAGAGTTTATTATTTCATATAGTAGCCATGTTTTTAATTTCATATTCTTAGAAATGGTGATATTTATATTCTTGGAATGGTGATATAGTAGATGTCCGTGGTGCTTGCTCTAGGAACAGGATGCTTACAAATATTTCCAGGACAGTTAAAGTTCTGTAAAGTCTGGGCAAATCTACCACTGACATTAGGAGGACAAAACAGGTTAGGAAGCAGACCCCTTAATAACTAGGATAAAAATGAGGCTACTAGGAAACATGAAACATGCTGTTAGATTTTGGAGCTTTTGAAGAAGTGTATTTTCTGATAAATGTGCAAATAAGGCCTGTGTTTAATCTAGGAAGAGGAGCCGTATTCTACTGGTAAAAAGCAGAAGGAAAATAAATTGCATCATCTATAACCTTTGCAGTCATAAGCTCAATGAACAGAACATCAAAACCAAATGTAAGAAAAACAAGCCTCTGTATTCAATTTACCTCGTGATATCCGGCCTTGCTAGAAGCTTTGAGTATATTCATTCTTTTAACTACAGTGTGAAAAAATCAGTACTGAGCTCCATCTTCAATGGATGAGTGTGTCTAGGGGAAAAAAATTGCTGAAAGCTAGATTCAGGGTCTATCCAAGTGACTGGAAGTAGTTCCACAGACTTCTAGGGCTGTAGACCAGGCTCTTAAATATGTAAATGAAAATTTGATTGCTTTGGGTGAGCAGTATTTCTGTTAATCATCCAGCAAAGTATATCTGATTATTTGGAACAGCAAATAGCCATTTGGTTTATGACAGAATACAATGCGTGTTTAAGCATATCAAATATGTTTGGAGTTAGGGAAAGAAGAATCTCAAGATGTTTGGGTTTGGTTTGGATACATGTCCAAAATGTGCATGTTTAGCTAAAACTCTTTAGTCTGTAGTAAGGGTTTAGTGGGAAATGAGCAGGCTTGCTGGGCTTCTCCAGTGCCAGAGAGCCAGAAGTGCCAGAGTAGCCAGGCTGTTGGTAAGAGGGAAGAGAAATTGGTGGGCAGGGACAGAAGCTTTTTTTGAACATGCAAGTTCAACAATTCAACTTTCCAAAGTGCTCGTATAAAGATATTAGTTCAATGCACATCTTTCTGCACTCATGTAGGATGACTGTCTTGAGAATGCTGTCCATCTCTGTTGTCCTCTTTTTCTCCTGCCTATGTGGCTATCTTGTGCCCTGACATTCTGGTGGGTCTTTTTGCTTTGGTGCCAGCACTGAAATTTCCTTTTCGAAGTAATGTGAAAATCTTTACAGCTGTCTTTGTTCACAGTTTCTTTCTTTCAGATGTGTGTGTGTGCATGGGGTCATGGAAGGGGAAGTGGGAAAGAAATCTGGAATTTTCTTTACCTTCCAATCAAGATTAGGGTCTCCCCTAGCAGTGGCTCTATAGCTCAGTTAGCTCTCCCTGCTGGGTGTCTGAGAACCCAAGTAGGGCTGATGTTCCCCCTGTCTACACTTAGGAAACATCCACTGTGCACCTGGGAGAATCTGATTCTGGTTGGGAATGGTGAAACTCAGGAGGCAGGAAAAACTGTCAGCAACAAAAATTTCCATGTTGTGCCTGCTGGCTTTTGCTGTTAAAAAAATTGTGTTCTACTGTTCCTTACTCCATCAAGGAATATGAATTAAGGAGAGCATTTTCTTCATCCTGCACTGAAACGGTTCTAATTATTCCTTATGCTGCTGCCAGTGATATACCACAAATCTTAAATGTTGTGCTTATGCAAAATACCAGTATTTTTCCATTCAAGAGATAGCAACTGGCATACCTTAACTCATAGGTCATAGCTAAAATTGTGCTTTACTGTCTGTGCTTTTATTAAATTTTACATTTAAAAAGCTGAAATGATGAGTGACAATTCTTGGAGTTCAGGAGTACAGGTTCTTGTACAGGATTCGTAGAAGTTTTGCTCTCCTGAAAAGTTTTTTCTTAAACAGAAGATAGTTAATTTTAATTTGATGATTAAAGTATAAGCAGGTAAATATATATTTAACACATAGAACCATGGATTAACCTGAACAAATTAGAAAAAGAATTAGATTCTTGTTTCCTTTTGAAAAGAACCATAAAAGTATTGTTCTGAAGACAGCTGTCATCTTTTATTGGTCGGGTGCATATGTGGTTTTTTGTTTGTTTTTGGGGGGAGGAGTAGAAGTCCTCTTTGGCAAAGTTTCTTTTTCTAAAAATCTCTGATTATGAATGTTATGCTTTAGCTATCCTCTGACTCTGGTTCTGTGCCAGGATTTATCAGAATGGAGGATGTTCTCAGTGGTGGTGCAGTTTTTGCCACTAGCAATGGGTTTTCCTAATAGGGCAAATTTATAAGACTTGTTACCAAGAAGGGAGTAAGGGGAAAGGAAGTTTCAGTGTGCGGTGGGTTGTGGTTTTTTTGTTGTTTTCCCTTTTTTAAAAAAGGGAGACGGAGACAAAGGATGGAGTTAATATAAAATCCTGCTCTCCAGTTAGCCTAGAAGATGACCTGCAGTTTTTGGAATTACGGTATGTTCAAAGATATGTCACTGAAATAATGTAATGCCACAGACATTAGGCCATAATGACCTAAAAAAGTATGTGTTTAGGAGTTTGCAGCTGGAATCGAGGAAGAAGCAAAACCGCTTGAAGTGAGCCAGACCCACACATTCTGAAAACCATTATTACATTTAGAGCACTGGCTAGGAAAAATATTCATAGCTAACAGTTTTCCTTTGGTTTAGATTAACTGCCACAGGATTAGCAGCTTGAAATGGTGCAAGAAGAGCTTTTACAGAGGATTTCTAATTTTTCATCTAGCTATCAACTGTGATCTGGAAGATCACAATGTGGTCTCAGTGGTGGTCTGGAATTTTAGGGTATAGAGTTTTGGATGGGTTTTTAATTTTTAATTTTTAACTAATATAGAGGACTTGGGAGAAATGGGACTTGATATGGACAACCCATAATAGGTAAAGTATTTTCTGAGAGTCCTGAAGCACTTTCTGATGATCAGAAGGTCCAAATAAGCAAGATGTCTTGGTATGTGCTCAGTATTTTACTGAATTAGGGACTAATTTATGAGTAGCTTAAATTTCAAGAGTCTTATAAGGTCTTAGTACTTTACTGTTAATCTTGTCTGTGCACAAACTAGCTTGGAGACCTCATGCTCCAAATAGCAACTTGGCATAGCCAGGATTTAACATCAGATCTTTCTTCTAGAGGTGTTTTTTGTTTATGTCCATGTGTTACCTTACTCTTCCTCAAAGAAGTTTCAGTTGTGTACCTAACATATAAAAAACTTGTATTTTGTAATGCAGAACTCGGTTTTTAAAACATTGCTTAGTAAAAACAACCCTTACCTGCAAGAAAAAAGTACTTGAGACCTGGAATCTCTATTGGCCACTACCAAATTTGCAAGTAATTTTGGTTTTGCTTGATTGTCTACATACTAAATGTCGTAGGATGATAGTTATTAATATATCTCTATAAAGCATCAAGTGGAACGCTACCAGAGAGTACTTGATAAAATAAACAATGAGTTTAACAGCATGGGAGAAGTAGTCAAATTCTACAACATTGCTTTAAAAGGAATTTTTAATGCATTTTCACACATCAGAGAGGCGAAGTCTGTAGGTAAGCTGTTGTCTTCCCATGAACGCAGTGCTACAAGTATAACAAGCAAAATACCATAAATACTCAGAGTAAATATTCATTGAAATGTAGAAACAAAAGAAAACCATGTAAGTAGTGCCAACTCTCCTGATTTGTTTTTCTTAAATATCCAAATACAAACAAGCACATATTGGAAATGAATCTTGTTAGTATGGACTGTTAGCCTGGACTGTGCTAAGACTGGATAAAATCCTAGCAAAACTATTAGCTGAATTTTGTATTGGGTAAAAAAAAAAAAAACAGTTGTAGCATTTCCTACTGTCTTTTAGTCTAGTTGATTTTTTTGGAAAAGAATGTGCAGCTGGTACACAAATAAATCCCTTACTTAGGGTGCAGCGAAGGTGAGAAAAGAGGTAACATCTTAGCTGAAATGAGATAGAAGTTGTGGTGGTATTGCTGTTGAAAAGCAGGCATGTGTTGAACCTATTTCTCTCCATCCCTAAGAGTAAGAGCTTGCTTGATCTGCAGGCACGTCAGCAGCATCGTGATACATGTCACTGAAGGTTTAATGTATACCTCAGTGTCTCAGTTTAAAATGCTCACTTGGGAGTTCTACAAACCAATGGACAAAAATTATTTTGTTCAAGTATTGAGTAAATGGTGCCTGAAAAATGTTATGGCTGCCTACCATAATATGAAGAGATCCTCTGGGTATAAAATATTGCACTGAGCTTAATTACTGTAACCATTTTAAGCGTGTCTCTGAGTAAAAAATTCCATCTGCTATGTTGTGTATGAAGAATGAGGACAAAGCACATGCCACTTGTCATTTGCAATGCAAAAGTCAACACCAACTGCCCAAGCTCCCCCCTGCCAGAGTAAAGAAATGTAGCCCATACCCAGAGGGTAGATAAGGATCATACTTGTATTAGTGTACAACTTAAGGAGTTAATTGCAGCTCTTAAGTGGGCTGATAGCATCTCAAACTACAATCTTGAAAGTGTCAGAGAAATAACATTAATATGACTGTATGATTTAAAGAGATGGGAACACATCCTCTACTGCTATAAGCCAGCATCTCTCATGTTGCCTGAGTCCAACTGGCTGTGCAAGGAATGTCAGAAGCTACTGGGAAAAGCTATTTAAAGCCTATCATAGCTTGAGCCTACTAATATATGTCTGGAAATGTGTTAAAGCTCCCTCATGATTCAGTATTGAAGGTACAGCTGTTACATAAATAATGACATCTTTATAAATACTGTACTCTTGAGAGAAACCTTTTAAATTACTTGGAACATCCTAGAGAAACAGATACTTGAAAGGGGGCAGAATCTGGCCTATACCTACCAACTTAGAAATGCAGTTCAAAAAGCTACATTGAATTCTTGTATCACTTTATCTGGAAAGCCCATTATGTGGAATCCAATGCAATACAGTTTCATTCATGTTAAATGATGCATATGAAGTATTTTATGCCATGTTGAGGGCACTGAGCTACCTTGTGCAGTGTGTGGAAGAGAAGAAAGAAAGGAGTGCAGGCTGGACCAGAATGTTGGTGTTATTAAATATGTCTCAAGATCTGTCAGGTCCAGACAGGTCTCTGGGAAATCTGGAGACAATTCTGTTTAGCCCATGAGTACAGCTAAACCAACTGGAAGACAGAGGTGTAAACAATGGTTCTTAACTCTTCATGGAGTTAAAATATACTGACTGTACTTGCTGACAATTTACTGGAGAGAAAATTGTAAGAAAACCAGCAAACTAGTACTTTATTTAAACTATTAATTTGTGTCAGACACTCTTGAGCAATCCCAGATGAAGTTTTTTGTGGCAAAGCTTGGTGTTACTGTCCTGTTAGATCAGTAGGCAGTGACTTGTAGTAAATGGCTGCTTCATCTTGTTTTCCCTGGGAATGAAGAAGGCGTTAACCTGAATCACAGCTCTTTCCCAAGGCTCCTTCTGGGGCAGTGTAGCTGTGTACCACCTCTTAGATGAGGCTGAGCCAAAAATGCTCAGTCTTGCCCTACAGCAGAAGTTCTATAGTTCTGAACCTTTAAAATCTTCATTAAGGAAACCTCTCCTGTTTTAATCAAGTGACTTAAAAGTGTTTTGCTTAGCCTGTAAATACATAAAAATTGAAGAAGATCTCTGAAGTGCTTACACTTATAATTAACAATGGAATAATCTCCTTCATACTTTTCCCTTCTCAAAGGCAATTGCTGAATTTCATCTTTATTCCTGAGTGCTTTAGGCACTTATTATTCGCAGTAACTTCTGCTGTTTTCTTTCCATTTACCAGATCAATCAATACAGATGATTTGTGGTAGCAACGTTGTCACTGTTTAATCCACAGTATATACTTGCAGGAAGGTAGCAGGAAAGTGCACAAGCCAGCTTCAAAAGACTGTCACTTGAAGAAAAAATCAGCAGTCTTTATAGCAATTAGTGACAATAGAAGCACACACCTGTGGTGAGAAACTTTGACTCAAAGAAGCTGATCTAAAAAAACCTTTAAGCACTGTGGATTCCTAATCTTAGATTTGAAGAACTGACAGAAATGACCTGTTCACCTCTGAACTAGTGACCTACAGGTGGGAAGAAGTATTGTTGGAGGCATGTAAGCAGAATGTAAGGCTGTGTTGTTTTGATGTTTAAGCTATCCATTTCATCTTGGTACAAAGAATAACAAAGAGGAGATCTGGCTGATGAAAGGTAAAGCTGCACTTGAGTTAGCTCAGCTAGAAAGCTAACTCTTGCAAATATTTTTACAATCTGCACGGTGAGGATGTGTTAATTCATTAGTACTTAAAAACAAAGTCAAGGATCTTAATACTTACCATCCTTAACTGTATTAACATTCTGTTATCTCTAAGTCTTTTTAACCTTGCTAAAGAACAATTTTGTTTTAAAAATTAATGATGCAGAACCCTTTGCCATAGGAGTTTCAAGACCTAATGTTGCTGAAGACCCTTCATTCTTGTTATTTCCCCAATTCCTTCACCAAGGGAGAAGAAAATAGTTTGTGGATTGTCTTACTAGGGTATAGAGCAAGGTGGTGTAAAGGAAACCACATGGCAATGGCAGTTGACTTAGGAGCTGTGTTGCTCCTTAGGGATCTAATGACAGCCAGAAGCCAGTGGAGTCATCAGCCATCTTCTGGTAGGAGCTGGGAGCAGTCAGCTGCTTCAATATGACATGTTCTTGCTGGATGTGACTATTAGTAATATTCCAGGAGACATAAAAAAAGAAGTACAGCAGTACTTGGTTGCCAGAGGTGAAGGTAAGAACTATCACTGATCTCTTCAAGTGCTTTAGATTAGTAGCAATATCCTAAGTGATCCCTATTGCAAGATTTAAATTCAGTAGGAGGAAGGAGGAGGAGATATGTGCCTAGGGGGAATTTGGCTAATGAAATGTTCTAGCATGGCATAAAAATTATAGAACACTAGGGCAAATAATGTTAAAGTTGCTGTTAAGATGTTTGTCTACCTCTAGAGAAACTGATGGCAGTGCTCTCATGGTTTTAGTATTAATCCTTCAAAAAGAAGGAGCAGAGGTTTCCCATAACCTCCCTCTTTTCCACCTCTTGCTACAAATAAAAGGTGCATTTCTATCTATAAAGTATCTTTTTTGATCTAAATAGGTGAGCTGTGTACACTTAACATCAAATAAGGCCCAGGGAGAACAAACTTCCTCACAAGGTGTTTGTGTTCCTGGGGTGACAAACATGATGATAATTTTGAAATCAAGTCATCCATATTGCTTGGTGCAGTCCTAGGAGAGGACTCATCAGTGTCGGTATAAGCACTGTGTGAAACAGGAATTATTTGAAGTAGATTTGGAATGTTTAGTGCAGTGGCTAATCATTGCTTTTATCCATACCCTTACTTATACTACGTTTCTCACAATTAGCAAGTAGGATGTTCCAAGCATGACAGAAGAATACTTAATAATAAAGCAAATCAATCTTGTCCAGAATATACTTTCAGAATCCAGCATCTTTTAGAACTATAACCCCACAACCTCTTGCACAAAGTATTCAGTGTTTTTCAGCCAGGAAGCCTGTATATTTTTTAGATAACCACTCATTGGAAGGGATAAAAGACCCACAAATGTGCATGTGTATTAGCAAGTAAAATCCAATCTTATTTAAGTGTGAGAAATCAAGTCCAAACTGAATTAAAATGGGAGGTGTACAGCTCTGGTCTTTCCAAAGACTTACCAAGTTTTATAGGATGCACAAAAAGTCACATGAAACTGGAGTAGCTCACTTCAAAATCATTTTAATAATGACTGATCCATTTGAATTTAAGCAGATGAAGGATAAGCTGAAGCAGGGATAAACTGAAAAGGCCATGTGCTGAGTCCCTTCATTATCTATGTGACTAGACACTACTGCACTTTATCATCTGCTGTCTCTTTTTGCTATCTCCCTCTTTAATTTTCCTAAATGGCCAGTGCACTGCTGTTGAGATAAGGTATTTAATAAGGGGAAGGATTTAGATGTTCCTACAAGACCAGCCTAGGCTCTTTTTTTTAAATGTCATCTTGATTTGTGCTTTTTTATTCTCTCTGCATAATAGGCATAGGGATTATGAAATTAGTCTGGGAGCTAAATTCCACTAACAAAATCCTTGTATCCACTGGTAACATAAATAACAATCAGTTCATAGTACACTTACCCAGGTAGTAACCACTATAAGAAGACACACAAACTGAACATCATCTTAGGTGCATTGCTTCCAAAATAAAAATTTTAGAACCTGTAGGTCTACATGTCTTTCATTGGAAATAGATTTGTCTAATTTTACTTGTTTATGACTTTTTTATAAAAAAAGCAGGGAATAATATTTTTTTTAATAAAAAGAATCACCCATAACAGATCTGCCTGCTATTTCCCTGTCTTAGACTCAGTCTGTAGCCATCCCACTGACTTTTTCAATCAGGTATTGCTGCTCAGACCCAGCTCCTTGTGCTGTACCGTGCAGGGATAAGAGGCTGCAGTAGTCTCGCTGCATTTGGAGGGTGCTGAGCCTGAGCATGGCATTTTGCAGTTCCCACCTCAGCTAAAGTGTCTCTGCATTGTACTGTGCCTAATTTGACTTAACTCTCCATACTTACAACCTTACAACTGCAAGACTGCATTGAAGGCTTGCCCAGAAGCACTGAGTGAACTGTTCCTTATGCATAGGTTGAGAGCGTTTAACAAGTCACAGGTACACTTGAAACCCTAGAGGTTGAATCTTGTAATTGATATTTTAACCTATGTGGTTTAAAATATAAGCTAGAAAGGCCTCTAAGAGAATTTCTTGTTGCAGCCACGTGGCAGATGGTACTGGGTAGGGAAGGATCTGATTCTTGAACAGAGTCTGGAGAACTGAGAGGATTGATGTCAGAAAGTAGACAATTATTTCCCAAGGCACTAGAATGAACTTGGATCACATAATACAATAGTAGCACAGTAGTTATTTGTTTTTCCAGAATACTAGGCCAAGGGGTAGAGCATTTACCCTGCAAAAGGTGTAGGGTTTTTCATACCTTAAATCTTTGTCTACAGCTGTCTCAGAAATTTAAATCAAGTGTTTAATCTACTTTTTGGTACAGGAGCAGTTCTTCTAGCATGTGAGAGAAGGATAAGCTTGCAGTAGCCTGTTCTGGAAATTCTCTGGTACCTTTCTGTAGCTAGAGGGAGGGAATTAATGGATGCAGCTGTTAATTCTATAATATTATAATGGGAACTTTATTTTTATTTAAACTCAGCTGTTATGGGCCTCCTGCTTGGGGATAATACTTAGTAGAAAAATTACCCAGGTTATTAAAGAAGCGTGGACAGGGACCTCATTTCAGACACCTGACATCAGTTTCTACCTGGAGGGAGGAAATTAAGGGGAAAAAAGTCCAGAACTTGAAAATAACAAGCTGACTGCTACAAGCAGAAATGCCAATTATGCTTTTATGCCATTTCAGGAGAGTCATGTTGCAAAGCAAAATGTTCTCACTACAGTCTATCAAGAATTCTTGTTGCACTGTCCTGAGCCAAGGTCCTTTGCATCATACATGATCATCCCTTAAGACAGCCATGCAGAGTACAACCTCTGCTCCAGAATGAGCACAGATTCTGTCCTTCACTGAAAAAGATAGTGGTTTTTCTTCTATAATATTGCACTGCCTCTTTTATCCTGTAGACTGTGTCTCATGAATTTGGAGAGAGTCATTGTTAAAGTGTTTTCTGCATTTATTGTATAAAGACTCCAGCTTGTTTCCATTGCAGAAGCTGCTATGCAACACAATCCATTATGGGGAATTCTATGTGCCCTTTCAAACAAGTAAATGGTTTAAGAGTAGGAGGAAAAGAAATATTGTTTCCATCTTTTGAATGGAAAACTAAGGGGTAAAAAAAGGAAACAACTTACCCTATATCTCACATTCTAAAACTGATTTTAACTGAGATCTGCTGAGATCTGTTTTCAAGAAGGTTTTCACAGATTCACAATAATGCTGTTCAGACATAGCTGAGCCAACTCAGAAGTGAAGGAAAGTATAGGCTGTATAATTGCATATTGTATAATTGCAGTTATTCACCTGTGCCAATTAGCCATATGCTTGGGAGGGCTGTAGCAAACTGCAGTTGAAACTGATCTGCACAGCTCTGCATCATGCCAAGGGAACACACTATTAGTGCCTAACCCATCAGGCTAACCCCTTCTTCCAAATTCTGCTGGTTTTAGCTCCCACATACCACAGCTGAAGGTTGCTGATTCCCTAAGGAGAAGGGACAGCTAACAAAGGTAACTTTTTTTCCCTGGACAGAGAAGTGGTTCTAAGGCTAGCAAGAGCCTAGCATGCTGCAAATAGTTCATGGACATTCCTTTGTACTACTTTGTATTTTCTACAAGAACACAACTTGGCTTTCTAAACTTCAGGGTGGCTCTGGTTACCTCTTCTGAAGTCTCTGCTATGATTTTGTGCATGTGTGTGTGTGTGAGTGGCAAATTTCAGCATCTAGTTTTGTGTTTTATGCCAACAACATATTTGGTTAAATGAAAGAAAAATGCTAAAAAAAAAATCTACAAGCCCAGATCTAGAGATCTCTTCTGTCTGGCCTGAAACTCCTTTCCTGCCTTCTAGATGGGTGCATTGGTGTTTCAGGTCAGACAGTCTAGCTGCTTTTGAGTAGGAGAGTTTCAGTCAGATTTTCCACATTGAACTCTTATATCCTCTATGTTAGAGAACTACATGTAAACTTAATGCTGAAAACAAGTAATCTACAAAGTGGTATATTGAGAATGCTTTAAAATTGGTCAGCAAAAATTTGGTAAAGGATCATGCTGCCCCTTGGCCTTCCTTGCTGATTTTGGCTCGGTACAATACAAGAGGATTGAATGCTACCTCTGCACCTGAGGGAATATTTCGTTTATGGTGTCATTCAGGTTAAGCTGATGGAAATGAACATTTGAATCTTAGAGTGAAGGCCTTCAGCTAAGACTGTTTGTAATGCTAAGGCAAAGTGCTAGGAAGTAGAATTTTTTTTTTTAATTTTACAATAAATGGAACTCAATGTTTTGAGTATTAGATATTTATAGGCAGCTCAGCTAACTGTTGCTTTTACAAGGTGACCAAATATAAATAAGGGTTTTTTTCAAAAGTGTAGTCTACTATTCACAAAAAAAGTACTAGTGAAAGATATGCAGAAGAGGTGGATCAAGTTATGGGCTGGAAAACCATATTTATAGTTTTCGTTTATGAGAAATTATCACAGGCAATCAGCCATCTCCTTAGCTTTAAGATGAGGGTGTTTTGGGACAAGTATCAAAAGAACTCTGGAGACAAGCACCAACACAGATCTCATTTCTACTTGCCTTGGAGCTGAAAGATACATGTGCTTTAAGAAAAGTAAGCAAATGAAAGCAGAAGAAAAGAGTGGAAGTTAGAACGTGAAATTGTTAGGGAAAATTAAAGAGATATGAAAGATCTAGCCAAATCTTGTGGTTCTAGTATAATGCTGCAAATACAATACTCTGAGCATTTTGAAGCCACCTTCACTATGATTCTCCACAATATGTGCAATGTTCATGCATCACACCTTAACCTATTTTACTGTTTTGCTTTCAATATATTATGCAGGGGGTTGGGTCTTTTTTGGCTTTTATCTTCTTTTGATGGTAGAGATAACATTGGCAGAATACATAAAAGTTAAAACAAGGTGTGTTCTCAATCTTTATGGAAACTCCAATTGTTTTTTGCTGCAAAGTAGTGGTGGAATCAGTCAAAAAGCAACACACAGGGCTGAAGGTCTTTGGAGCAGCTCTACCTTCTGTTGAACTAATAATCAAAGAAAAAGTAAGTATGCTTTTAATTTTTCTCATTGCTGTTAATTCTAGAACAATGTTGTATATGAAAAAGTAAAAAATTTTCGGTGGAAGGATAGAAAAGTGTCTAACATTAGAAGATTATAGATCTTAAATTTGTTTTGAAAGTTTGCACTTTTGCTTCAGAAAACAGTATTGCATCAGGATTCTAGGAAGAGTTTTGTGCTAGATTCTCTGAGGGATGTCTGCTCTCTTCATGGTATTGAAGTTGATGAAGCTTGGACAATTCATATTAGCAGTGCCTCAGCTTTTCTTTTAAAGTTTTCAGTATTCCCCTGGAATTATCAAGAAAAGAAAAGCTTTGGAATGATGCTGACTTGTGCTCTTGCATGGTATCTTTGGCAAGTGCATCTCAGAAGAAAGAAGCTCATACTTGTACCGGGATAACCACAGAACTTGCAAAATGAACACTGTAGCTTGCTTACATTAGTCAACTCAAACGCAGAAGAATCTGCCACCTCTTTAAGCCATAGTAATTAGTATAAAGGCTAAGTATGATATAAAAATGGGGCATAAGCAGTCTTTTTAACTCAGTTTACCAAAAGTTGAAGATTGCATAAAAGGGGTAGTTAATACAAGTTTGATTCAAACTGGTGGGGAGGCCAGGCCTATGTTTCTTTGTTTAAATCATTGCTATCAAAAATCTTCTCATAAAACTACCTCTAGTCAAAACCTCATAATTTAGCCTAGAAGTAATACCAGAATAACAGTTCTTTTTTCTGTCAAGTTATTAGTACACTAAGAGCATAGAAAGGACAGAACTGTAGTTTTCCTAATGATCTGAGTAAATCCTAGGTCTGTTCTCTTTTGTTTCATTAAGTGACAGGCTATATCATATCCTGCACCTTTTTTTTAACTGTGTTGTGACTTTTCTTTAAAAACATGTTATTAATCTTTGTTTAAACTACCTACCTCTGAAAGAATATACTTATAAAAGGGGGCTTCTGAGTGCAAGTTAAGGTTTTTAAACCACTAGTTCCCAGTATTATCAATGTTGTCAGAAAGTTATTTTCAGGAAGATCTGGCTGCAAAATGTTGTTTGTTCAGAGAGACTTTATTTGGTCTTATTTTTTGCTAAGCCTTTGCTAGCCATGTGAGGTTTTGGAGTTCAACGTTAAGTCAGACAAGTTCTTCAACTGTTGGTGTTATGTTACCTGAGATTTTTGGTTATAAAATGCTCTTTAATTAGTGTCAAACAAAGAATCAGATTGGTGCCTGATTAGATCTGTTAAGTTTCATCTCCCAATGTGTTTTGTGCCAGATTTGCACTTGAGAATGAATACGTACAGTATTAGAAGTTAATATATGATACAATTGAAAGCTCTGTTGGTTAATTGCATTTTTCATTTTGAGTCTGTTACACTAACAAGTACAGTAGGGCACAAATGAAAGGTTCTAATATCAGAAGATTTACTACATGATGTCATGTGCTGCATCCCTCCCAGAAGAATTCATGTTAATTGTCACACAGTCTTGCCAAAATCATGACCAGTGTGCAGTAATGAAATCGTAATAGCAGACAGCTGGTTTTAAAGGCTCATACCCCATGGCTTTAAAATTTTGCTAAGATATGTTTCTCCTTCAAGGGCTCTGAACTCACACCTGACCCACACAAGTGACAGAAGCTAGAAGCTCACACGAGGAGCTCTGCAGAGCCATGCAAACTCTGTACATTCTTCATGTGGCAGAAAAGAGGCAGTGTATGATTTTGGTTTTTTATTGGTCCCATTTTCTTTCATCTGGGAGTTGAACTCTATGTTTAGCTACCTATACCTGTGAAGCTGAACTGCATTACAAATTTTTAATTATTCATTACCTTCAGCACCCTCTCAGAACTTCTATTTTCCCAGGCTCTAGCCCTAGGCAGGCAATTCTTTGATGCATGTTTGTTTATTTATAATTTGGTCATTCCCATTTGGCTTTGACCTCTCCAGTTGGCTTCAAAAGCTGTGCAGTGTGTGTGGGGGGTGATTTGATAATCAATCCTTCATTTTCTTAGGTTGGGAAACACACCCTGTCCAGTATCCTCTTTTGGCTGATTTGTGACATAGTAAAGTTCATGAGTTAAGCTTCCTACTAGTCAGTTTGTTCAGCTTCAGAGTTGATAGCCCTGGAATGAGAAGGGAATCTGTGACTGTTATTTTGGGATTTATTCTCAAAGACAAAAACTAAAAAAAAAAGAACGACACCAAAAATAAAAAACCTGCTTCCTTGGGTGCCTCCATCATGCTGAAAGATTTTAATCCCGGATTATTTTCTTATCAAGCTTATCCTGACTTCTCATTGCATTGTCAAAAAAATTGTAGTATACCAGTTCTGCTGGTGTGTTCAGAATGAAGATAAGTGAAATGGGATCTTGGTGCATGTATTGTCACTAGCAGAGGGATTCCCATGTGTCCCCTGAGAGTGCTACAGTTCTATTTTATGTTGCAGTGATGGGTGTAAGTAGACATCGTGCAAAAGTGCCTCTAAGGTACTGTGCATCATGTATGTAATTTTGCATTGGGACATACAAGTCTTCAGGTGAACCAATTGTGGTGCTGCTGGCAACCCAACATAGACCTTGCTCTTGAGCAGGGAAAAACCCAACTTTTAACTGCCCCAGAAACAGAACAGACAGTGCCTGGAGAAAAAGCATCTTCTGTGATAACAGGCCAAGTAAGTCTTCTGTCTAAAAACTAATAAACAAAGGGAACCTGTTTGTATGGAGGAGATTAGTGGATATTCAAGTGGAGACTGCAGATTGTGTGCTTTGACTCAGGGAGAATTATGCTGCTGAAATCAGTGGATGTGTGATGTTAGATAGAAGACATTCCCTGAGAATGAATAGATTTCTATATGTACATTGAAATATTTGGAGAGACAAACTATTGGAATACCTGATTATCTTTTTTTTTTAAATCTTTAGTAAGTTGGTGTGTATACTACACTGCTTACTGTTGGCAAATAGATCACTTCCTACACTGCACAACCTGTGGGAACTTTGGTTTCTTTAAATTATATGCACTTGCACTTAGAACCTATTGGGTGTCTTTTTGCATAACCTAAGCCTGCCCTAGAAGTTGGGAGGTATGTCAGCTTACAGGGATACAATGCCAGGAGTTTTCTTCCAGCCCATGTGTCTTCAGGCTTTAAGATGTCTTATGTGCTTTAAGAAGAACAGCCACCACAGTTTTATACATTGTGTTTGTCAAGGCAGTGCATGCTCAGCTCAGTTAGATTTTTTTGCTGCTTCTTCTCTCTCCATGTAAGAAATAATAATGTACACGTACCATGTTGCACAGGTCTTAGTTATGCATGCACATTTTTCCTTGGTCATATTGATAAATGTTCAAGTAAAATAATATTGGAGCAGGGAACGTAACAATTGTTTTAAAGAGATATCCCAAAACAAAAAAATAATAATAATAAAGCAACTGCATTGTCAGAGGCTTAGCTGTATAAACAGAAGTTAATATTAGGTCATCTCTAAATTCTGCGGGGGAAGAGAGTAGAGAGATCCTGCTGATTATTTTTTCTTTTACACAGCACCAATGTAATAATTAAGAGCAGTAGCATAAAAGAATGAATACATGCACATGAATCAAGAGAGTGATTCTCAGAGAAATGAGTTATCACTAGCAGACTAGAAATGAAGTGTGTTCAGCAATGAGCTTGGCTCCCAGCAACTGAATTGGGGGAGGAGAAAGGTGGCTGCCTAATAAATTATACTCCTCTTTTACATGGCATTTGTGAAAATCTATTTATTAGAATATTTATAAAAGCAGATGAGCAAAGTTCAGAACTTGTACATCTTGTGACATCTCAAAACAAATATGGAAGTTGGACATCAAGAGGGGTGGGGTCAAGTCTTTGTGCTCCTATAGAATTTTCATAGTGTGCTGCCAATGCCACGTTCCTGCTGTGTTATGCTGTAGTGTGTCCATGCCCACTGCCTAAACATGAGGCTCCATTCTTGTCTGGTATTTGTACTGAAAATGTTCAGAATACACTTTGAGATAAAAGGTCTATGTCTACTTACTGAGACACTGAGTGCCTGCTGTCTGGCAGACTAGCAATAATACACTTGCTTTGTCTTTTTTAATTGCCAGCAGAGAAAGATCAGTTTGTGCAGGAGATTGCTTAAATTCCCTAAATTTCATTTTCTGTAATGAGTTCAGGAGTATTCTTCCCTCTGTTTAGTGTGAAGGATATCTTCTGCTTCTGTACCTGCCCTTCAGTATCTTTGTATCAGAATAATTAGTGGTGTTTTGGTAAATGGAAGCTGGGAGGGGGTGTACTTTCCAAATGCACTATGATTGTCTTTATCTGATTTCTGTGGGTTTTCTTACAAACCAGAATGAGGCCTAAGAAAATAAGAGAGGATTTCTTGGAAATGGGAACAGTAGTGAAAATCTTTGCTTTTTGTCAGACTTTATCATGCAATATGCAGCTGAGTCTCCCTGAGCCATTAGGTGATTGGATATGCAGGAACCCAGTTCTGTGTGGTGGTGTCCTAATAGCAACCTGTCTGTGCTATTATTGCAATTTAAAGTCCACCTCATTTTTAAGGCTTCCAAAAGAAATTAATGTCCTTTTTTTTCTGTACACTTCCCACCAAGAAGGTGAAGTTTTCCATCTTGTGGTAGGGAGCTGCCTTGCCACATGACTTCAGGCCTGAGTCTCAGTCTTCTCTGCAGTGTGGGCTGCAGCGCATCAGTTTTTTTAATAAGCCAAGTATTGTCATTTAGAATGGAAGGAGTGTTTCTGATCTACTCACTGTTAAGAGCTGGTATAATGAGAGGGAACAGAAATGACCTCTGGAGTTCTCTGCAGCCTGATGAGCTTTCATGAGGCTTTCAAATGCCACGAGTTCCACACAGATGACTATAAATAATTGCCTAGGTTGGCCTGACCTCGGGTTGTCTGAGAAGATGATCTGATAATGGCACGAGTGAATCTGATTCTGCTCTGAAGCTGAGATCTCGTTTAGGATTATACTTATTTGAACTCTCTGTAACTTAAGAAGAAAGCTTTCTGCGTGCACCAGTGCTGGAAACACATTCTGAACGCAAAGGTCACCAATGTGGCAGTTGAAATCATCATGAAATAAGTCACTTGGGACGTGAGTTTAAGCAAAACTGAAAACTTACCTCCTGTTTGACAGTGCAATTTTCTTTCCCTGGTCTCAGCCCTGGTCAAAGTTGCCAAGTTTCATATTAAATCCTCGGTTCTGCAGACCGTGGATCATACCTGTGTCTCTGTAGGACCTTCAGTGTGGAGTTCTGCATGCTTTGGAGCACACATCAATCTGAGAACAGCCTGCAGAAGGGCAAGTTGGGTACCACCTCATTGCCTGAAGGCATCCTTGCTCCTTGTTTTCCAGTGAGCATTGGTTTCCCAGAATTAGTATCCCATTTCAGGAGTTGTGGTCCAAGAAAGAAAAAATTATTAACAAAACCAGCCTATTTTACAAGCTTGCTTTCCTGACATATTAAAAAGAACAATGCTAACTGACTTGGTGATCATAAAAGCCTTTTCCAGCCTAAATTATTCTATGATTTTTTTTCTTAAACTGCTGGTTTGCAGAATTTGCAGAAAGTACTAATACTAGCTGTACTTTCTCAAATCAGATGTGCCAGTGACTGGTGGGCTATTGCTGCAAACTTTTCATGTTTTATGGTGGTAAATAATAATTTTTAGATTTCTATAAAATGCAACAGTTGAGGTAATGTGATGAATGCACTACTGGGAGAGGCACAAACCACTTCAAAACAACACACAGCCTGACAAAACACCTGAGCTGATGCTGTCCATGAAGGTGTTTGCTGTTGCTGATGGTTGTATATGCAGCAGAAAAACATTGGGAACTCCCTGGCTTGGAATAAAGAAATCCCTGAAGGTAGATGGTCTACACAGATTAACTGTGGCCTTACTAGGCCAGGCCGTTACTAAATTGCTTTGTTACTGGTACCATCTGAAAATTTTTAAAACCTCGTGGAAGATGAAGAGAGAGCTCCACAGAAATATATGTATTCTTTACATATTTTCCTTCTTTCCAAATGAATGTAAAAATAATTCAATATTACTGTTTTGAGCAGTTTCCTAAGAGCTCACAAAAACTGTAGTTCTTCAACACCAGTACCTATGCTGAAAGACAGAGCTCTGCTCATCCTTTCTTTCCTTAGCCAAAAGCAATCCATTCACTGACACAACTGTATTTGGGCAAGACTTGGGTTGATTTGATGTTGGCTGTAGTATTAATATGAATCATAAATAAATCAGTTTGGGCTATAGTAAACAGAACCATTTGGGGAGGTGAAGATTTAATTAAAAAGACTGTGTGAGGATAGCAGAGGTTTTCTAGGTGTGTGAAGAGTGACAGATGGGAAAAGGGCATTCCAGTCCAAATTTCAGCTCTTAAAACACTACATTGCTAGCAATAAATTGTAACCTTTTAATTGAGATTTTCAAAATACCTGTAGAATTTATTCACATCTTCCATTGAAGTGTAGTGGGCGATAAGTTTAAATACCAGGTATTTAGAAAATAATAAAAGATTGAAAACATTTTCAGTCATTACTGAAGTGTACTATGCTATGTTTGTGGGAGGATAAAGACAGGTGAGATCTACTGTATGGGTAGGCAAGCTTCCAAGAGCATTAGCATTTTACTTTAAGAGATTAATAAAAGCCTCAAAATTGCTCTCGACTTGGCAGGTAAGGATTGTTATGCTTCATCTTGCCTCTTGGCCAGAAAACTCAGTAAGTGGGAGCTTGCCAGATACAGCAGTCTTCCCCACTACCTGAATTTAATTTAAACCATTCTGTGCAGCCCTGATTTTAATCCTTTCATTTTGGTTTTGAGTTACCGCATATATGGCACAATGGAAATATTTTTTCAAACTTAAAT
This sequence comes from Heliangelus exortis, assembly GCF_036169615.1. Taxonomy (NCBI): domain Eukaryota; kingdom Metazoa; phylum Chordata; class Aves; order Apodiformes; family Trochilidae; genus Heliangelus; species Heliangelus exortis. The sequence goes on from NC_092430.1 coordinate 8,035,365, forward strand.
TAGAAACATATTTTAGGAGACAAAAAAACTGCCTCTCTTCAGTGCAGAATGAAACATCTTTAACTTTTACAGGAAGTATAACCACTGGAACATTTTACTTGAGAAGTTTTATTATCAGTAGAGAAATGTGGATTTTCTGTTACAATGACTTTTTTTTTTTTCCCCCTCCCTCTTCCAGTTTGTACATGTTGCACAGTGTTTCTTCAGGATGGCCAAACTTTGTGATAGTTCTCAACAAAATATACTTTTAAAATAACTAAAGAAGTGTGATCCACCAATGGATAAAAAAAATGGTGTTTTCATCTGACTTTGATTTTACTCTCCACGTTTAAAACTATGGGGTTTTTTTGTTAATTTTTTCTGAGATTTTTTACTTTGGCATATATGATGACAACATTGTTGTCACCTCCAAGGGTACATGTTTCCGGGATATGCCATCATCTTGTGCTGTAAACAGTGCAGAACAGGAAGCATGAATGTTGCAAACATCTGAACTCAAGTAAATGTGGAGAAAGTATGAGTTGCACCCTGATCTTGAATTCTGCTGCCAAAGTTGGCCTTGTTTCTTCCACAAGGAAAAGTAATAGGCTTAGATGATAGGGAAGAAAGATATTTTATTTCCCTCCTCCCTCCCCATGTTCTCACGGTGTTTTAAGTAACTGGAAAGGCAAGAAAATTCAGATCTTGATGGAACTACTACAGCATGTGTGTGATAAAAATAGTGAATTCAAGCAGTTATCAGTGATCCACTGTCAAACAGAATTCTATATTGTGTGGGATTTCACAGGCATCCAGAGTATGGCACATCCCGCAAAGACACAGTTGAGTCATTAGGTAGCTTGGATTAAGTCTGCAAATGACAGGATTCTGGTCAGGAAGGAAGCCTGTGAGGTAACCCCCCTGGATAGGAGTAACCTATTGCAAAAGCAAGCAATGGTCAGTGACCAATCTAGTAGCAGGTAGTGCCACTCCATCACCCTCAAGTCACATAGAATGTGCCTTGATACTTCTGACCTGTGGAGAAGAAAGGCCTGTGCCACATCGAAATATTGGAATATTAATGATGAGACCTGTGAAATAATCACTTTATTCAAGTAGTGTTGGAAAGCACCAAGCTTGGTGTGTCCTACTGTGGGCTCTGTTTCAGAAGGGGTGAGTACCAATGGGGGTGATTCAGTGTTGAGTACTACAGATGTTTTGAGGTCCAGAAATGTCACTCAGGGCCTAAGTCACTGTGATAATGATCATTGACTCATTACAAATAATTCCTAGAATTTGATAAAAGCAAGATTAATTTAATGAGCTTTATCTAACATTTTAAACATGTAGATCTTTCAGTATATCAGATATGCATTAATATAGCTTTTATGCTTTTTTGTGTTTTCATGTTGGCAGCAGAATATGAACATAAGAAGGAGAGTTGCTATGCAGTTGCAGTTAAAGAGTGTGAATACTTAGTTCTTTGAGGGATCACTTAGGACCTCAGAAAAAATTTAGGACATCAGAAAAAATATGCCTGCAAGTCATGGGTGTATGGATATAGCATGATACTATACTAGGACTGGGACTACTGGAACCCAGCATAGTTTACCAGCTAGTTGGTTGTCTAGATGCCAAACTCTGTGGGATTGTCTACCAGGCTGCTGTTGGAAAGGCACTTGTTTAGAAAACAATATAAACAAGACAATATAATTTTAGAAAGATCACTTAGAAAAGTGTGACTTCTGAAAAGTTACAAATATAAATTCTGTCAGTGAAATATGTTTCTTACTGATAGGGTCAAGTAGTCACTTATTAGGTGATCTTACCAGTGCTGGGTTGTTTTTATAATTGTGTGAATGAGGCCACTGGAAATATGGCTTATTTCTGTTGTGCATAGGAAATGGTGGAGTGACCAGATTTAAATGTAGCTTTCTTGAGTGCTGGTATGTGGAGAAAGTCATGAAGTCACCCGTGGGTGTTTGCCAGTATCACATCTGACATGATCATGTTCAAAGCCAAAGCAGAATGAAAGAGAGGAAGGGACTGATGGGGTATCACTGGTGAGGAAGGCTTATCTACAACATGCTGACTACCCCAGCCAAGTGTAAAAAGGCCAATTAGCTCGCTTCTCCTTCCCTTCCTGTTGTTTTCAGCCCAGGCGTGAACCACTCACAACTTCTTAAGGCTTTGAGCAACAAGCTGGTTTTTCTAAGGACTGGCCGGAAATCATTTAGTAAGCGGGGGGGAGGGAGAAGTTTCCTGTTCTAGTTACTCCCTATATAATTTCTAAGCTAAAAAGGGAAGATAGCTCAGTGGGCCAGAACACTGGCCCCAGTGTCCTTATGTGTGTTCCTCTGACAGTGAATCACAGAATCACAAAATCAGCCAGGTTGGAAAGGACCACTGAGATCAACAAGTCCAACTCTTAATCCAGTACCACTGTGGTTACCAGACCATGGCACTGAGATTTTTTAATTTGCCATATAAGATGGCAACATCGTTGTCACCTCCAAGAGGTCTAACTCAGCTGATCACAGCCCCCTGGATTTTGTCTTCATCTCAGTAGTAGTTCAAGGCAGTGAAAAATGTACATCACCTCTTTCTGCTCCCTGCCTGCCATCCTGGCAGCTGCTCTTTGCCTAATGGCAGTGCTCTTCTCTTGGCATTGGAAGACAATAACAAAATTCCTGCATCCGGATGCTCTGGGTCAGTGGGAGCAAATGCAGATTTGCTACTCTAAAGAGCAAAGAGTCTTTGCTCTAAAAGACTCTAAAGAAAAAACTGTCAGATGGCTAAAATACGTAAGACAGTTACCTAATTTTTGCTAATTCTTTTCATGTGTTTATTTCCTGATTTTTTTCATGACTTATTCTCAGTAACTTGAAGTACACTTAGGCATTCAGAAAAAAATGCGTATACTAGTTTATAAATGGTTAAAAATACTGTTTATTCATTTGAGTGTGTGAATGGTAAACACAAATTTTGTCCAAAGCCTGTGGTAAATGTGGAGATTTAATACTTTAATAGTCCTACTTAAGAGTTGCACAGAAAGTGTAGCGTATTTAAAAAACAAAGCAAAACACTAAAATTGAAAACTACAGCAGTTCTATTAACCTGTCCGGAGTTCTGTCAGCTTCAATAAGGAATGATACTTTATGGCTAGTATTCCACATTAGAAGTGGTACTGATTAAATCTTTGCTATTAATTAAAAAAGAAAACAAACCAAACCTCTCACAGGTAAATGAACAATTTATTTACTAAATGACAAATTATTTACTAAAGACATAGCATTTGTTTTCTGACAGAAATGTGTACCTGTATTTTTCTTGAACAGACATCCTCAGCATAGCTGAGAAACGTCTCAGAAAGCACAACTCTTCAGAAGAGTCCTAAGGAAGGATATGACAAGGTTCTGCAAGATGTGACATCTGGTAGATGGCCTGCTTCCAGTGACCCACGGACCCTGTCAGGTACCATGTCAAGTTCAGTTTTATTGAGGTCTGTAGCAAATTTCAGGTGACTTGGTTAAAATTGTGAATGTTCAGCTTTGTTCCTACTGTCACTTAATTTTCTGTGCTGCAGTGGGCAGCACAGAAAACTTAAATTCTACTTTAATTTTGCTAATTGCCACTTGATGGTGATGAAGGATTAAAATTTATTTTCTTCAAAATCTGAAAGAACAGGTTAAAGAGGCAGCAGATATCCTTAAATTGTACCCTCTTTTTACTTTCCAGGACAGGTGTCCACAGCCTCTTTCTTTCTAACTGTAAATTTGGAGTGCATTTCTTGTTGCAGTCCTCCATAACTGCCTATTCTCTACAGTTAGTCACAAGTTTTTTAAAAATCAAAAAAATCATGAGATTCACCTAAAATGTATCTCAATGTAACATATTTTATTGCATTTATTTTTTAGCATTTTCCATGTCTCTTATCTGCAGCCACAAGAGCTAAAACACCTCGCCTTTTATGTGAAATAGTTGAAGCATAAAAGTTGCAATCTTCTGTGGCTACAAAAGCTTTTCTCAAAAGTACTAGAAATAGCAAAATCAAAGAAAAATTGAGTTTGGTGGAGTTCAAACTGATATTCTTTAGTGAGACTGGAACTATTAGGCAATCCTTGCAGAGCTGTTAAGCTGGCAGTAGGAATGTTCAGTTTGAAAAGAGGATATAGGGTACAGGCATGTGTGACAGAGGACAGGAATGCTACTGAATCATCAGTACATTAAAAACCAGTTCAAGTTTCACTGTTCTGATTGTCCACAGGGAAACTGTAGGAGAGACAAGTGAGAGAATCTCTTTTTAAAAACAATTATCTGCAACCTGACATTGACAAAACAGTTGGTTACAAATGCTGGAGAATTTTGTTTGGTATTATGTTTTGCTTATGATTGTTTGGAAAGTGAGTTAAAGGAAAGCATTAGACTCTTGTTGTTTCTAGTATTTTTATCACTGACATTATGTTCTGCTTAGCTTCGGCTGCTTCTCCCTCTAACTCCCATAAGTAGGCCTATAGTCAACTTTCATCTCAATCTCAGAGGCTAAATAAAATCTGAAATTGAAATCTACAAGTTGGGGAAAGCAGCTGAAAGATCTGTGGTTTTCAACTCAGATTGCATTTTACCAAGCCTGGTTCTGTTACTTTTGTTTCGTATGTTGCCATGAATATTCTGTTCAGAAGTTACAGATTGTGTGTCATTTGTCCCAGGTCATTAGGGTAAATTTTCTTCTGTAGAAGCAGAAGGATGGTTTGTTTGCTTGTTTCGCTTTTTTTTCTTTCTTTCTGAGGTGTTCTGCCTGAAATTTCAGAAAAAAGGTGTGTGTAATGAGGAGAAACTTCTGAGGGCAAGAGTTTGAGTGGATATTTCAAATAGCTGTGACAATTACAGGAAAGACGTAATTATTAAATATGAGGATGTATCAATCTGCCAATAGTTTGACTGGGACACAAGTATGTGTGCATGCACATTGATTGAAATGTCTGACCTGAGCTTTTGTATCCAGAAATAAGTTGTAGATTGCCTCCTATGACACTGTCAAAATACGTCCACCACAAATATGTATAACCTGTGTTTTTTCACCACAATTTCCTTATTTTTTCCTGAACTAAATTCTTGTAAGTTGCTCTGTTCTTGATATAAACCCGCTTGGTCTGTTTTCCCCCTTAGCCTCCAAGGATTTAGTCTGTGAGGGGGAAGTGTTTAAAAATAATTCCAGTTATGGTAGAACAGCCTGTATCCTTTCTATAGACTAACTGACATCAGACCTCTGAGTTCACAAAATGGTCAGCAAAAGATCAGTAAAAACATCTAAGGATTCTGAAGGACATGCATAATTTTTTCCCTTTTCCTTTAAAGGGAAAAATGTAACTTTTCAAGCAGAAGTAGGTTTTCAGAGTGTGGAAGCCTGAATGGCACACACCTCTTGTCAAAGTTAGTACTATTACATATCCTGAAGAACTACTCAACTTCTGAAAAGCTTCCCCTCCAAACTTACATGTAGGTCTTCAATCCCAAATTAAAATGTAGATTAAATATTTAATGTTCCTATGTATGAGTAGACTCAAGAGGACAAGGAGAAAGATCTCCCCTTTTTTCTTTTCTTTTGGTTTTTTTTTTTTTTTTTTGTTTGGTTTGGTTTGGTTTTTTGTTTGGTTTGGGGTTTGGCTGTGGCTGTTGAATGGCTTTTCAGTGAGGGAGAGCATAAAGCAAGGGGCAAACCAGGAGATAGGAGACAAAAGCTGAAGGTGAGGATGCAGGCAGAAAGCAGCTAAAATAAAGAGGGAGCTAAAGAACAGTTCTCTGGTTTGCTTCCATCCTAGTACCAGCAGCATGCTGAGGCATCATTGTCACCCAGCTAGGAGACAGCAGGAGGCTGGGTGAAATTTGGTGCTGTTCTGCTTAGATACGTGGCACAATTTTCTCATTGAAGCTCAAGTGATTTTGAAGCAAGCACATGAATGTGCAGATGAGGAGAGGGCTTAGGCCCTGACATGGTATACTCCAAACTTTCAGGGCAGAAATTCTGTAAGGGACTTGGAAGAGCATGGACAAGGAGTATATGCTCAGTATTTCATGGCTGGGTCATGGTGTTTGGCAATACCTGAGGCAGGGATGACAACAAATGTTTGCAAACATGTCTATTTTAAAACATTCCCTTATTACTGTGATCCATACCAAGAGCTGTAAATCCTACAGTACTGCAGGCTCTCCTGAATGCTTTCCTCAACATTTAAAGAAACATAGAGAGGGGCTTTGGAGGCTTTTTAGAAACTCCTTTGAAAGCATCACTGGATTGTTTATAATGGCGATATTTTTAATAATTGCAATTGGAAACCCATCTGTTATCCTTTCCCACTTAGTCCTATCTAACAATGCCAGACATTCTTCTGAATTTATATCTTCTAGGAAAAATATTTTACACTTGCCAAATTTCTTGGGTTACTTTTGAAAGACTAAATCCTGAAACAATTTCCTTTTAAACAGAAATTTTAATTTCTTTTTTTTCCTAGCTTATAAGATTAGAAAGGGGAAATAATACATGCTTTTACCCCAATCATTGGCTACATTCAAACAGCCAGGCAAAACTTTCTAAACTCTGAGTATATTATTTCCTTTTGTTGCGAGTAGATTTTTCTAGCTGTAAAATCCCTTTCCTACTTAGTAGAGAAAGTGTCATATGTGTGTTTGCCGTTTTCTTGCTGTGTTCACTTAGTTTACAGAGTGTAAGTTCTTTGGGAAGGCCCCGTGAAAGCTCAGGCTTCGCAGAAATGTCTCAATAAGAACTTCACCCTGGTCCTGGGCTGCAACTTCATCATCTGCTTCTCCTCCAGCACTCTCCCATTGCTCACAGTTTCACTGATGCCCCCTTCTGCCCTCCTAGCTTCATATCAGGGGAAAAAAATCTTAAGTTTCTAGCACATTGAATCTGGGTTTCAGTACTTTTATGCCCTGGGGACAGGTCTATCCTGATTGCTTTTGTGTTGCTGCATCCTTCATTTGCTATTCGCATTATCTGAAAGTAGGAACCCTGTGAATGCATGAGAAATGCACTGAAGGAAGGAGGTGTGAGTGATTCATCTGTTAGGAATCCTTGTGTGCAAGTGTGTGACCAAAAAGCTCTAAAAAACCATGTTTGACTACACTTAGTTTTGAGTTGTGTGCCCACCTGTACCTTTTTAGCTGAAGTACCACATCTGAAATAAGCTCCTTACAAAAAAATAAGAGGATATCTTTGAAAACTTAGGACCAATTTCTGTGGTTGCTCTTACATAGTCCTTCTTACACTTACATAGTCCTTCCTTCTCTGACAGAGCCCTTTAAAGTGATACAAGACTCCAGGTACCCTTTTCACCCTGGTACCCTTTTCACTCTGGGAGCTTCTGTTTGCTTACCAGTCTCCGTGCCACTTCTCCTGCAGCAGTCAGCAAAAGGGAAGTGCCCCAGCTCTAAGATATATTTCTCAGTTCTTGCTACAGAGATCTGGTTACAGAGATGAGATAATGACCCAGACCCATGTCCTTTGCTGGTGCTACCCCTGAGGGTTCAGTTCCAGTTGAATGCATTGATGAAGTCTGCACTTTTCTAGGAATGAGAGTCAAACCATCAGTTTTCACAAGTTCTTTTTAATTGATTTTGGGATGTGACCTTGGCACTGAACAATATCAAATCTGAAAATCTTAACCTTTTTCAGGAATGGCTCTTCTGCCAGGAGTCCTTTGGTGGATGCTACACCAACGACCCTTCTGGTGGGCAGCAGCCATTCTGGGACATATCTGTATGCAGGGAAGTCCTTCTCCTGCAAGGCCTGCCCTCCCCCTGCAGAATTCCAGAAAACTCACTACCAGGAAAGGAGTTTTCAGCCACTATGCTGCCTTTGTTTTTAAAATATTAAGAGCAGTTACCACTTAGCATGGCACGATCCCTCATGTAGGTCAAAGCCTTCTGTTTGTGTTGCAATGACAGTTTGACATAAGATGCCTTGATGACTAAGACCAAAAATGGTACAATATTTAAGTCCTTCTACTATGAACGATCTAGGAATTCCGAAGTATAACATAGAATTAATGTATTTCTGGAAAAAAAATCATTAAAATCATCCTCTTTGGGATGTGTTAGCACTGACATTCCAAATGAAATTTTAGATTTAACAAAACACACATATGCTTTCTAAGGAAAAAAAAAATCCAACCAAGTTTAAGTAAAGCCTTTCTATCCCAAGTGTTCTCCTGTCTTCTGAATAACACTGCTGCTCACTGTAAACAGCAACCATGAACTGACAGAGGGAGTGCCTTCCCACCACCACCTTCTGCTCAAGGGATGTTGACATATAGGAGTGGCAAAGAGGAAGGTGCAAACAGATGAGAATCCCAGCTGAATGAGTGGGTTTTTAATCTTCTTGCACCTGTTTCCAGGAGGGAGTGTGACAGTGATAGGGTGCAGAAAGGAATGTTACAACCTGGGCAGCAGGATGTGGGTGGAGGCACAAATCCCAAGGGCTGAGAGAGATGGGGGAGGGAGGAGCAGGAGCTTGCAATCTATTTCAGACCTTGAATTTGGAAAAACAATGGCATTGAAGACAAACACATTAAAGTCAATTTAAGAGCAGTTATATATGGAGTTTACCAGGGAAAGAGATATTTACCATGATATGAATGTAGCAACTTTTGAAATAATTGTATTCCCAAAAATGTTTACTTGGAGATGATAATAGTGACTCTGCTGCATGGATTTTGTGTACTGCAGAATGTGATCTTATCTCCTGAGATAATTGCCTGAGCACAAAATGGGGCTCTAAATGGTTTGAGGTAGTCTGTTGAAAATAAAAAGTGTCCCAAGTAGGATTTACTGTTAGAGGATAGTGCAGCCTCTGCAGAGAGGTCTGCCACAGGGATGCTGATACAGGGGAGTGGGTGTGAGAGGAGCTGTTAGAAGCCTTTTCAACACTACTTTATTTATCTCTAGGAGTACAGACCTGATGTCCTCAGGGTTAGTGAGGCTGGTTGAAGGCTGGGAGGACACCCTGGATTTCCAACTGTTTGCTCCTCAGTGTTCTTTTTCATTCCAGTGACAGAGTTGTAAAAACTGGCTAAAATACTCTGCTTTGCAATGCTTCTGGAAACTTGCTAACTTGCCCCTTCCCAGCCTGCAGCTGGATCCTGTACCAGGTACTTTACTGAGAGTGATGGTGATTCTAAGGCAGTGCAGGTACTGCTTAGTTCTATCTAGTCCAGTTGCATTCATAGTCTTTTGAATTGATGCAGACCAGAGATTAATTTCACATGGTGTTTCAAATCCTATGTTATTGCTGTAAATCCTTGGGTTTTTTCCTCTTCAAGCTGTTTTGGGTGGATTCTGGCAAGTTTGACAGGAGCATGGGACGTTTTTGATATATGGCATCAAGTCCGTTAGTTCAGAAATCCCACACAGAAGCTTGTTTTTAGAAAGAGAGAAAATAAGATTAAATAGGACAGGGAATGCTGTTATGAAGGAATGAAAATATTTTCATTACCAGAGTATTTGTATGTCAACAGCTGATAGGGAATGATGTGAGACATTCCCAGAAGGACTCCCAGAGATTTTTCCTTGTGCAGTAGACCAATTAGCAGAGCCCAGATTAAATGAGCAATGTCACATTGCTGCTTGTATTAAAAAAGTGTGATATTCGGTCTCTTTATCTGGTAAATATTTGTTCTTTTTTTATCCTTGTGACTTGCATTATGCTACTTTCAACAGCTCTATGTTCCCAAGTAATACAGGGGAAAATGCTATCCTGTCCAACACAACTTTAAGATATATAGATAGATTTCTCGTGCGTAGTGTATGTTTTAAAATATTTACTAAGGAGAAGCTCTATACATTTGCAGAATGTCCAGAGGTTAAATTCTGCTAATGCACAACTTGTAATTCTTTTAAGATGACTTCATGAATTAATAAAGGAGGAAATGAGCAAATTCAGTTTCAGACACTGCCACACATCTCCCCTGAAGCAGCCCTTGAACCATCCCAAAAGAAATTATTTGGCTTAGTGTTTTCAGTCTTACTGTGGTTTTGAGAAATTTTAAGTTTTTCCTAGGGAAAACAACTGAATAATTAGGCTAAAGGTAGATAAAAAGTTAGCACTATTCCAAGGAAAAAAAAAAAATTGTTTTTGTGTTGCTTTGTCTTCTAAGCAGCTTTTGGTTTCCACTGAAGAAGTTGCTGGGTTGTGGTGACAGAACACTTTCCAGCCTTTACCTACCTTTGATTTTATGAGTCAATGTTGGTTTGAAGTGCATAGAAGAAATAGTGCTATAAAATTGCCTGTAGATTTGCACAACTTAGATCAGTGATTAATATTTTTCTCAGATAACATGAAACAGTTACTTATAATTCAGAATCATATGGCTCCTTTGGAAGTGGTGTAATCTGCATGACATGGCAGTTATGTGCATCCACTGAAAGCAGGTGGAGTCAGTGGAATCCAATTCTTTTTTATAGTAGTAGTTAAAGGACTGGCATTTCACAAGGCAGTCTTATGCATACCATTTCTTTCCTACGTGTTCATTCATTGCTGTTTACACCACATATGTGTCTTCTCCTTCAGTACTGCTTTTTTGTGGGGAGGTTTGGCTTTTTTATTATTGTGTTTTGTTTTTGTTGTTTGGTTGGTTGGGTTTTTTGTCAATTGCCATTTCTAAACACAAAGCAAGAGACCTCTGTTTGTCTGGTCAGAGGAGCACTGCAGAGATGTACAATTAATTCCACTAGCAGTATCTCTTAATAACATTGCAATAAGCTCCAGAACAGGCTCAGGATCCTACTGCCCAAGTCACTATATGTACCTACTGCAATCCTTTCCCTTATAAAGCTTATAATAATGCCTGAGCTTGGAGTTTCAAAAGGCCCTAAGTAGTTTTGTATTTTCTGTCTCCAGGGGACATTGGATACCAAAGAGTTGCTTTGGGACTAAATGCAATTTCTTCTCCTCATGCTTTTTTAGATTTTCTTCTGAGATTCTTAGATCACTTCTTTTTAGCTACTCCCAAGTTTAAAGGAATCAAGATGATACCATTTCTGGAAACTGGGGGTTGGACTAGATGATCTTTCGAGGTCCCTTCCAACCCCTAGGATTCTATGATTCTATGATTCTATGATACCACCAGCTATGATGTCAGGGGGATGATGGGAACCTGCCTTCTGAGGCTAAAAGTCAAAATGCCCATGCTAAAATGGAAGGTTGAATTGTGTCACAAAACACCGATTTCCTCCATTGCTCCTGTGTACATACCTGGAGTTTTACAGCATTTGTTGCTTCTCTACACATACTTGGTAATGCACATCTATTTTTATTTTGCAGTTATTTTCTTTTAGTTGTTTGTGTATGCATGTAAATGTGCTCAGGAGAGAGCATTTTTCTCCTGCTAGTCTTAAAATGTTTTTATCTGTTATTTATGGAGTGCACCTCTCGAGAGCAAATCAGAAATAATACAAATAGATGTGTTGTTCCTATCCCACTCAAAAAATCCCAGAACATGAGGGTACTTTGCTGCAAATGAATGAAGCCCCCTGGATACTGCTTCCCACAGGGAAAAAGGAGCAGGCCTATTGCAGACATCAAGTTTATGGGCTGCTGCTTTCCATTGAGAGGGATGTGAGTGAAAATAAAGTAGTAAAATGCGTGTCTAATGTTGATCCTCAAACAGTGGAGTTTGAAATGGGTTATTCCCACCCCTAAGTATTGCTGGGGTCACTTGGAAGAGGAGAGACTGTAGGGATTACGCTATGGGTGGGGATCCACAAACAAGAATGCAATGAATAACTTGACAAAATTGTGCACTGCTCTACCCGCTGCAGAGAAGCCTTCACCTCTTGCTGGAGTTTTTTTGGCATCTAGAAGAGCTTATCTTCAAGTAACTTGTAGACTGTAAGGTGAATTGCAAAAGAGGAATGCAGACAGCTTCTCCTATCAGCACATTGTTTTGGTTAAGACTCTAGTGCAGTTTTGTAAAAATGCAGTTGGGGGAAGGGAAATAGGACAAAGTCAGCATGTCCTCTGGGTTTTCTTAGCTGATCAAACAAGCTCATTAGGAAATTGACACTTCTAGGGTTAGAAAAGAATTGTCATGCTATTTCAGTTTTCATATGATTTCAAACACTGTACCTGGCTGTCTAAAGAACAACCAGACTAAAACAAGCTCTTGCAGCTCTGGCTGGAAATACAGCAGTGAGGGCACAAAAGCCAGCATTGTCAGCAGAGGTACGACAGGATTATTTTGAGAAAGGAATATTTTTAGGTCTGACTTGTGGGGGACTGTGGATCTTGCAGCACTCTGGAGGTTGGTGAGAGCAAAATCCACAGAAAATCACCTTTTCTATTATTTTTTTCTTCTTTGTTTCAGGGTTATCTGCTAACTTCTGTTTGTTCATGACTTATACAAGATAATGATAGTTACAATTCCCTGCAGAGCTGCCCATCCTGTATGTCCCTCTCCTGACTAGATTAGTTTGACTCTTACAGGTTCCCTGATGCAAAGAGCCTCTTGGAAAATTCAGATGTGATTTTTTTTTTTGTCCCCAATCATAGATTAAAATGTGCTCTTGCATTTTCTAGCTCACTTCTGCAGATAATTAATGAAGAAGGAAAAAGAAAGAAAAAAAAAATCTACTTGATGTGCTGTCTTTAAGTGAACTTTTTCACAGCTCCAGCACTGAGAATCACCGCTAGCTTTGGGGACTTTATCTTTTGCATTGGAGCCACCATGTCTCTCTTCCCATCATCTTCTCTGCCCAGAACACCTCTGGAGTAGTCACTTAGATCTTTTTTTACCAGGCCTGCTACCTAGTTCTCTTCCTCCTTTGTTCCTGTCATTTCTCTCTCTTCTATTATAGTTCTTAACCAGCTTCTGCTCCACAGAAGGTTCAGAGGTTGCTGACTATTTCTTCAACTTTTTTCACATACTTAGTGACCTTTACAGTCAGTGGTTTTGCAGTTTATCCTTAGAGAAGTAGGATCCTGTTGGTCTTCTCAGGTAACTGAAGCATGCAAAATAAAGCCTCTAATTTCAAAATGATTTCATGATGTGTTAAAATATGGGGTATCATTTTGGTGATAAATCTCATCCATGCTTCTTGGGCTTCAGGGTTCCATACAGTCATCTGCAGAGCTCACAGCATTCTGTGCCCTTAATGTGCTTTCTCAAAGAAGGGAGACAGTTTGGAGAGGTGTGTGCAGTTTCTGTTTCTTTTCTTGAGAAATTCAAAATGTTAATAAGCAAAATAAAAAAAATCAGCATGGCCGGGGAAGAGGGGTTGTAGATATTTGTGCTAGTTCTGTGATGGAGAATAATGAACATCTGTAACTTCTTGGATAAGGGCTGCTGTGATGAAACCTATTCTTCCTTCCTCAGAAGTACTCCAGCTGAGCTCTGCCCTTTATCTATGGAGGTCCCCTGTCCTGCTCTTTATTCTCTTCTCTAGGATGTTCCTAGCAAAACAGGATCGCAATAAAATGCGGGATTATCTCCTGTGGTCCAGTGCCTTTAATGAAACTATTTGTATGAGTAAGGGACAGTGTGTGGGTATGAGTCGCCCTGGAACTACTTGTTCTCTTCAGGACAGCCTTCGGGAGGAGGGGGCGGGCAACATCTGCAAGGATACTGGGGAGAAGGTTACCGCAGGCAAACTTTGTTATTTGATCACTGGTGAAAAGACAGGGAGGGAAATGCTCAGCTCCACCGACTGGCAGTTGCTAAGCTGTATTTGGACAGGTACACAGACGATTATATCTGAGTACTACCAAGGAGCATTGCAGTTGTTAACAAGACAAGATTTGCAAATTCCTTGTCAGCAAATGCCTTTAGGAAGGCAACAACAGGAAATAAAGAAAGGAGTCCCTGTCTTCCATGGCCATTTCTGTTGCCTGAAAACCTTTCTTTTACCCTGTGCAGCTGAGAGACATTTCCTGAGTGCAAATGCTGCTTCAGGCCCAATGCACTTGTGTCGTTCTGTAATAGCAGGAATATAGACCTCACTGTGGCATGTTGTAGGAGCATATTTATTGTACAGGGTGTATTTATAGCTATGAAATTAGCAGGATTGCAAAGGCTAAAAGCCAAGTACATAAATGTAAATAAAGCTTATATAAATGTTGTATCTTTTATAAATGTATTATTTCAGTCTTAAATCTGAATACGACAAAAGTGAAATGATAGCACTGAAGCTATTTTCTAGTAGCTGATTTTAATGTCCCTCCATAAATACAGATAGATAACTTACTCTTATCCCAACATGTATTTTTCCCCAGAAAATACATTTTGTGCCAGATGAACCTCTTGTTTATTGTAAGCAATGTAAATCTATACAGTTTGCCAAACACTTAAAAAGCAAATGTTGAATAGAAGGAACTTTTTGCTGAACCAAAGTTTGATTACTCATTTGCACTTTTTGGTTACTCCAACTTCATTTATACATGTATTAGAGTAACTCCTGTGAAGTCTCATGTGGTCAAACATACCCCTGTGGGAACCCATCATGCTGAATTTGGTTCCTTTTGGTTCCTTAGATTTCTTTTACTTATTTTTTAGGATAGACCTTAAGTTGATTTTTTTTTTATGGGTAAGAATTAACCGAGAAATCTCACTGTATGCCCCGACATTCAGAGGGAATCAGCAAGGCTCTAATTCCCTTTTACTGGAGCTGTCAGCTGAAAAGGAAGACACGCAAGTGCTTCAGTCTTCAAGTGTCTATTCAAACTGTTAGGGAAATGTAATCTACCAGTAAAAAGTCTTCCAGTTGAACTTCAGTTCTACATGATGGACTAATCTTGGAGTGTCTCTATCCAGGGCTAGATCATCTTCCTTGATATTACAGTACAGCAAATAATTGTGGGGAGTTAAGTAGGAAAAGAAAAGCTCTGGTACTAGCGATCACTGGGTTCAAACTTTTTCTAGTTTATGTCCCTGGTTTTGTCCATTATTTCACTTGAAGGGTCCAGTTAAGTGAAACTGTGAATTGGCCAGGCTGTTTTCATGATTTTTATGCTGGCTAGATGGTAAATGAGGTAAATGAGTATTCAGTGTAGGGAAGAGAGAGAGCATGATGTCTTCATTTTGCTTCCTGGTAACCAAATCATAACCCCCTTACTAGTGCACATCTGCTCCAGCTCCTTTTCCAAGGAGCTTCATTAAATGCTTTAGAAGCATCAAATTTTGCAAGATATCTGCAGAGTTTATTTCTAGTTGGTATGATGGCAAAAATAAAGGGATTACATTGACTTCTGTAGTTTTTTCACATCCTTCACTGGCAGACACAGAAGCCACATCAGACACAGGCCAGGCTGCTCTGAGCACTCTTCTGTCCCTCCCTTATGAGAGCCCCACATTACACCTCTGCCTCAGCACCTGCCTGGGCAGTGTGTGTGGCAGCACTATGGTGAATTCCAGCTGACTCAGCTTACCCAGAGGAGCACCCTACAGCCTCCAAATTCTGACAGAGCTGCTTTTCAAATCAAGTGATTAATTTACTGTTGTGAAAGTTCTGAGGCAGCCTAGAGAGAAAATAGCTACAGAGAGTACATCAATGAAATGTTATAATTCACATAAAATTATATGCAAAATAATGATGGTGTAAGAAAGATAAATAAGGTCAGCACAATAGTGCCAATTTCTTCTAATTCGACAACTTTAACAAGGAGAAATGGCCTAAAATCCTGACGATCTAGCAGTGGGGCTACTATCAAATAAATGCAGCATCCCTCTTGCAAATATCTTTTCTTCCTCATCCTGTGAATAACCTGAGTTAGAACAGCTGGGTAGGGAACAGCTCTGTCTTACAGATGCTGCAATTCAGATTATATTTTATTAAGCTGAAATGAGATACATAGCAAACTCTCCTAGGGAGTTCAGAAGTTTCCACCCTTCTAGTAATTACATACTATACAGGAAATGGAGGTTAAAAAAAATTACAAAAAGTCATTCAGGGTATCTCTAATAGAGTCATTGCCTTGAAATAAGTCCTCATCTTAGAAATCCTCTGAAATGGAAGAATTGAGGAAGCCTTTTGGTGGTTCTTGGCACTTGTCAATAAGCAACGGAGTAGGAAAGTAGCTAGTCCTGAGCTCTAGCACTGCCTCTGTGAGCCTCCCAGCCCTGTGCAGGGCACTGCCTTGCAGAACCACTTAAAGCTAAAAAGTCTCTCAGCTTCTGCCTGCTCTAATCCCTCCACAGCTGGTTTGCTTTCTTCTCTTGTCACAACTGCTTTCCCCCACAGACATCTTTTTCAAAAAGTTCAATATTCCCTATTCCTACAAAGTAGAATTAAAGTATTTTATATTGTTAATCCAACATACAAACAGACAAGAGCATTATCAGTGTACTGCTTTCATCTCGCTGGAGTGATGTAAAATAAAAACTCAGCGCTTGCCTGAAACCAGAGATTCGGGTGGCTCTTGAACACACCAAATCTTTCTCGCTTTGGGAGCACAGCTGTGCTAGATGCTTTAGTCCAACCACCTGGACTCAAACTACATCTTAAAGGGAGAGAAACCTTTTTCCTCCTCCTTCCTCTCCCTCAAAACAACTATTAAAAAAAAAAAAAACTGAAAAAAAACCCAAAACCAAACCAAACAAACAAAAAAACCCCTCAGCAGTAAGTCTATGCTGTTGGCTCTTGAGAGTTAGGTTATTTTGGCAGTTGTGGATCATGACAGTCACTCTAAAAAGGATGCTTTATACTCAGTTTATGTTTTCTGAGGTAATTCTCAAAAAAACTTAGTGTTTCATCCGGACTAGTGCCAGAATGATCAGTTTCCTCTCTTGAGTGGAGAGAAAGAGAGGATTATCTGGGAAGCTGAATGCTTCATTTTTTTTTTCTTCAGTGTCTGAGTCATTGACCAAGTGTATGGTTGAGGATCAGGAGGTCTTGTACCATGTCCTTATTTCTTCTATCTGCCTATAATTGAATTAAAAATTACTATTAGCCTCACCTACTTAAGCAACGTACTGTCTAACCTATCAAAAGGAAGGAATTAATTATTTGCAATTTACAGATGAAATACTTTTAACATAGCTTTCATTTAGGCTGCATGAATTCATAAAGCTATGAGTCCCAGGCTCTGATACACAGCTTTTATCTACAGGATTATATTGAAATTTTTTCATGATTCTGTAGGAAATTAAACTTTATGTCTCAGGGTTGCCTGGACTTCCTTTTATTTGTCAGGTGCTTCTTGATCTGTCAATGAAAAAAGGTGGTGTAGGTGGCAATGTGGTTTATTTGGTGTATTTTACAGAATATAAACAAGTTTGAAGATGCTTCCATAAAATACCTGCATTTGAGTTTAAATCACCACAAATACAAAAATCCTGGGGAGAAAAAAGCTGTAAATTTTGACATTAACCTAACTGTATTTCCTTTAAAGCTCCATTACAATAGCAGATGAGTTACACTGCTATTCACCACTCTATGGAGAATATTTTATGTCTTAGTAGTTCTGCCTTCATAGACCAGCTATAACTGGTTCATGATGGTCACTCTTCTGAGAACTGAACAATGCATGATACATAAATTAAGCAACAAAGGGTACTGGTGGGACTATGTTATTAAAAGAAGAACAGGTAATTCTTGCAAGATTGGTGACTAGCTGGGTGTTCAGGAAAGCTTAATTCATACAGGATTTAAGGTGTCTTAAGTAGACAATAGTATTAATATGCATTGAGAATTATGAGAATAGTTATCAACACTACTTCTTTCTTCCTGAAAATGTATGTACAGCTAAAAAATTGGGAAGTACAGGGCATAACCATCTCTGATACATGTAACTAAGCTAGATGAATGGGCAAGACAGTAAAACAGGCTCAGTGCAAATCCATGCACATAGAAAGTGAAAATGATTTAAAAGCACTAGATTGACTTGATTTACATTGTTGAATCTGAAGAGACTGTGAAAGTGTAACATAAAGTTACATTAAAGCTGATATTAAAAAAACACTCAGATTTGAAATTTTATACTTCAATGAAGTAATGATTGTGCATTTCTATCTTCACATGGGAAGCAAGCTGCATAAGAAAAAGAATCCTACATACAGTATGCACTGTGTTTCTACTTTTAATAAATTAGATTTTAATTTTTGTATTTAGTGTCTCAGAATTCATTCTTGCTGCTATTTTAGGTGTAAGTATTCAACATATTAAAGGAGCATTACCTTCTTACCATAGCCTCAGTGAAAGCTGTCAGTAAGTATCAACTGGCTCATTTAAGTACTTCCTTGGAGTTTTTGTGCTCCTTTGACAAGCAGCCAAAAACCAAATTCCAAAGGACTTCACCCTGGCCTTCTGTCCTCTTTGAGTGCTAGAAACAGCTCAAGATATTCAGTTGAAATCAACTCTCAGGACAGTACCCGGATAGAGCATTCAGTCACATATTTGACAAATTCAGCAATGGAGTCAGATCTTCTGCATCTCTGTATAATGAATCACATCTGAGAGAGAGAAACAAAGTTGTGGGGGAATGGATTAAGATCATTTGTTGCACTGATAACTTTGGTGTACTTAAAAGCTTGTAACAAAAGTAGAAACACAAAACATTGTGGGCTGGGACCTTCTGATTCTTGTATAGACCAGATGTTCGCTGGCCCTGTCTATTTAGGCTGAATGTATCACTCTGGCATGTGTGGAGGAGAGGAAATGGTTGACATCAGTGAAAATGCTGCCTGTAGTGGTCTGCTCCCTATCTTTTCCATCTGAGGATGCTTACCCTTTCAGAAAAGCTGATGTGAGCCTATGGTTTGTTCTGAGATGGATCTGGAAAAGGCCCAAGCTGTGTGAGGAGTCCTTTTCTTCCGCCAAAGCCAGCGGAAGATTCCAGGTTGGGTAGACCATGACCCTTAGATCATGGCCCTTGGATATTCCCTTGTCCCTCACATTCATACAGGATGCTTCTGCTGACAAATGATTTACAAGATCATTTGGTGTTGCAAGCAAAGGGTGAGCAGTGACTAAATTCAGTGCCTTGCAGGAAGTCCACATCCCTACACAGCACTTCATGAAGGGACAGGATGAAAGTTTGCTCTCTAATATTCTAGCAGCTCCTAAGCCATTCCTATCTCCTCGGTCTTCCTCAATGGGTATTTTCTGTGCCATTGACAGGATCTATTTAAACATTCCTGTAGTCCTCAAAACACATACAAGAATTTCTCTTTTACCTTCTGATTTTAATTTTTTTTAACAAGATTTATACTCTGTAAATAAAGCACTTCACTCATGGATGTTCTGCTCCTACAAATAGCAATGTGCTATGGTGCTAATGCTCCTCTAAGGAACATTTTGAACTAGGTGCTGTTCATGATGCAGGAATAAGTAGAGAATTGTTTCTGTTCTGGTTTATTTTATGACCAACTGCTCCATGAAACACTTTTGGACAGAAATTTTCTCTCATTTTAATATAATACTAATTACAGAAGAACTTGGAAATGTAACTAGCAACATAAGGTGGTGTTCAACAAGTGTCCTGAGAAACTGAGTGAGAAAATCATCTTGATTTTTTTGTTATTGTTGGTTTTGTTTTATTTTATTAGTAATAACTTGAAATAACTCCCTCAAAATCCCAACCAAAAGACCTCATGTGAAACAAAATTAGTGGCTTTCATTTCAAGCAATTTTCCTTGATGATAAAATCGAAAGTGATCTAGAGATGAAAAGACAATATGGATTTTAAAAATCATTTAAAAAATTAAACCTGTGTTTAGAATATTTTTTTTTTTTACATGAACAATTAAGTGAAATCCTGACACATTCATAAGCGTTCTTTTTTCTTAACAGTGAGTTCATAATCTTACCTTTTTTCTTCCTTTTTTCCCCACCCCGTGCTTTTCTTAGGTTCTGGTAAGGACTAAGAAATCCCAGTGTCACCGTAAACTCCATTTCATCTAAATCCCAGGTGTCTTCTGCAGTGCTGGTGTACACCAGATTGCTGTTCTGATGGGGGAGAGGCACTTACTTCATCCTGTCTCAAACCACGTCCTGCCACCACCCAGCCCATCCCAGTGGCCTCAGCAGTGTTCCAGGCTGCTGCGTAGCATGCAGGTGGTTCACCTCATTCATTTTCTGGGGAGCTGGTGGTAGAAGCATTGGTTATAATGTGCCATATATAAGCAAGTAGCCATTGGGCCAGTGTGGCTTTGTGGTGACTTACTTTCCAAAGCCAGTTCCCCTTCTTTAAATTTATGAAGCTGTTTGAGCTGTAACCTGTGCTTCCTTTAGTTGTACAATGATGCTATTTTTTCTGAGTGAAACAAAGGTAAAATAATATAATATGCCTTTTTTTTAGGTTCTTCTCTTCACGTTTTTTGTTTCATAAAGCTCTCCAGTCACATTCTCTGGTTCCTAGATGAATAGATGCTGTATCTGTTTCAAATTTTGAAGGTGGCTTTTCCTCTTTTGGTGGTTTGAGCAGAATGGTTGATTAGCTCTTCTTTAGTCTGCCACCTCTTGAATATAGCACTAGATAGAGGTGCTTGAGTGAGTGTAGTGTCTTCTCTGTAAAGTGCCTCTTACATTGTGTGGAAGAAGACAAGTTTCTCAGGAATGATGGAATTCAAAAACAGACATCACCACAACACAGAATCTGTTGTGATGCAAGTGCTGCTTCTCACTATCAGGTGAATTAATCAATTGATGGATGTGATCAATAAATTTAAAATGTAGCCTATAAATTACTAGCCTATAAATTGCAGCTACAACAGAAGCAGAATTGTTTTGCTTATTAGGAAGCAGAACCTTCTTTAGGAACAGCAGAACCTTCCTCCTCCTTCCACTTTACAGAATCTTAAAGAAAGTCCAGGAAAACATTCAGTAAAACCACTCTGGAAATAGGGATTCCTCTACCAAAATTATTTCCAGAGTTTTTTTCAACATCTCCACAAGCCACTGGGAGAATTGAAACTCATACATGGAACTAGGATCAGCAGCAGCACTGCATATCTTGAGTGGGTGCACAGTGGAGTTTCTATTCTCACAAACTCATCCAGAGAAACAATGTCTCAAAGGGTTTGGGGTAAGAATCCCTTTTCAGGTAATTACTGCAAAGTGGTTAAACAACAACAACAAAAAAATCCCCTTTCTTCCCAAGTGCCATACCATCCCCCTCCAGAAAGCATTAGTCTGACATCTGCAACTGCTGCAGCTCTGCCTGTTATTATTTGTCTTAGAGCCTCTGCCCATTCTTTTGCTTCTACAGCTGCTGCTGGTGTTTCCTCTTGGTGTTTCCTGCCTGCTTGGCCTAAATTCCATCTGACACCCTCTTGCCCCTCTGGCTTTCTGCCCAGCTGGTTAAGAGCTGGCATTCAGTTGACTGCAGCACTCATTTCTGCAATGGGAACATAAAATAATATTTGGGTTTAATTTCCTTTTGAGGAGCTCTCCAAGATCCTTTTGTGAAGGTAACATATTATTTCTTCACCCTGACCCTTGAGTTTGATCTTTGATCTGCAGAGAATCTTGTACCCATGTGAGAATTGCCAATTACTGTAAGGACTGCAAAGAAACTTGGGGCAAATTTCCTGCTTTGAAACCCATGATGAGCTGGTTTGGTAGAGAAAAGTGGTGGAATAGACAGCTCTGTCCTTTCTCTTCAAGAGCTTCACAGTCATGATGACTTCACAATCTTGGTCTGGCAGCATCCCTGATATCTTAGCTTTTCATAGCCCCTTGCCCATACAGTGGGGGACAAAAACTGAAGAAGGAATATTGGCTATGCCATCTTATTCTTTGACTTTGGTGTCTCTGAAAAACTCCAGAGAGGAAGAAGTCCATGTTGACTCGTTCCTTCACAGCACTCTGGGAGATGTTCATTTCCGTTTTCAGGAAAAGATGGAACTTCTTTGGAGCTGAAGGTTGTCTGGGCTCTTCATTATTTCTGTCAATGAAGAAAAATAATGAACTGGATGTACAGGAGAAGAGGCAAGTAACTGAGAGTGTAATGTCTTCTCCTTTGTCCTTCTCCTTTAAATTTGTCAGATGTAAAGCATTTAAAAATAAAGTGCCTAGTTTAACCATAATATCAATGACATGGCCAAAATCTTTTGTTTTTAAGAATTTAGAGATGCAAATTGATGTCTGAAAGATGAGAGATCCAAAAGAGCTTATGGCAATAAGCAATATCCTCATATACCTGATTGATATTAGGTTTTTTTTTCCAGGTTTATTAGATCATCAAGGAAACAACATTTGTGTCTTCTGTACTAGGACTATCTGCTACCAACATGGTGAATATAGGGAACCTCCTAACCTGTTTATCTGGAAAAGACAACTTTTTTCTGTCCTGGAACTACCACCTGATTTTATTAGTGGAGAAAATAGACTTCTGATGTAATGTTATCTTTTCAGTTTTGAAGTAACACCTAACCCATGTTGAGATTTTTAATTTGGGACCAAAATAAGTCCTGTAGGAAGAACTTTACTTAGCTACAATGCAAGTAACCTAATGTTGGTTTTTTACACAGGAAGTAAACTTCTGAAGTTAGCATTCTAAAGTAGCTGGAGTGAGGCACTGCATCTACAATGTGATGCATCTAGATGCTGAGCATCTCTGCACTGGATGGCTGTAAGAGGTTATACTGGGAGATAATGCCATGCAGGGTAGTCACCATTTTTATATAGATGAAAGAATTCCCTGAACAGTGTATCAAGACCACCAGTACAGCACAGAGCAAGATTAAGTCTGAACTGAATACTGAGTGATATTTTAGCTGATGCATGGAGTAAAAGAATTGTGCTCCACAAAATTGTGGCCAAGAACATATCTCCAAATTAAAACTGAAGATACAGAAACTGTAGGGAAATACCAGTAAATTAAAAGGAAAAGCAGCTGTAACCTGCTTCATTTCTCCTGAAGTTTAGTTAGGTGTTTAGTTAGCTGTAGTAAAGGAGCTGAACACAAGGAGAGCCACAGATCTGAAATGTGCAAATCCTGCATTCTATATAGAAACTGTTTTCAGGTGGAGGAATCAGTCTATGCAGAGGCACAAGGATTGTTTCATGCAGCTGGCCTTGAATGATTATTTCTCAATGTTTTGCTGTTATCCCGCCCACACCGCAGTTAAGCAGTGCTTAAAGCATTCTTAGGATTAAGAAACTAATGAACACAGAAAAATAATTTTGCATTTGCAGGGCAAAATATTGTAGCCTGTAAAGCATGTGATCTTTGTGTAATTTCCTGTCCATACAGAGTGTTGAAGAAGAGCAAGAATAATCTTTTGCCAAAAAAACTATCTATTGAGAGCACCAAGGCTGCTGAGCACTTTCATGACACACGGCATGCAGTCTTTATCTATTGTGGTTTTCCATTGAAATATAAGAAAAATACTACACAGAAAATCTCCTAGCTTTTAGGAATGTTGAGTTAAAACATGAAAACCTAAGATATTGGTACTAGTGCACTGCAGTCCTGTGGGGATACTTCTGGTGAACTTCCACCGAAGAATTTCTTGGTGACTCTCTTGCCTCTTCTATGTAGTGTGTCATGGGCTTTAGAGGCAGGAAATTATATTGCCTGTCCCAGAAAGTCAGAATGAGTACAAGAGGGGTTAATTTTAACTTCTTGGTTCATTCTTGGATGGTATCTTGGGAGTGTGCTTGACAATCTTAACTTGACACCTGTATATATATTTATTTTCATTGGAACATAGAAGTACATGGGATTTTAAGTGATTCCGTTTGGTTTGTAAAATGATATTTTGTTTACATTGGTCCTTCTGGTTTGTTTTCAAAATGTTGTTACAGTGAGTTTTTAAATATTTTAATTAGCAGCACATTAAAAAATACTATTTTCAGGGAATTAAGTCATTTAGAACCAGTTAATGCTCTTCTATATCACTTTAGCCTGAATCTAGGCTGCTAATCCTGTTGAATAACAAAAACACTCAGTTTCCTTCCCTGAGTTGTACACACAGAAAGACGCTTGCTGGTGAAGTGCACCTTGAATGTCAGTCAAGGGAAGAAAATCTAATTTTTGATAAAAGTCTAAAGTGTAAATTAACTCTGCCACAGTGTCAATCATGTAGGCTGGTGGAATATCTGAAATTCCTCATGTATCTACTTCTTTTGTATATGATATTTATGGTGATGGTCCCATGAAACTCTTTCAAAATTGCCCCTGTTATAATACTCACTGAAAAATGCTTTTGTTTTTTTCATACTTAAACATTTGGATTTCTGGATATTATTACATGGTTTTTAACATGTATTTTTTTTAAAAAATCTGCAAAGCCCTTAAGTCTCTTCTTATTGCTTTTATTTAACAGTAGTCATTTTTTTGAGGCCACAGTAGTACCTCAGTGTATAAAAATGCATCCTTTACAGTAGCCTATAGATGTAGCCATTTAGACATCTAAGGCATATAGCACATACATATGTACATTGTACATGTAGTTAAGCTTCTGCCTGGACATCACAGGTGCTGCCTTCTCTTGGGCAGGCATCCTCCTTCCATTTTCTCTTCTCCATGGTTTCACCTCATTGTTATTCTCTCTGACATTAGTGCAGGTTTTGATCCTCCATTGCATCTGTGCCAAGCTGTCCCCGTCCATACAACTGCTTGGTTTGCTTCTTTCCACACCTAAATGCTAATTCTCTGTTTGGGGTTAGTCTTTATGCTGATAGACTAATGATTTGTGTTATTTCATTAGATCTCTCTAGGCTGATATTTGGCCCTTGTTGACTGAAATCTTTCCTTCCTACCTTCTCTGCCCTTCTTAACAATGTGAACTTGTGGTGTCAGCACAGCAGCTGAGCAGAAATACCTGCAGGAAGGAATGCTTTTTATGAACAAATGAGACATCTTCTGTTGCCCTGACTGCTCTCTGGCCTTCTCTCATCCACCTTGCTTTTCAGAGCACCACAGTCCAACTGCCTACGTAAACACCTGCAATTCAAACTTAATTTCTGTTTGGCTACAACAGCTTTCTGGAAGACCAACTTCTAATGGGGATTTTTCTTGACTGTGCTGATCACCACAGCAATTGGCATCCAACATCAGATACCTAAAGTTCACGTGGTCCAGATCTGCAGTTCTGCTGCAGCATGTCATGTGTTTCAGCTCCATGCTGCTTCTTCCTCTGCAGTCCCAGTGCAAGTGCAGTTTTCCCACCCAGTGTCTCCTAGATAAAGAAGCACAGACTCAAAGCCCCCAACTTCAAATAGCTCCGTTATTCCCTGATGCAATTCAAAACTGCCCTTCTTGTTTGTAGGCCTCTCCCCAGGATTTCTTGGACTCCAGCCTTGCGAAATAGCCTCCCCTCTTTGCTCTTCTCTGTTCAGCTAGAAGTGGCCTTCTTGCTGACCCTGTTGCTTCTGCCACCTGGAGCAGCCTTCCTGTGTCTTGTTGCCTTTCTGACTCACCACCTACTTTTCAAATGCCATATGAAAGCCTATAGTTTCAACCTTGCCTTTTAACAATCTGGAGCAGCTTAAGGAAAACAACCTCTGGCTGTTACCCAAAGAGGGTTCAATAATTATTTCTCTAACCCTCCTAAAGTAAAAAGGTTGACCACCAAAAACAAATAGGAGAAGGACCCCACACACTTTAACTATATTGGCTTTTTTTTTTTTTTTTTGTCTGAAAGGTAACAAGAATAAACTAAGACTTTAACAAAGAATCTCTACTGCATAGCAAATAGCACAGTGAAAAAAATACAGAGGGTCTATGCAAATAAAACATATTTGTACATTAATTTTTGTTTTTCCTCTAGTGTTCCCATCAACACTGTGATTCTTAATAGTCACTTAATACGAGGTGCATGTTAGGGGATGGGGAAGACAGAACTTTTCAAGGAGAAATAAAGTTAAATACCCATCAAGAGTAGGATGATTGGATGGACTGAGTTGATGTGAGTTTACAATTCCATACTGCTCAAATGTAACACTATCAGTGCTGTAAGCCCACTGCCACACAGCAGTGAAGTTCTCTCCAGTTCATCGCTGCTTTGCATTTTAGTTCTTACATGAAGTCTTTTCCCTGCTCTCTGGCAGTGGATGTAGCAGGACCAGAGACAAGCACAGGACAGACTTGCAGGCTTCAGCACAGCTAAAGGCAGTTTTACTAAAATCAATGTGGCAGTCAAAAAAGTATCTGAAAACTCCTCTCTTTCCAAGTCCTTGCTAATGATCTTGGAAACAGAAGGGGGAGGGAAAGAAACATAGCCCAGAGATCACAAAGGCATTCCCAGTGCTTGTGTCCAGCTTCGTTTTTCCCCACTGCTTAATGTTTTCCTTTCATTCTTAAGGGCCCATTATCCTTGTTACTTCATGTATTTTCCCCACTGCTGCTTGTTGCTTTGCCTGGGAATATTCTTCCTAACGGGCCTGTAGCATCATCTTTTCGTGTGCTTGTGGAAGGCAACACCCTGCTTTCAATTAGCAAGGCAAGTTGGCTGCAGAAGCCTCTTTCTAACTAGAAGCACTTCTGATGCTTATTGTTTGTGTTTGGTGCCTACTGTCCCCATTCAGGCACAAGATACTGCTGTGCTTGGAGCTAGATATACAGATCTTGTCTTCATTAGGAAAAAAGATGGTTCAGATGCCTCACTAAAATGTTCCAAAAGACTTGAGCTTAACACAAATCAGTTGCTGTTTTTCTAAAGGGGTTTGTTGACTTTGAAGAGCTAAAAGAGATTAAAACATTTGCCGTCTTGGTAAGACTGTAGCAATGGTTAAAATCAGGAAATAATTGTCATGTGGCTCAGCCAGAAACTGCTGGCCAGGCTCTGTAGGCAAGTCATGTAAGCTCTTGTTTCTCTTACTGCAGCCAGTTAAGATTTACTTTCCGTGCATGAAGAACCGCGTTGTGTGAGCACACGGAGGCAAAATCACCTCACCTGGGAAGTGTTGCATAAGACAGAGCAAATCTGTAAAATAGGACTAGTAACTTAGAGCAAGTTCCTTATTTCTCTACGCGTAATTCTTTGCTGCTATTCACCCTGTACGAGTGCACAATGGATAGGAAATTCTTTCATGAATGTTGACACAGCCACAACTTTCCCCTTAGGCCACTTGGCAGAGCTGATGCAGACACACAGCCTTGTGAGCCAGGTGCCCCGTTCTGCTCTTGTTCCCCCATGCACTTCCTCCTGGGAAAGGGCTCCTGTACCAAGCCTGGGTGTGGTACTCCATAAATGTACCCCACAATTCTGGGAGGAGACCTGAAAAAGGGTTGAGGACTGGAACAAGCTCCCCAGGGAGGTGGTAGAGTTTCCATCCCTGAATGTCTTTAAAAATCGCCTGGATGTGGTGCCTGGAGACGTGATTTAGTGGTGGGTCATCAGAAATAGGGTAATAGGGTTAGGATGAGGCTGGACTCGATGATCTTGAAGGTCTTTTCCAGCCTGAGCAAATCTATGATTAAATACAAACTTGAGCTCAGGCCTACACTGCAAAATTGTATTTCACTGCTGAAGGTTGTTGTTCAATAGCTTGTATTCTTTCATTACCGAATTGCTCCTATAAGGCAGGAATGTAATTTCATTTTTAAATAGAAACTTCAGTAAGAGACAGTTCTATGTGAGGAGGAAAAGCTGTTACTGCAGGGAGAGAAGAACGGTGTCAGCAAGTAGGTCTGACTACTAACATGAGGTATGTGCTTTGCCCCTAGTAATCAAGTTTTTCCTGCAGCGAGCTAGCCAGATTTATCTGGGTAGTTCATATTCTTTCAGTAACTGTCTTTCAAAGTGTGATGCTCTTCCTGTTATCTTTTATTACTGCTAGAATTTCAACCATTGATGCGAACAGTTGTTCCTCTAGCATTATATAATTTATGTTTTTAGCCATAATATATGCCAATCTAACTTCCTGGTTAACCTTAAGGTAGATACAAACCCTTAAATCTCTTTAATGTTTCCTTCAGATACTTCAATGACTTATTCTCTGAATCAGAATTCACTTACATACTGCCATTATATTTAAATAAATCATTTGCATCTCTGTGGGTAAGTGCTAGTTTGGTTGCAATTATTGCATTACAAGCCTGAGGCTACAGTCAGGTTATTACTTAAATAATGTATTAAAGGAAGGATGCCATTTGGCTTGTTTTGTTAAGAATCCTGGGGCTTTATTTGTATAAAACCACCAAAGGCTCATACAAATGACACCTCTATAAGCTCCAGTGAGAATGATCCTCTCAGTCCATGCTAGAAACCCCAGCCTTCAAGTCATTAGCAAAGTAGAATTACAGAAAACTTCCCTGTTAAACCTCTGCTAAGATTCAGCAATAGCTGAAGCAGCTAAGAAGCATCACTCATCACTGCTGCAAAATCTAAGGGGAGTTGGGAGGGGGGTTAAGAGGCTCTTGGAAACTTTTGAAATCATTGTTTTCATGCTTTAAGTGTTATATTTAACCTTCATTAAATGTTCAACTAAGTGAATATTTTGGTTTATTTAGTGGGGTTCAGATTGCAGTACAGACCACCACTTGTTTCTGCTTTAATCTTTGCACTTGTGGAAAACGTTTACTAAGTTTAGACACCATTTAATCTCTTTATTCCAAGTCTGCTACTTTAAAACCAGCCATAATAAAGCAAACTTTAAAAGGAATCCTATTTACTTCTGATGTGAAGCAAAACTATGTTAATAGTAGCATTTTAGGGTAACTAGGAACTCATCACTTTCTGTTTCGATAGCTTGGACACAACCTCTGTGGGCTGGGAAAATTCCCAGCATATTATTGGATTCCATTCCTGGCTGAGATGTGCAGAGCAGTTACCTGCTATAGGCACCTGCAAAAACCACCCAGCACTATGTAGCAAATGGTTCAGGGCATTTTGTTTGAGTGGGGGATCCTGAAGTGGGACTGTTCTGTCAGTCCCTCCCAGGGCTTGTCCTAGGGTAAATGCTGCACCCAGGCTGTCCCAGTCAGGATTTCTGGAAGGTACATAGCAAGGCTTAGTTCTTGGAGGTCCTCAGAATTTTATCTTTCCAATCCACTCTGCCTGCTGGAGTAGGATTTTGATGGTGTGAGCTTGAGAACATGAAAGAAGTACTGAGATCCTTTTAAACTCGCTAGACCCGCTTCCAAATAGCTCGCCTGCTGTTTTCATCCTGCCAGAGATTGAGACCCGTGGAGCTATGTATCTCACAAGCAAATGACAAAGCTGATTCTTGCCTTGAAGCAGCTGCCATCCAAAATTCCAGTCCTGTGATCAGGCTGTTGCAAACCGCCACCAACCCTCCAAGGGCTCGGTGCTAGCACCGCGCCGGGAGCACACTCGTTTCTCAGACCGGGACAGCAAAATTTCAGAGCTGGATTTCTTAAGGCGGTTGGTGCTGGACTGCCGCAGTCTGAGGGGACTAAATGCCTCTAGCTCTTAGCTGAGAGTTGCTGAAAATAACCCTCATCTCTCGATTCCAAGTAACATGACACTGCAGGGTTGCCGTGTAGCCGGTGGGAGGTGGGCTCTGCCCTCTGCACGCACAGGGCTGGATTGGCCTCAGCAGCAGCCAGCGCGCTCTGCAAAGGCACCGTGCTGGAA
Source organism: Heliangelus exortis (assembly GCF_036169615.1). Lineage (NCBI taxonomy): Eukaryota > Metazoa > Chordata > Aves > Apodiformes > Trochilidae > Heliangelus > Heliangelus exortis. The sequence goes on from NC_092430.1 coordinate 8,064,839, forward strand.
ACAGCATTCTGCTCATTCTTCCGCCTCCTTGCATTAGGGATCTTTTCCAAGGTGAAGACAGTCCGTACTAATGGAGAAGGAAAATAATGGGTGAGGTTATTTTGGCCTGTGTTATTTAGGAAGTCAGACTGCATGTTACGTGATCACCTTACAGTTTATAAAAACTAAAGCAAGTACTAGGGCTAGCGAAGTGTCACACAGAATTGTTCTGGCTGGAAAAAACCTTTAAGATCCTCAAGTCTAACCATTTAACTAACCGTAGAGTTCAGAATCTATTACTTGTAATAAATACATCTATTTGGACTATAAAAGAGTGTGTTTGACCAGCTTGAATACATACATTCTGCTTGTACAGAACTGTTCTCCTCCCTGTTATTCCAGTCTCCCATTTTACTGCAGCCCCGATGAGGCTCCACTCTTTCTAATGTTCCTGTCCCGCCTGTTAATTACATGTGCAGAGCCTGAGGAACTTCTCTGAAACTGCTGGGGAGTGCCAAGTTCAGCTTTTGTGTAAGCGCTGGCAGGCGCCGGGAGCAACTGCCTCTGGAGCCCTTTGGAGCACTGGGATGTGTGGATGTGAGACATATGGCAGGGAGGAGCCACGGCTGCACCATGGGCTGAGGCATGGAGGAGAACCTCCGAAAATGAGCCTGGGATGTAGCACTGAGCTCCCTCTCTGGGGAGGAGAGAGCTTTGCCTTTCTGTTCAGACCCTGAGTTGCTCCATCGGCTGCCTCATTTTTCGCTCTTAAGAATGAAAGCTTCACGACCCAAAACAACAGCCAGACTTCTAATAAACAAAGTTGTTCCCTGTATCAACTCCATCTTCTTTCTTGCTTCATCTTCAGTGCTTTTTCTGTACTCCTAGAAATGTTTGTGATTTATACTTTTACTGCGGGCAGTGTTATAACTAGAAATAGATGATTCTGTTCAGCTTGCTATTATTTTTCGCCAGAAATACAAGTTCCAAAATCCACTACTAAATTTAAACCTTTTAGTGAATAAGGGATGAAATTTTTCACAGAATATTTTATGCAGTATTTAAATAAAGTTTACATTTCTTACTTGAAAAGACATTTTTATTTTGAAATCCAAAATTTTAATTTAGATAATTCTATAGACTGGCAATACTTACAAAATGTAATCCAATTTTCACTTTCACACAAAGGATTTATTCAACCTAGTTAAAAAAAAAAAAAATCTAAATCCAGAATTTATTTTCTATGAATGTTGAAAACAAGTGAAAAATTTATTTATAAACTTTTTTTAGTTGGTGAAAAAAACTTCTTTTTTTTCCACTCACTGATGTCTGGAGCTAGTGAGGCAATAAATCTTCATCCATCTTCTGTTCAAATAATTAAGACACATTTTCTTTATATTCTGTTTCCTGGTAATGTGATAGCTTCATTTTTACATAATGCTACTTTAGGATTTATAAGACTGGAGGCAATTAATTCTAATTGCATTATTTTTTTAGTGACGGGAGATCATTAATTGCAAAAACTAACAGACATAGCTCTTCAAAGAGAAAGAATAGAAGCAATACAACAAAATACAAACAAAATACAACAAAAATTTTTTTCACACTTTTTTCCTTTTTTTTTTCATTAATGAATGTCAATAAAAGTGATGGGAACAGAAATTACAAATCAAAATAAGCTGTGTCCTGGCAGGAGTGGACACTGCCTCCAGCACAGGCATGCTGACTTACAGTGCCTGAGAGGCTGTGGAGATTTTTAAAGATTCCTACTGTAGCAACAAGGACATAAACATACCATAAGACATACGATACTCTGGTATAAATTTCAAGCAAATAAATTGTGTGCATGAGTAAATCATAACAGCACAGGTATCTACCCATAGCCTTGCTAAAGTCAGTACAATCAGTGAACTGCTTATTAATTAACTATTCTGTCTCTCCTTACATAATGCCTATTTTTAGCACTAATTGCTGGGTTCACAAAAGCCTCAGAAATACCTCTGGTGATCAAGTTCTGATTATACGTTGCACATGAATTCAAAGGTTCCCTTCTATAACCTTTATTTGACTTTGAAATGTGCATACCATTTCAGGCAGCTTTTGATTTTGATGCAATCTGTTTCCACTGAAGGCAAGCAACACTGCAAATATGATTACAGTAATTGTATTATGCATATGGTATTGTCATGATCAAGTGAAGGGCTCCAAAATGTAACTGATAAAATTGTAATTTTGACCTCTGTCTTTAGCTTAAAAACTTGATACAGTTCAAATATCACTCTGCATTGGCCTCGTTAGCGCCAGAGCTGGCCTAATGGTTCAGTCCCCACTCCCATGAGTTACTTCACAGACAATATTCATGTAAACAAGAGCTTGTGGCCTGAGAGAAACAGTATCCAGCTTTTGATGTCAGTTTGGAGCGTAAAAGACTAAATCATGTGCTGTCACAGTTCCATCAGTTCCCCAGAGTCGATGCGGCAGAGAATTCAATTCAAAATTCCTGTGTAAACATGCTGGGGAAAATTCATGGTTGATGTAAACTGTTGTAACTTCATTGGCTGAAGGAACTCACCGAAACCAATGAATTTAAGGCACATGAGGATCCATCCTCTTTTTGAGTATGTATGCAATAAATAAGAAAATTATAATAATAATAAAAAAAAGAGGTGTTCCAAATTGTATAGAAGATAGTAGAATCCTTTTGCTTTTTTTCCTTATCCTCTGACTTCATTCAGGTCCTAACTTGAACTTCTCAGCTAAATATACAATGAAATGTCTAACTTGTACCAGTCCTACCATTAGTTTCAGTTTGCAGAAGTGCCATTGATACAGATTTTAGCATTTATTTGGGTGGAGAGTGTCTATTTAAATTGGGAGATCAATCATCAAATTAGATGTGTGACTGCACACATCGTTCCAGTGTTTATTTTCTTTTCTGGCACACTTGTGGCTCTTTGGGTTTGAAGAATGTAACTCAATTGGAATGAGCCTCAGTGATAAAATGGTCATCACATAGGATGTCTTTGTGTTGTTTTGAAATGTACTATTACAAGGCATTTTAATAAACTTTGTTTTTATTTTCCTTGATTAATAACACATTTGCTTGTGAATTTTCTGGGATGTTTGATTCATGGTCTTTCCTTTCTTTTCCTTAGAACTCCTTGGTGGCAGCAGCCTACAGGAGGCCTTATGGGACTATCCCATGGCGATCTGACCTGGTTCTGGCTTTGTCCAAGTAATTTTAGTCGCACTAACACTTTTGACCCCTGGTGTCATTGATAAGCTCCAGAGCACCAAATGCTGGGTCAAAAAAGTTTTGAAAGAACTACAGAAAACTACATGCTTAAAGCCATGTGATTGATATTTATTTGTTTTAATTATAAATATAGAAAATAATACTCTGTCATTTTCTTCTCTGCATACCCAGGTAGATAGAAAAGTTGTCATACCAATTGACTGATCCGTGTATTAAACATTGTCCAGTGATGCACAGGAGGGTAGTTCTGTTTCGGTCTTTTTGAGAGCTGATAGGATTTTACCCCTTCCTCAGCTGCATGATTTAGTAGGAAAGACACAGAGGATTGTGTAAGGCATTATGCAACAGCAGTTGATCACTTGTACTAATATGGTTTCACTATAAAATACTATCATCTTCTTTTGATTGGCATTCACCTTTCATAGGATTGTTTGACTAATGCACTGCTTAGTACTTTCATTTCCTTTTTTTTAAAAAAAAAAAAAAAAAAAAAAAAAAGTTGAAACTAGCTTTTATCTTTAAACTGTTTTTATAAAGCAAAAATTGCTTTCCTTTGAACTCATCCTCTGATGTCATAAGAGCTGGGAGCTGACACGAATTATACTGTGAAAATACTGGCATTTAGAGCCTAGGTAACAGCATGCCCTAAAATATACCAACTCATGTTGCATTTAAGAATGTTTTTAACACACTCTTACTAGTGGTAGACTTTGTGATTTAAACACCTTTGATAAGAGAAATTAGCACGCTGCTTTTTCAGTCTATGTATAGTAAATTCTTCTCCCTTTTGGGGTCAAAAAATATAAATATTAAAGAAAATTCCAAGGGTCACTATTTGTAAGGTTACAGTGTTTATTATTAGAACTGTGGAATATCTTCCATCTTTTAGGCCAAGATAACCCATGAAAGGACAGGAAAGATCTATATTTGCTGGCAGCATGTCTATATTAAACATATTGCTCACAGTACCATCCTGATGGCACTGTGGGGAAGGACAGTTCAGCTATGCAGTATGAAAACATGCCATCATATCTCTATTTCATAACATAGCACGTGTAAGTCAGTCATGAGTTTAAATTAATTAGATGAGGTTCTTTGCAGGAAGCCAGTTCTGTGGACAGATAAAAAAACCTGAGGATATTCAGTGGAATTAGGTCCCTAATCTTAATCTCCTTCCCAGGAGAAGCAGGAAAATGCAGGAAGCACTTTGTGCAAGGCTTCCTCTGGGTCCCCCAGAGATGTCCCACAGAGAAGCCTGGTTTTAATGCTGCATTCCTTAGCACAAATAAAGTACAGCTTTACATTGTTATTTGTACAAGACTTGCAAGGAGACTCTTATTGTAGCCTACAACATAGGTATAGTGAGGCAGTAAGGACAAGTACTTTTCCCCTTACATTTTTATTCTCAATATAACAGGATTATGCTATACATGAAGACATAGTGGACTTTTGATCTTAGGTAGAGTAGGAAAATTATATAATGCTCTGCTTACAAAAAAGGAGGCTGAATTTAGCTCTTTCTATTCCACCTATATAGTATTGTACCAGTCCTCTAACTGCTGCTTACATAAAGTTTTTATTCCATCAGGCAATTTCACCGATTGTGTTAATGGAGATTACTCTTCCCATAAGTATATAGAGAGATTGGAGATACTTTTAGTCTCCCTCTCTTATCCAAAGAAAAAAGATCCAACCAACCCAAAAGCCCCCAGCCTTTTGTTTTTTTGAATCTAGTCCATAGCTCCTGGAAGTAACTAAAACAAGAGAAAAAGAAAACCAATGCATTTGTAAATAATTCCAATTAAGAAGAGCAGATCTGGCCAGCTGAGGATGCCTGGGCTGCGTATGGAAGCAATTGGCCTGGCTCCGTCTGCTCTTGTCTGACCCAGCCGAGTGCAGGCTGGTCCCCAAGGTCCCCACAGGGCAGTGAGGAGGGCAGGTAGCCTGGTCTCCCTGGGCACCCTCAGTGTTAGCTGTCCATCATGGATGGCCTGTTTCCCTTCCCTTCTGAACCCTAAGAGCTGCCACAGCCCCACTAGAGCACTGGCCCAAGGTAGTCCCAAACCCCCGAGCTTAACCTGAGAGGCTGGAGGCGGTGCAGATGCGCAAGAGCTGGGAGCAACAACTGGAGAAAACTGGTCAGTGGGCTGAGCCAGGAAGCACTGTGGTGCCCTCACACAGAGTGAGGGTCAGGAGAGCCCAACTCACGGGTCCCCCCTTTAGGCTTTGCCTCTTCTGTGCAGGCTGTGTTGTAGCAGTGGGTGAGCTGTACCCTCTGTGTTTCCACACAGGAGCATTTTGAAAAGTAATGCCTAGAAACAGTGCAAATGTGTAGGTATGAGGTGATATGGAGGGTATATTGGTGTTTGTAAAGTAAAAATAATAATCTAAACAATAATTATACAACTGCTATCAGTCATCTTTACTAATTGCTTCTAGCCAAAAGCAATTATCTCTGATAAAGGCTTCTGCTATTTGGAGGCAGGCCTGGTTTTAAAACCACAAGATAAAGTGATTATATTCAAAAGAAACTGTATTGCTACTGAAAGAGCCTACAGAAGGAGGATCAGATGCAGTAATTCTGTTTTGGTTTTATGCTCCATGTTGCTGCTTACACTCATCTGGAGGGGACCTGACTCCTGAGCTACACTGAGCAGGAGAACACAAGGGTGCAAGGTCTGCTTACGGAGGCTTCCTACCCCTCCTTCTCTGCCCTCCTCCCCACACCACCTCGTCAGACTCAGCCACTCTTTTGTCCCTCAATAGATTAAGGCAGACCAGTCTTTTGGTAAAGAATGGTGTTCTGATAAACCTACTTTATTTCTTTAAACTTTACTTAAAACCTCGGTTTTCTAAAATTTCATGTCAAAATAGTGTGAAGGACATGAGAGATTTTCATTCTTTTTTCTCCAAAAACAGGGTAAAAAAGGAAGAAAATACCATAAGAAATAGCCCAACCCAGGCAGATCTACTTTAGCTTTGAAAAAGGAAAGGCAAAAATAGAGCCATTTGTGATATGTTTTTCCATAAACTAACTCTTTGGAAGGAGAAGTGTTGATAGGTCAAGGAAATGGAAAGCATGGAAATTATTAGAAGAGAAGAAATTGGGAGAAGGGAGATTGGAAGATCATGAGTGATTGCAGAGACACAGCAGGGGTGGAGCAAGTGCACAGTGGGAGAGAACCCAAGGTACCACATGTGGCTTAGGGGTTGATGGTCTCTCATATTCTACCCCCCTAAATTCCCTAACAAAGTTATCTCAATGAGAGGAATGATTTTCACCCTCCCACCAAACCACTCATAAAATCTTGAGAAAATCATGCAAAAAGAAAAGTGAATAAAGGGGAAGAAGTCAGTAGAATTTACAGTCTTGGTACTTCATGTGAAGAGAAAGTATGAGAGGTTGAGAGGGGAAAAATCCCCTGGGAAAGGAGGGGTATCTGTTTATGCTCAGAGGTGGAGGGAAAGACATTTGCTGTGTTCTTCAGACATCCACAATACCCTAAGAATCCTTCCCCAGTGTTTTCTGTATCACAGACGTGGGGTTGAGACTTTTCTTAGTAGGAGCATGGTGCCATCCAACTGCTGCATCTTTGTAATTCTATGGTGAGTGGTGAGAAGGATTCTTGGGCACCTCCCTGTGAAAAAACCTCTGTCACTGGCAGAATGGGTCCCAGAGGCTTTGTAGGTGTCAGGCCTGGGGAGATGCTTCTGAGCTTTCCCAGTTCCTGGCAAGTTCATACCTTAATTCACAACTCATCCAGTATTAATCACCGCTAGTAAGCTCAAATTACTCCTCTAAAATCATCCCACATTGTTTCAGCACTGCTATTTACACCAGAAAGAAATTTGTGCTGAGATGCTAAGTGGAGGAGAATTACAAAGTGGAAGAAAAGTCTGGGAGTTGAAGTGCCACCTCCTGAGACATAGCAGCAGCAAACTGCTGCCAGGAATCCTGTCCTCCACATTTATACATCACTTGTGTGTAGTAAAGACATCTGTGGGGAAAAAATCAGTCGAGGCAAAGGGCTTTGCTGTGAACAGGTTTTATCCCAGCAGAGAGAACTGGCTGGCTGGAGTCTTGGCTTATTCAGAGGTGCCCCTGGGGACTAGAAACTTTTTCTGTATGATTAGAAAACCTGCATTGCTGAAAATTATTTAATACTTACTATTCAATGGATTTTAAAGTGGATAATCATCACTGAGCTTTAAATACACAAAGATTGTTGTTGGAGCTACAGATTTTCTTTGTTAATGCTAACATTAAATATTTATTCTGGACAAGGATAATGTAGTAATACGGGGAAACACCTGTGATTGAACTGTTGTGATAAGGATCTCTACTATATACTTCTACTGCCAATATTTTCATAAACCTCACTGTATTCAATGGTAAATAATTTTAATTGGTTTTCCACTCCTTTTTAATCACAAATTTGGGTGTATTTGATGCATTAATCCTTATAATAAGCTGAAAATCCTGATTCATGTCTGTGAGGACCTGTACTAAGTTGTTTAAGGAGTTCTGTCTGACAGAAGCCATTTTTTGTATGTGAGGAAATCCAAAACCATGGACAGATTTAAAATTTGATAAAGCTACAGCAGTACACTGTCTCACTTCAATGATTATTACCAACAGGAATTCCTTGCTGTTTGCTTTGACAGCTACTTTTGTGTGGCTGTGATTAGATAATATTTTAGTAAAAAAAAACTTATGTTTTTTTAAAAGATCCTCTTGAGAAGGGAACAATTTTGGGATATTGATATTTATTAAAAAAAAAAAATACAGCCTTTTCACAGAAGTTGTTATTCATCCTTGTAAGCACCTGATCAGACTCTTATCTGTGCAAAACTGCTGCACTTGAGTGAATTATTTCGAGCTTTGATTTTTCTAGAAATAGTAATTTGCTTGTTGCTGATAAGACCTATGTAAACCAGGACTTTGTAAAGTCAATAGTGAATTTTGATTTGCTTTAGGGCAGCTGAAATTTCTTTGTCAGTGGGAAGAGAAATTTCTCTTTCAGCTTTGTACAAAACCCAGAAGGTACCAAGTGATCTATCAGAGGAGTTTAAAGCAGAGCAAGTGAACTGCAGTCCTAGCTTGATTCATCTGTGTGTGAACAATCTGGAGAAACTGTGTGATTAAAATAAGCTCATTCTTTAGTTTCTGTCCTTGTTTGAAAATAAGGAACTACCCACATCCTGAATTGTTTCAGGCCTTAAAAAGCAATTGCAGTCCACACAAGGGGTGACATTTCCAAAGTGAGTGCTGCCCAATTCCAGTCCCTGAGCTGCCTACGTGCATTTCTAGGCAAGAGACGTGCTTTCAAAAAGCTCAAAATCCACTTTTGAAAGTGGATTTGCAGCAGAGCAGATTTAACCTCAAACTCAGGTTAGTGTGAGAGCTTTGGAATTACAGGCATCTCCAGCCTTTTCTTCTCTTGTGCTGTTTTGTGCTGCTACATGAGGAGTGCTTTCTTGCTTCTGTTCAAGCAGTTTAACACCTACTGAAAATTGCTTTGTAATGAAGCCCCTTCTTTGGGTAGAAGTACAGTTTTGACAGCAGAGAAATTCATTGAGTTTGTTTTCCATATTCTGTTAGCTGCACTATATCCCAGGATGTATACAAAGCCCTGAAAGGCAGCAAATACTATTTTTGTTATAATATAAGCAACAAATAGTGTTTCCATAATAATTTCTGTTGCATTTTAAGTGGCTTTTTTGATCATGGTAAATTTATTTGAGATAATAGACACGTGAGATTCCTGTTTAATCTACAGATGCTTGTTTTATTTTACTTTGTCTTAATACTACTTTAAAGGCTCCAGTGAAATCTTTCAACAGACTACTGCACATCCAGAAAGAGTGGCACACCTCTCCTGGTGGCTTCCAGTTCTGGTTATGTTCTTTTAAAAAATCTTGTCCAGATAGAGAGCTTGGCTAGTTAAAGGGTGCCTTTCTGTGTATCAAGTCCTTCCAACACCCACTGAACTCTGTAGTAACTATTATTCCTGTAACTGCTCAGTGCAGGCTCTGGGACAAACATTTGCTATTGTAATTATTCCAGATCTGTGGTGTCTGCATGTCCCTGTTCTCAAATAAGGAATAGGCAGCTGGAACCTAATATGTAGATGAAATCTAATAATAGCATGGAGGTTCTTTTTCAGTTCACTGAATTACACTGTAGATGGGCTTTAAGTAGTTAAGTTGTCCTATGAAAGCAGAGGAATGTAATGGCAACAGAGTATCAGTAACAGGTTGGCTGCCTTTTCCTATCCTTGTTTCTAAGGAGCATTGAAGTCCGGCTTATTACTTTTTTAGTAACTTTTTTGTTGTTGTAAAGCAATAAACAATGAATTGAGAATGTCGCAGGCAAAATGAGCATCTTGTTCTAGAGGCTTTTTCTCTTTGAGTAGAGGGGCTAATCTTATTCTTGGTCAAATTATGGCCAGGTCCGTAGGGAGGAAGGACAATAAGGGTGTTCCCACAGCTCTTGAGACAGCAGTAGCAGCAAATGTAGGGTATTGCATCTTCATTCTCTAAGTGGGAAACAAACTGGGTTAGGGAGTAACATCTCTATTGGGGTGTTCTCTAGGTGTCATTCATATAATCCAGTATGGGTAACAGTTCCACAGAAAGGAACATAAAGTTAAAATCAGTGACTTTTGTGGCCTCATCCAGAGGTGGGATCTGCTCTTGCTTTGATTAGGTTTCCATCCAAAAGGAGCCATGAGGACTGCAGCAGTACTGCAGTCCTGTTTCAGAGAAACCACCCGGCAACTGTGTTCTGCAAAGCTGTCTTGCTGCCTGTCCCACTGCTGGTGTGCTGTCTGCATTTGCAGTTTGTGATTATTAGCACAAGCAAGTATGGCAAATGCTGAAGTCTGAACACAGAATTCAACCTTTTCAGCTTGCAATATTTCACAGTGAGCTGAGGGTTTCCCTGTTAACACGATGCACTACAAGCCACCTAAACTTTGAAGCTAGCTAACAAGCAGCCTGCTTTAATCAACACAAAACATTTTTATCAGCAACTGAGAAAAGAAGCAACAAGATATTTACATACGTAGCAAATAAAAATTCCAGCCACAGCAAAAAAGGATTATAGTAGAGAATTTAGTGTGATTCAGTAACTGTCAAAGGATCCCTACCAAGAGGTCTGTTTTTCTACACAACTTATTACAGACAGACAGGAGGATGTCCCTATCATGGTAGTAACACACACATTTGCACCTGCTTTTTGTCTTGACTCTTGCAGGCAGAGATGCCTTAGGCATGGGCAGGAGAGGGGGCTCATGGATGGGGCTGCAGGACAGGCTGGGTTACTTTATTTTCATTATTTCTATTTCTTTGAGTGATGACATTCAGTTTTACTTAAACTACTGAAAAGCCTGGACTACCTGCACAGAAAGCTTGCACATCTTCAAAGCTTTCTTTCATGAAATCACCTGGGAACATTTCCTGTTAAACATTTTCTTTGTGTACTTTAAAAATTATTAATTTACTCAGCCAAACTCTTTTTCCTGTGTTGCCTTAGCACCCATTTGCATAGGAAGGCTTAAAAAAAACCCCAACCAATTAAGTGAAGATGTGAATGTAAAACAAATTACTTTAACAGCATTAAAATGCTGTGTAGGAATTCCTTTTAGAATCTGAGTACTCTAAACTGCCTTTAACTTAGTTAACTTGAAAACCCCTTGATTGTGATTGAGCACTGAGGCCAATTAATTAATCCACTTTAAACATTAATTCAGTATAATTTACTGAGTGTGTGTCTGAGGAGTACAGGCTGCAGAAATGGAAGCTAATACAGATTGTCCTTTCTTTCAAAGGACTTTGGTTCCCATCTAGGTCTGGTAACAAGTAGCTATTTCTGGAAAGAGCTCAGCACTTTGCATATTTTTATTTTGTTTAGGATTTGTTTCTTAGAGTCACAGTGGTATCACCTGAGTGCTGAGAGCTCCTTAAAATATGTATTTGCCAATCTGCGCATGCTCTGTTCTTTAAAATCGAGTCCCAAACTCAAGCTTCTGCAGTGGCTGTGTTGTTGAATTGCTGTGTTTCTTACTGTCCTCTATTATAGTCCCAGTATCCTCTTCATCAGATTTTCATTAAGCATTTCACTAAGAAAATTAAAGTTCATTAGATATGTTCATGTCAGCTTCCCCAGCTAGTTCTGAGTGTTTTTTTTAATATAATGCAGTGGAACTTAGAGAAATACTGTGAGCTTTGTAGTAAATCTTCAAGGGAAAATTCTGTTGGCAGAATGTAAGGCACATACTGATCGTCAATGTTAGATGCTGCTTTGGTATAATCTGTGCTGACCTCAACAATATATAGGACATAGGGTTTGTGATCATGGGGTTTGTGATCATAAACACTGTAAACTGTGCACAGTTTCTTCTCCCATGACTACTTTAAGCCTTTGAAATTCTAATTTATCCTTTTCTAGTCTAGAATGATAGAATGTAATAGCATTGCTGTTTAAAAAAAAAAAAAAATCCAACTTGAATTTATACCAAGTATTTAATGGCAAAATCACAATTTTTTATTCTACTTAGCCATTTGGCAGTGGGAAGGCCCTACTGTGTTCTTTCTTTGAAGTCTGAAAAAAATCTGGCCCAGGTTCATTATTTGGGGAAAAGCGATTTGCCTTGTGTAACAATTATTCTCCTAATGCCACGGGACACTCGGAGTGCGTCGTGTTTTTCCTGACAAAAACATTTATCTCATCTTTGTTTCTAGACCAATGGCTACTCGGATGAGACTTGTAGAATTTGGAAAGAAAAGGAAAGCACCTTCCAGTCAGGGATTGTCTTCTCATTTTCCCTGCTGATTTTCCAAAAGATTTTGCTTTGTGTAATGCATTATAATTATATGACAGGAGAACAGTGGAGAATATGGCATAGCATTTCCCATAGGCTTCCTTTCTGAGATAAGAAAGATAAACATTCTGCTTCACTTCTCCGAGGACAAAAAAAAAAACCTTCTGCAGTTTCCTGCGAGGCAGTTGGATGTCAGCTGCCTTCTGGAGCTGAGGCTTTCCACTGCCAGACAATGCTGTGTGTCATGCAGGGAAGCTGGGCGTACAAAGTGAGGAAGCCCCCTGCACTGAGGTGTGTGTCCTTGGCTTCCTGAGAATGTGCCTTATCACCCAAGGGTCCCCACGCACGCCCGCAGCTTTATCTCCAGCTCCAGTGGGGAGGGTGACAGAGCAGCTGTTTATTTTTCCAGGGTGCTCTGTGTTCTGGGGGAAGCAAGGGAGGCCTTGCAGTGGATCTCTCTTTTGTTCCCGAGTTGCCGCAGCTTCAAAACGCGACCAGGAGGAGCAGGACCGAGGTCTGGTTTAGGGAATGCATAGCTTGACTCTAAATGCCCCACCTCTGTTTCAGCTGTGACAGCCGGGCCAGGGAAATATTTTGTTTACAGTGGCTTTGCTAAAACAGGGAGAGGATCTCTGGTTACAGAACGAAACGGGCAGCAGCGATGCTTTCAGTTTGCTCCACTCTCTACTGCATTTCTACAGTCTGAATTGTGCAATAGAGGAAAAGCTACCCAGGCATCACTGTGCAATACCAGCTGGGAAGCATGTGCTATGGTTTCCAAGAAGCTGGGGTAGGTGGAAGATTCAAAAGCTTTAGAAGGGTTCAGCAGGAGAAGCTGAAAAATCGCAGTCAGGTTCCCAGTGTTAGTGGTTAACAAGAGAGTGCCAAACATGGAGGGGTGACCTCCTTGAGAGCTACAGAGCTTTGCAGCTCCCTGCATTTTTGCTTTCCTGTTTAACTTTCTCAATTGAAACTTTTTTATTATTCTCAAACCAAGTTTTGTAATGCACTGACATCTGCTGTGTGTTTGACTAATGCAGCCACTGAAGAACTGAAATAAGCCTTGCAGCCTGCATAGCAGGGCTTGAGGAAACAAATTTAAGAAAAGGGGGAAGGAAAGTGCGAGAACCTGTTAGCTTATTATTGTTCTTATAACATGGCAGGAGGGAACAAGCCATCCTGCCCTGAAGAATCTTATAATAGATTTATTGAAAGAAATGGCAAAAGTAAGCTAATTTCAGCTGTACAAGCAGCAATTATATTGACTGTAGTTACCACCGTTTAGAAAAAGCTACCTTAGCTCAAATTTTTCTGGTTTTGGTCTGATCAGGGTTGTGGTGATATGATGACCCTGATGTGATGGGCATATCATCCTGGTAAATAGCTTTTCTGCTAACATTCAGAAATACTGAAACTGAGGTGGAAATGGTGTAGCTGAACAGCCTCACAGTGCACAATGAGCACTGTACCATGTGCAGCTGTCCTGTGAGATGGGAGCACCCTTTAACCCACCAGCAAATAACTGAAGGTGCTATGGCAGGAGCTGCTGGACAATAACATCACTTTTAAATAGACCAGACTGTAAAAAAAGGTTTTTCCATTTAGATAGCAGCAAAACTTACTGACAGTCTAAAGCTTCCCTGAATCTTTTTATCTGGTGACTGATTTCTGGCTGGGGTATGAGAGCACAGAGGTGCTCCATGGCAGAGTGAGACAGTCACATCAGCACTGCTATGGGCTGAAGGTAAAGCCACCTGTGCATTGCTCAGACCCAAATCCCAGCCTGTGCTCCTGCCCAGTGTACATTTCAGGTGGTCATTTTAGAGACCTGTAGCAGTTTTAATCAGAAATCTTTTGTCAAAACAGCTTTAAATGGGAAACTGACCTTTACTCAATGGAATATTTAGACAGTTTTGCTGTTTGTCAAAAATTGATGGTATTCTTTCTATGATTCTAATGGAAAACTGAAGCCAAGCTGAGATTTTTGTTATGTTGTTCAGCTGAAAATAATTGTTTATAAACACACACTTTTAAAAAACCCACACAAACCAAAAAACAAACAAATGAAAAATGTGTTTTACTAGCTTCAGGAAAGAATCTCTTCTACAACAAAGACTGAAAATCTAGCAGCCTCTCTGGAAAGGGGGAATACTCCTAACAAATGGTTCCTCAAAAATGAAGACTTACACCAACTCTGTGTATCCATGAGTTTTGGGTCTGTCCCTCACATCAGTCCTTCTATAGGTAATGTGAAGGAAGTAAGTTAAGGTACTAACTCTGAGGTCAGCAACATTCAACATTCTGTACATAGACACTTGGACAAGAAAGGATAGATAGATAGATAGATAGATAGATAGATAGATAGATAGATAGATAGCTAAAAACAAACACACAAAAAAAACCCTTTTTTTTTTTCCTATTCCAAATCTGTCTGTAAAAATCTGTTTTGTAAATGTATAGTTTACTAGAAAAAACTAGACTTCAGGCATGACATAAGCTATAAGTTCTTCTTTTGATAATACCCAGCAAAGGTGCAGAATGTCTGCAAGGCCATTACAGTGCTGGATTAGCACCCCACCCAACAGAAAGAACTGAAACAGAAAAGTGCCTTTTCATTATGAAGAATCTTAAACAGTAGGGGAAGTCCAGCTCCCCTTCAGATCAAGAGGGAAATTCCTTTTTAGGGTCAAAAGAAGCAAAATTTAGCTTTGCGTTATTCTGACAGCCTGTTTAAAAGCCCTGGTGTTTCTATTACTTTGCAGTCTTCCCACAAGCAGAGAGAAGAGCTACTGATCTTTACATCTTTATACAGAGCATTCATCTTTAATGCCTTACATCAGTTTTACAGGTCAGTCGAGGGTTTGTGCTGGAGTGGTACCCAGGGACATTTATTTGGAGGGCACATGGCATGAAATGATTGCTTGCTGACTTTCTCTCTTCCTTTTTTTTTTTTTTTTTTTTTTGTTCAATAGGAGCAATGCCTTCCTTGAAAATCTGTGCTGAAGTACCCTTCATTCATTGTTTTTAATGCCTCTTATAGTCAAGCTTTAAATATCACTTTTTCAAACTGATATGTCTGACATTATCAACCATGATCAGTATTTAAACACATGAGTCGTAGGTACATTTAGAGATACTGTGTATTGCACAATTCTGAGAAACCACATGTACAAAATGAAACATTAGGTGACTAGTGGAGGATCCAATAGTGAGTCAAACTCTGCTTTATGCCCGCCAGCAATTACACTGTTTGTAAAATACTTTAAGTGCCCAAAGTGTGACATGATGCTTAAATTCTGTATGTTATTCCAATCATAACATCAACTAATAGAGACTCCTGCTTAAAGAAGAATTGTAACTGTTGATGAATTAACTTATCAGGTGAAACTGAGCCTGTATCTCCTCAGTGGAATGTAAGCCATACATAGGGCTGCACTGGTTCCTTGCTAGGCACTGCAAATTTTCAGAGCTACTCTCTGCAAGGAAGTGAAGATACAAAAAGCAATAAAAGCTAACAAATCAGTCAAAGCAAAAATCTTTAAAAAAAAAAAAAAAAAAAAAAAAAAAAAAAGAATAAAAAGACAAGAAATAGCCAAACCCCTTAATTTCCTTTGCTATTAATTTAAGTCAGATAAAATCAAGGCTAAAACAAAAAAACAAAAAAACAAAAAAACAAAAAAACAAAAAAACAGCCTTTCACCCTGCCCATTAAAAAATAACCTCAGGAGAAGAACAAATTTTACTTTTTTTAACTATCGCTTCAAATATCTGCTGAAGACTTTAGCATACATTCAGTGCAATGCACACTTCCATATTTAATGGCATGACAAAAGCTAGGTCAAACATGAAGCTGTTGAGCAGAAATGGCTCAATACAATATTCAGCCATATGGCACACTGGCTAGTAGCCTTCCTATGCAAATAATAATATTATGTGCTTCATATAAGACACCTATGGCACCAGCAAGGTGAAGGTGGATGATATAGAGCTAACTAGGTACATAATGGAACAAAGAGGAAGTGGGAGAGAATTGTATTTTACAAATAGTTGCATCTTGTTGTCAGCTAACATCAGTGATTCTGCAGGCACCATGGTGATTCTTACAAGCCTCAAAGGGTTTTATCCCCCATCACCCTGTGCCTTTTGCCAGAGTTCTGCAGGAACTGTTCTGGCAGAGGCTTCCAGGAGATGGGATGAATCTTTGAAATTTATGGCATTCCTCACCCTTCCCCTTTCCAATCAGCATCATTTCTGTGGGCTGTGATGGCCACAGCCCTGAATCCCACCATGGAGAAGATGTTGGTGTGTCCTGACCTCCACTCAGAGCTGTTGCTTTCTGGCCAGGTTGTGCTGGCTGGCTCTGACAGCACTTTGACTTGAGCCCTGGGGTCATAGAGTGGAATTATTTGTGCCTAGCATAGCTTGGACTCCTCTGTGGGACTTAACTTCTTCCAACAGCTATTCTTATAATGGGTGTATCTCTTTTATTTGTTGTGAGAGACAGCTACAAAATGGACAAAAAAATAAAACAAGTTAAAATGAAATTAAATGTAAGTAAACAAACTGTAATAAAATGAAAAGGCTGAACTTTCATCTATATCTCAACTGGATTTGAACCAACCCCCTTCTAAGAGTCTAAGAAAGTTTGGTTAATTATTTTTATGTTTGGTCTGCTCTGCATTTCCTTGCTCTCACAAGACTAGAAATGCTGGAAAATTGTGAGCAAGTCTGATATGCTGTTTCTGGTCAGGTCAAAAGTAGGACAGGCTGGAAATGTCATGCAGACTCCCATGTTTGGTAGATTTCCAGTTCAGGTTTGCATACACAGAAGGCTGGAATAAGATGGAGATAAACAAAGACCTCAGGGTATTTGTACAGACAAAGATCAACTTCCAGATTTTAGGTGGCTGTGCTCAAACTGAAGTATTCAGCTTCTTCGATGTTTCTGTTCTTGCTGTGAAGGGAAATCTAATGTTTTGAGATTTCATTGTGCTTCTAAGCACACTGGTTAGCTGGGACAATGCAGGAGCTTAAAAGGTGTCTGAGAGTCAAATCTGCCTTCCACTGGCACCACAGCCTATGTTTCCAATGAGTGCATGCTTTCAGGTTATGCATTTTAGTTTTGGGGGGACTATATGCAATCTGAAGTTGACTTTGGCTAAAGCTTAGCTCTTTTCCTTCCAAAAGGAAGAAAATCACTTCCATCACATCACTTTTAACGTGTTTCTCTGGAGATTGCCTGTAGTCTGATCCAAGAAAACAGATTTGTTCTCAGATCAAACCTAGTTATATAATTTGCAATCTTATAAACTTTTCAGAAACATAGTAGTTACATTTAAAGGGAAACAAACTTGTGCTTCTCATTGTTTAAAGTGCAATATGTGCTGAGAAGAGACACAGCTAGAGCTGGGGGGGGGGGGTTTGTCAAGCGTACCAGTTCCACTTGGGGAGCTTAAGAAACAGTCTTTCTTTTCCCAGTCCATGCAGGCTGTTTGTACATCAGTGGGGCAATGCCACGTAGTCTTCCTTAGCATGGCCTGTGTCTAACACTTCTAGTTTTTAAGAGGAGGTGAATACTCTGTAGGGGCATGGTAGTCCTCTCCAGCCTTGACTCTGCCCTCTGGAGCTGGCAAGGTGTTCTCTAGGTCTTCCACCCAGGGCTTCTGCTCAATAAGCAGATGGGGGAGAAGCTTGTGTGTATGTGCAGTTATTCACAAATTGTTTATATAGGTGACATGTACATAAACTCCAGATATGTACAGTCTATTTTAAAACAAAAGCATCCTATTCTTGGCTTACCTAGCCCCTCCTACAAGTTCTCGAAGAGACCTTGAGACTTTACTACTTAGCTTTAGTCAAGTGCAACTGCAATCTAGTTGCTCAGAAATGGAGAACAAGCATGAATTTCAGTGTCATAATGCAGATATCAAACTCTGAGTATACAACTATACAAGGATTTTACAGTATATTGCTGTATCTGTACAGCTTTGTTCCCAGGGTAGCACCTCCCCTGCAGTAAGTGGCCAGAGAGCACTGAACATGCCCTGCACAAATTCTCAAGAAACGGCTAAAGACAAAACTTGAATTCACAGTACACAGATGGCTGAGTAAGTCACCATGAGCTACTCACTCACACGAAGAATTGACAGAGCTGCAAGCATGTCCCCGTCTGGCCAGGTCTGAATGAGAGTCCCCAGCATGAGATTCAGCATGAGTGTCCCCAAAACTGCCACAGCAAGGTACACCCAGTGTGGACATGGCCAAGCAAGCATCTACTGCTTGAGCTTAATGAAGCCACGAGCCTGTTATACAGGATCTCCATATTAAAATATCTCTACTGGTATAACGGTCTGGCTAAAAGGGCTTTTGATGATAAAGTTTTATCTATAAGATGAGAACTGCTCTTCTCTCAATCAGTAACACTCCACTTTTTTTGTTATACTATGTCTCCTAAGTTTAGGAGTTTTGACTTGTAATCTGAAAAATTATCTCAAATATTGTTTCCTTAAAGCAGTAACTTCCTACATCCTGTATGAAAACAGATTTGAGTAGATTCTATGAGTTCATAGAGGACTGTGGCTATAGTTTGGGAGCTATGTTCCAGAGAAGTAATAGAAGACAAAAATTTTCTTTCATATTCATATTGGTTGGAAGAATTTTTTGTTTCCCTGCTTGAATCTTTAAGAGTGATTTTTTTTTTTTTTTTTTAAGCACTAAACAAGGATGCAGATTTTTTTACTACCTAAAAATGTTCTGTTAAACAGTGTATCTGTAGCAACAATGGGAGAAGCCTGCTTTGGCTCTGATTTTGTTGTACAATGCTATTAATTTGCAACTTCAGGGTGATCTGGACATGAGTGGACTTGTATGGTTTGAGGGTTTTGTTCCTTTTTTTTTTTTTTTTCCCACCCATGCTTTGTAGAAAAATAAGCACCAATTCCAAAGTGCTAGAAAGAGCAGCTTGCTTTGGAAGTTGTCAGGCTCTCATACAAACGATCTTTCCTTCAAGCTTCCTAAACAGACATAATTTCTACTCTGTCTAAAAAGAAGAGGCTGGCTTGTTTGTTTTTATTTGCAGCATTCAGCAGCATTGCTGTAGGCCACTAACTGCAGGATGGCAGTAACACAGGATTATCCTGCAGAGCCGTAACTAGTGAATCCATAACAGCCAACCTGAACTCTGCTGCGGGGCTGCCATTCAATACCACAAGAAACTGTTTGCGTTTCATCATGTAACTGGTTGTGTGAATTCAAGAACCTTCCTTGGATCAGGCTGTGTTTTTAGATGAAAGAGAGGAACTACCAAATGGTAGGGTGAAATATATAGTTTGTTTTTTTGTAGGCCTGTCCTTTAAGCATAAACAAATACACTGTAGTGAAGACTCTGGCTCAGGCTACAGAAAAGAAAGTGAGTACAGAAGAAATGGGAAGTAGGAGTGGAAGAGGGGAAAAGGCTGGGGCTACCTTGTCTCATCAGAGAGATTTCTTTCATATTGAGGCAATAGGAACAGGCTCAAAATGAAATGGGACGGTTAAAAGCATCCTCACAGTGTCAGCTGAAGAGGGAAATCTACTCTCCTGGTCCAAAAACTTTTCCATCTAAAATTTCCATTGGAGTGGGTATAGAATTGAGCCCATTTGTGACTTTTCCCTCAGGTCCTGTTAGATGGGCCTTTATTCAATGTGATTTCAGTCCAGATCATAATAAAGTTGCTCTGTTCCTCATGAAGCTCACATTATGGATGTACAGCCATCATGGTCTATGGACTGCTTAGTTTTTCCTGTAAAAACAGAAATCCTTGTACAGCTGGGAGCTTGTAAAAACAAGCCTGAAGCTACCAGAATTTTTAGCTTTACAGTATAAATGAGAAACTAAATTCTTCACTGCAAAACATATACGCACCTATGTATGCCCAAGGTTTTGACAATGAGAGTTATTCATGCAGAAGAAGACACTTTCCAGGTGAATATTTCCTTGTTTTGCCACCATATGCCAAGTAATGTAATTCAAGGGCGTTTATTAAATATTCAGGACTGTGCTGCCGCGGATCCGGAATAGATGGGAAAGTAGGATTGTGTGTGTTTGTGGTGTCCCTAGATGAATGAGGTGATCTGCAGCCCAAGCCAGAGACAAGGTTCGGAAAACGAAAGATTTTTCAAGCTGGAGTTTAGAGTCTGAAAGCAGCCACACTCATGCAATTTTGTCTCGCATAATTGATGCAGTAAGGCTGCAAAGGTTGTTATTCGTGGTAAGTCGGTGCTGTGCCGCTAATCGTGCTGATCGAGGATCTGCCTTCAGGTGTCCTTTGGAAAGGGGGCGAAACGGGGCCGAAAAAGGGAGGGGGGACGGCCTGCCTGGCTGGGGAGAGGGGTACCGCGGGCACCTCCGCGCTGCGCACCCCACAGGAACACGGTTCCCGTGCATAGGTAACGTGGGGAAACTTCTGAGTCTTTCCAGCCCTTAACAGATTAAATCTGGTGCGTTTTCATTGAGGCCAGAATATTTTTATTTATCACAGTACATTTTGTTAATTCTCACGAGCGCCGGTATGCAGAACAGATATGCCGAGTAACCTTGTTCTCCTGTTTGTTACGCGAATAAATACTCCACGATCTAAAAGAGTAGTAATATTGGCCGGGGGGGGGAGAAAATGGAAGAAACTCGAAATACTTGAAACGGTAGCAGGGTGACTACCCCGTTCCCCCTGCTTTGATGGCTGTGCCGAAGAAGGGGAAAGCGCTGGGGGTACCGAAGGTGCCCCCGCCCTGCCCGGCGCCAAGAGCCGTGCCCGGTTCCTGGGGCCCCGCTCTACCGCGGTTCGCGCTCGTCGGCGAAACGGGGCACGGAACAAGAGCGCCTGGATCCGCTTTTAGACCTGTGTCCGCGACGTTTCTACGCGAGTCAAATGAATGCGAATTATTGTAGTTACCGCCGCGGTGTGCTGAGGGACAGAGAGGTCCCGAAAGGTGGTTCCTTACGGCTGGACCCCGGCACTGGCCATAGCATGGCCCCCAGAGCGGGACAGACAAAGGGGCTGCGTCGCTTGTCCCCATCCGGATCTCGGAGCGGGAGGAGGGAGCCCTGCGCCAGTGTCTGCAGGCGGCGGCTTGGCTGCGCTGGCCGGGCGGGAGCGGGGAGCTCCGAGCCAGAGGCGTCCTAACGCTCCCCGCCAGAAACACGTTTTCCCTCCAAGAGAAAAAAAATCTCGTTTGGCTCAGGAAGCGTGCCACATATTCAAACAAACCGAACACAGACCTTCCAGGTAGAAATCGTCTCTGCTGCCCGCTCTGGGGTGAGTAAAGAAAAAAAACCAAACCAAATTAAACAACACTCGGGCTATTCGAGTCTTATCAGCACTGCAGCTGGAGGCACGGTGTTCATGGGAAGCCTTGTCCGCTATGCTGGGGTACGGCGTGGGGGCAGCGCCCTGCCCCGTGTCCCCACGGCGCTCCCCGGTGGCCTCGGCGGAGACCCCCGCCACTTGTCGTGCCTCGCTCCGCACGGCGGTTCCAGCCGCGAGTACGGACTCAGCCACTTCCTAGTCGGAATACCGGACTTGGGGCCGCAGCGGAGGGTTCCGCGCTCCGTTTGGCAAGGATGACCCGGTCCAGCTTGGTACCGGAGAATCAGGGCTAAGCCTGAAGTCCCTCCCAGGACGCTTCTTAGCGGGGTTGCGCGGCTGGGGCTGAGTCCCGCTAAGTCCCTCCGAGTCCCGCTCTGCCCTCCTCCTTCCCCGATTCTCTATACCGGGAACAGGGCTCTTCTGACCTCGTTTGAAGAGAACGGGAGCCCGTTCCCCACCGTCCCTCGGCATCCCGCAGTGGAATCTGCCCCTCGCTACAGCGAGCCAGAGGCCCGGCAACGGTGCCGTGATCCGCCGACCCCCCGAGGGAGGCTTCAAGCCCAGTGCGGGAGCAGCTTTGCTGGCTCCTTCTGCACTCGCTCTCTCCGGGTTTGTTAGACTTCTGCCTGGCCCCGGGAACGGCGGTACCGGCGCACAGCCACAGTCGGGCCGGGCCGCTCCCCGGGGTCGCGGCAGGATCCTTCACTCCTTCACCGGGAAGGGCTCCCCCACCCCTCTGACCGTCCCTGATACTTGCATTCCCCTCGCTGTGACATTGCTGTGAGTGCCGGCGAGACCTTAGCTTTCCTTTAAAATGCAGCTGTAGTGGAGGGCTCATTTTCAGGTGTTTTTTTAATGTCCCAAGAAGAGCTTAATTAGCAGCGCGGAGAGGGAAGAGCCCGACGGTGCCTGTCTGCCCTTGTGTCAAGAAGACGCAGGCGGGGCTGCGCGCTCACCTTTGCCGCTTCTCGGCCCGACCGCCGCTCCCAGCGCTGGGCTGAGCTTCTGCCCTGATGTTCATCCTAAATCCCCGTTGGTAGGGCTGTCAAAAAACCCCAAACAAGCCCCTCGGATGTCAAATGTCCTCTGTGAGGGAGCGAGCCTTGGTAAAGAGCTGCACGCCCGGCTTAGGAATGAGAAGGCAGGAATCTGCCATTTGGCGGAGGTGATGACACACACAGCAGTGCTGTTACACCTGCACCGGCCCTCGCCACCCTTAGAGTGGGAGCGCCGAGAGCAGCATGGGTGGCCGGCAGAAAGAAGCCGGCCCCGGCCCCGGGCGCGCCGCCTCGGCGGGGCACAGCTGGCTCCGGCTGCCCCACTGCTCCGCTCCGAGTGGGCTGCCGGGGGCCCGCCTGGGAGGAGAGCTCCGGATGGAGCTTTCCTGCGGAGTTCATCCCTCCGCGGTTTCGTTTGTGTGCTTAAGGGGCAGCGTGTGCTGTCCCCGTGGATATGTGTGGAAATACAGAGGCCTTCTTCCTGTAACCGAATTTATGCAGTCCAGGTTTTAGGGTATGCCTTTCTCCGCCGACAAGAGTTAAAGAATTTGTTATATGGCTATAAGGCGAAGGAAGATGTAGAAATGTATCTTAGCCGTTAAATATAATAATATATATAAATGTTGTATTTCTAGATTAAAACACGTTTCTACATCTTCGACTGCCTTTACCCACAAAGAGTCTCTCCCAGGGGGGACAACAGGGACCGGTGTGCTGAGCAGAGGAACTGGAGATCTGTGCAGCGGATGCCGAAGCCCCCGGGTACCCTGACGGGAGAGGCCGGCTGCACCGGGCACTCCGTTAGAGAGCTGCCAAGCCCTCTGGGCTTACGTTTGGTTACGAAAACTGATGTAGCATGTAAAATCCGCGGGGCGGGGAATAATGATGTGCAGCGGTTCACGTTCAAGAAGGGCAGAAACGAGTGTTAGGGCCGTGACCTGCCGGCCCGCGGATCTGCGGCCGCCGAGGCGTACGTGGGGCTCCTCCGCGGAAGTTGTGCTTAAGTACGGGAGACGAGGCCAGGTCCGTGCGGACAGACCCCCGCAGCGCAGCCGTATCGGCAGCAGCGGGCAGACGGCGGCGCCGAGCCCCGAGGGCTGGGTGGGAACCGCGGTTGGGGAGCGCAGGTGGCCCCGGCCCAGCGGATCTCGGTCTGGCGCTGTTGGGTAAGCTCAGGGGAACAAACGGGGCCAGTTCGCCCTGCTCTTGAGGTTCAAGCTGAAGGCGCCGTTAGAAATAAGTGTACAGCATCCTCTGTCCTCCTGCTGGCTTCTTTACCCGCGGTTGGAGCAGCCCCGTGTTAGTGATTGGGACTAGCTGAGACTTCCTTTCTGCTGCTTGAGGAGTCTCTACCTGAAGGCAGGAAATGGGAAGGAGACGAGGAATGTCGAAGCTCCGGGAACCGTAGTGAAATAAGCCGGAACCCTCCAGGGGAACGAGCAGGAAAGCTGCCACTCTGCCCCGACCCTCGGGGCAGCTTTCAGCCCCGCAGCCGCTCTTGGGTGCCTACGTATACTTTGCAGGGAGGGAGAAGGAGCGACCCGACACCTTTTGCTCTCTGCCTTCTGCAAGTAAGGGCGGCAAGAACCGACTTGCAAGGAGCAGCAACAGCCTCCTGGTGCTCCCTGGGCGCGATCGGTTGGCGGGGCCCGGGGCCAAGACATATAAACGCGACCGCGTGTGCGGCTGGACGTGTGACAGCGCCGGGCCAGGGGCGAGCGTTGCGGCTGCGGGCACACCCCCTTTGCACCCACCGCCTCCAGCGCGGCCCCTGCCCGGCCGGGAGGGGAGCGCAGCGCTGCGGGCCCCGCCGGGCTCCCCGGGCGGGCGGCGGGTCCTCGCTCAACGCCCCCCACACGTCCCGTCCCACCCACCCATCCCCCGCCCCCGGCGGCGCGGCCGAGCTGGGGCGGTTCCGTGCCGCTTCGCGGGGCCACGTCGGGCCGCGTATGCGCGGGGCTGAGCGCGGCGCCGTGACTGCGGGGTGAACTCGGCCGTGCCCAGCGGCTCGGCGGCCATAGGGGAGCGGGATCCTGACGAAAGCGGAACTCGGCCGGGCCCATACAAATCAGAAAAGAACCCGGCCGCCGCGGCAGAGGGGAGCGGAGCCCGCGGGGCAGGGACGCCGCCGCCGCGCTGCACGGACCAGCGGCGCCGCGAGAGGTGCCTCCTGATCTCCATCCTGGTCCCGACTTGGACCCCTGCGAGTGCGCGGCGGGACGGCCGGCAGCACAGGACTCTGCGCACTGCGCACCGGGCAGCGCTCCGGATCGCGCGGCGTTGCGCTGCGCTCCCCGGACGGCGGACGCGGGGCACCATGATGAGCAACTACCCGGACGGCGAGGGAGACACGGTCGCACTGCTGGCGCATGACACCAGCGGTACCAAGGAGCCAGAGCGGGGCAAAGAGGAACTGAGCACCGACAAGGGCCCCGAGAAGCCGGACCCTTCGCAGAAGCCCCCCTACTCCTACGTGGCCCTCATCGCCATGGCCATACGGGAGAGCGCGGAGAAGAGGCTCACGCTGTCCGGGATCTACCAGTACATCATCAGCAAGTTCCCTTTCTACGAGAAGAACAAGAAGGGCTGGCAGAACAGCATCCGTCACAACCTCAGCCTCAACGAGTGCTTCATCAAGGTGCCCCGGGAGGGTGGCGGCGAGCGCAAGGGCAACTACTGGACCCTGGACCCGGCATGCGAGGACATGTTCGAGAAGGGCAACTACCGCAGGAGACGAAGGATGAAGCGGCCTTTCCGCCCCCCCCCGACCCACTTCCAGCCCGGCAAGACTCTCTTCAGCCCCGACAGCTACGGCTACCTCTCCCCGCCCAAGTACTTGCAGTCCACCTTCATGAACAACTCGTGGCCTCTGGCACAGCCGCCCGCGCCCATGCCCTACACCTCCTGCCAGATGTCTGGCGGGAACGTCAGCCCCGTCAATGTGAAAGGACTCTCGGGCCCGGCCTCCTACAGCCCCTACTCACGGGTACAGAGCATGGCGCTGCCCAGCATGGTGAACTCCTACAACGGCATGGGCCACCACCACCACCCTCACGCCCACCATCCCCAGCAGCTGAGCCCGGCCAGCCCCGCACCGCCCGCGGCCCCGGCCGCGAACGGAGCAGGTCTCCAGTTCGCCTGCGCCCGCCAGCCCGCCGAGCTGTCTATGATGCACTGTTCCTACTGGGAGCACGACAGCAAACACAGCGCCCTGCACTCCCGCATAGACATCTAGGGAGGCTCCGGCCGGCCGCCGCCGCAGAAATGCCTTTGCCCGGGCCCCGCTGTCCCTCTCCGATCTCGCCGCGTTCTCCGCCGCTCTTGTGTGTTTTTCCTCCTTTCTAGCTGCGGACTTTCCTCTTTCCGTGCGCAAACTGTTGCGGTGGGAAAATGGTAGTCGAGCTCCGCATATAGTGTAAGTGTAGGAGTCGTCCTACGAAGAGAAGGCAGTGTGTAAGTGTGGGAGCTTCCCCAGCGGGACTGCGCCGGGCCGGCGAGCTCGGATTTACCGTTCGTTTCTCCGTGTGTTTATTTGTTCGTAAGGGGATTGCAAGAGGGGGGGAGCACGTAATTGAAAATAGGCTGTTTAGCCCTCAAAATTCAGCTTGATTGTAATTCGGCCGTAATATTTTCGGGCTCAGCCTAGAGAGCTTGTAAATAGCAGAGGCATTTCCACGCGTGGCTGTGCGGGGCTGGCGGGGCCTAGACACTGCCGTATGCCCGCGGTGCTTGTCGTCCTCCTCCTCTTCATCTTCTCTTTCTTCTTCCTCGGTCTGCAAAGCACTGCGCTTCTTCTCAGCTGTGGTTTTATGTCAAAATAATACTTAGGTTGGGACTGCTGTAACAGCAGATGTGCGATATTGCTGGTTATTAGAAACCAACGAACAAAACCCGACAGGATCACTCGTGAAACGTTTCGGCAGTGATAAATATATTTTTAAAAGGAGACAATGTCCTCTGAGGTCTAAAAAAGTAATTTTATACAGGTCTTAAAATATTTTGATGTTATAAAAAAAAAAAAAAAAAAAAAAAAAAAAAAAAAAAAAAAGACGGTTTCCTATAAATTGGAATACTTTTCCGTGTGCATATTATTATTAATAATGAAAGTTTAAACTATCTTCGGTTTTTTGACCCCAAACCTGGCCCAAAATGGATTTTCCGGTAGGTTCTGCTTTTGAGTGCTCACCCTTCTTAAAAAGTTTTGATCCTTCAATTTTACATAGATTAATGTGAAAAAAAATAGCGTTTATAATACAGGGGCCAGTTCATAGCGATTTGATAAATGTTTATGTAAGATGTTAGATGCTGTGGCTTAGTACCATTTTGGGACCAACTTTTATAGAGTGAACTAGCACTTTTATTGTACTTTCTAGCATTTTAAAGTCTCCAATAAAACGCCTTTCCTTCTTTCCACACCGTTTTATTTCACTTCGCTCCTCCGTGCTCGGGATCGGGAAGAGACAGCGCAGAACAGGGTGGGCGCCTTGTGCCGGGGCCGCTCCGCGCTGCCTGGCCGGCTCCCGGCGCCGGGCACAGCTCCCGACTCCGCGTACCGGCAGCGGGTTTGCAGCGCTCTCCGCAACCGCGCAGGCCTGCTCCACTGCCGTAAAAACGCGGGCTGTGTTTGAAGGGTGTCTCGGCTCCGTTGAGCGCCGTGGCGGGCCGCACACAGTCAGGAGAAGGCCGGCGGGGCAGCGCCTCCCGGCACCCGGTGCTGTCTCGGCGGCCGACGCGGAGGTGCGGAGACCGATTCGTTGGCGGCGCGGGCAGGCGGGCCCGGGAGCGGCTCCGCTCCGGGCGCCGGCAGCTGCCAGCACCTCGCCCGCGGGCCCGGCCCTCCGGGGCGCCGGGAGGCTGAGTTCTCTGGGCAGTGCCGGGGGCTCTGCCCGCCGCACACCTCTGCACCGCTTTCGTTTTGCACGCTCCTGCCCGGAGCCGCGTCGCCGGGCGGCACAGCGCAGCCCCGCTTCCCATCGGGGCCGGCCGGTGCTAGTGCTGGCAACCGCTGCGGGTGTCTCTTTCTCCTCCGGGCCGGTGGCTCCGACAGCGGCGGTCTCGAGGCCTGGATCTCGCTTCATCGCCTGCCCGCGCTTGTAGGCGGCGGCCCCTGCGCGGGTGCCTGGGGTCTCAGGAGGTGATGGGGATAGCGACGGCGGGGCAGGCAGTATGGCCCCCGCCCGTTGTCGGCCCAGGACGCAGCGGGTCCTCTTGAACGCCAGCCTGGGCCAGGCCTGCTGTTCGGCGGGCGGGAAGGGGGATGCGGGTGTTCCGCTTGTTCCGGGTTGTGCAGGCAGCTCGCTCCCCGGAGCGTCCTGGTACCAAGGAAGAAACTCGGTACCGGGGGTGAGCATTCCCTTCCCGCTGCCGGGGAGCTCCGATGGGGCCCATGGGAGACCTGCCCCGTAGGCGCTGAGTGCAGGCAGGGCCTTGCCTGACACTCTCCCTCTTTCCCTGGGCCTTCTGCGTTCTGCACGGCAGGAAACGGCAGCCTCCAGCTTGGTGGCAGAAATCACTGGGGGGACTTGGGGATCCGTTGCCTCTGCTGCAGCACAGCCCGGCGGGCATGGTCACGGGAGAAGGGCTCCGGGGCCACACGCTGGGCCAAACCGGCCCCGTTGGAGGGCTGAAGGCCCTGCTGTGCCCTCTGTCCCCGGTCCCTAGGCCCTGGCCCGAACGGGAGGGCGCTGGAAGCGATGGTGTGGCCGTGGGGCTCTGCTCCCGGGCAGTGATGGGGGACTGAGAAAAAGGGGGTCGCTGCCTGGCCTCTCCGCACTGTTCACAGGGGGCTGCAGGGCACAGCTGCTGTCCCGGGGACCCGGAGAGAAGAAGCGAGCTCTGACCCTCCACGAAAACGAAGTTAACGGGAAGCGAAAGGACAGATCGAGCAGCCCTGGTGCTGGCAGCGCACATGGGACACGAGCCCTACTCACGCCTTTGCCACTCATGGCTCTGCCGGCTGCTGCCTGGAGCTCGAGTTCTCTGACGTGATCGGGGCCCTCAGGTGGCAGCTGGAGGTTTAGAGGACAGCCAGGGTCGCTAACACCTCCCGAGGACCGTACGGCAAATGCAGGAACCGGCCCGGGCAGCCCGGCAGCCTTGCACCGTGTGGCTCGGCATTGGCTGCTTGTTGCTTATTCAGTTGGTACTGCTTCTAGCCCCGCTTCTTTCCTCCGGGGTACGTCGGGGCCGTGGCGAGCCGGCAAGAGAAAGGCCTCCCGCCGCCGGCAGTGGGCACAGGGCGGAGGGAGGGCAGGAGTACCTCCCGGGCCCAGCCGGCGTCCCCCCGGGCCTCTTCCCGGGCTGTGCCATCTCTTGGCCGGGCTGCAAACGCCCGGGAGCGGCTGGGGCCTCGCCGACCTTGAGTGAAATCATACTTGGCCTTTCTGAAGGGCAGGGGGAGGCGACGGTAGCCTGGTCCGTGCGGCCCCGTGGGCTGCTTCGATTCCCGAGGGGTGTCCCGGAGAGCCGGAGCCTGCCGTGCTTGACCGGCACCCGGCTGTGTCAGTACGGAGAGGCATGCAACAGCGAGTTTGGCTGCCGTTCGGCCATGGGCAATCGCTGCCCCTGGACCAGGGCCTCCCTGCTCAAAAGAGTGCAGTGCCGGGGCTGCCTGGGGGCAGACAAAGGTGACCTCGGGGTCCCCGGTCTGCGTTCACCCACTGCGCTATCTTATCTGAGGCTGCTGGGGGGCTGAGCCCACCAGGGGATAGATGTGGCCGCACAGCGCCGGGAGAGGCCGCTCGCCCTGCTAGGCTGATGCCCTGTCCATCTGCCGGGCTCCCTCCGCCCGTCCGGGGCTCTGCTCGCCTCCGCCCCGAACCCCCCGCGCCGCTCCCCGCAGCAGCATGTCCCTAAGTCAGCCTCTGCAGACGTCGCGCCTGTAGGATGTTTTCACGATCGTTTTCTGTATTTTATAAACAGAAGTTGCATCGAATGTAAACTCGCGTCGTTCGTTAAACAGCCACCGTGTCCTGGCTACGGCTTCTATCTCCTCCCTCCACAATGCCCCCAGGCCCGCCCGGGCAGTCTCGGTGCGGCCCGCTCCCTGGCCAGACCCGCGAGATGTGGCTGCTAAGGCCCCGGGCTGCCTCCAGCCCGGCCGTGCCCCCGGCACCTCCGTCTCGCTCTGACCTCAGCCCTCCACACAGAGGACGGGAAACCAGAGGCAAAGCCAAAGATCGATCAGGGCTCGTACCTCCGGCAGCAGTACTCGGCTGTCAGAAACGACTGGGCCTCCCGTTCATGTCCCGGCGGCCTGGAGAGAGAGGCGGCCGCCACACCCTGTTCGCTGGGCAGCATGCACTGGACTGACTGGTAGGGAGCTGCCGGGGAACTTGCTGTGTTTTAGCGAACACTCAGGCATGGGCAGGCAGGGACTGAGCCTCCTCTAAGAGTCTTGTCCCCCCGTGTCCCCAGAACACTGGGCAGGCTGGGTGGCGTCAGGCCTGCATCCCGGGACATCGGCACTTGGAACAGCTGGAGAAGACAGCTGTACCGACCACAAGTGTAGGCAGCCCCGTGGGCACGAAAGGCGCTGGCCAGGGGTTGCCCACTGCGGCTCCATGATCCCTCGCCCTGGGCTACCACCTCCTCCCGCGGCTTCCACCTGCCCCAGGCTGCCAGCAGCCCCGTCGGTCTCATACGAAAGCAAGAGGCCTGGAGTCAGTCTCTTGGCAAGAACGGGGCTTGCGCGTTGTGTAAAGCCTGTCCCCGTTATATAAATGACGGAAGGACGAACGCTCCACCGAGCGGGACGCGCTCCCCGGACCAGTACAGTGGCACGTAGCCTCCTCCAGCCTCGGGACCGCCGCCCGTCGCGGACCCAGGCACGGGGACCCGGAACCGCCGTCCGGCTTAGCTACTCGCTGCCGCCGCGGCCACAGGTTTATGCAACGCTGGCGAGAGATGAAAGCAGGAGAGCGAGGGTTGTTTTCTCCCTGCACGGAACGGGCATAAAAGTGTCTGCCTCGGCCACTGCCAACGCGGGAGCTGCCCGTGCACTTAGGGGGAACAGGGAAGCATTTGCAGCCCGAGGCTGAGCGGGCTCCCACCGCCTCCGGTAGCTGCAACTCCCGGGTCAGTGCCTGACCCGGTGGGGTGTTTGGCGGCCGCAGGTTTGTTTTTTTTTCGCTAGTCTTTTGCTCAGCGCTCAAGTCGGGGCCGGGCTCGGAGGGTGGCAGAGCTTCCCGACGGCACAGCACGGTACCGCTGCCTTCTGCCTGCGGCCCTCCGGGAGCGCGGGGGGAGCCGCCAGACAGCGGGGTGCAGGGGGACCCTAGGGTAGGGCAGCGGTGGCGGCCCGGAGAGCCCCGGCTCCTCTCGTCGTCCTTGGGGCGAGTAGGTGCCGGTGCCGGTGGCTGCGGGCAGGGCAGAGCCGTGCTGCGGGAGAGGACACACACACAGCTCTCACCTTGTACCCTTCTCCCACCCCGGCCGCTGCGGCTGTTTAATACCGCCTGATTCCTGGTATTCTTGTCCGTGTTTTAAGTGGTGAAAAAGTCATTTCCAGTCCCATGGTCGGTGTTTCACCCTGAACTCATTGAAAAGAGAGTGCGGGGTCAGGACTGTTTATTATGCAACCAATTAAAACAGGAAAATATGCAAGGGCTTCATTCAGCAAGATCCGGCTATTGTTAAGCCGAAAACGATATTTTTGTTTCAGAAATAATAATAAAAAAGTACATTTGTTACTTTAAAAATCTCCTCTCTGTGTGTGTGACGGACGCGACTCCCGGACGCTCCCTCCGGCTTCTCGTCCGCTGCATCCCGGGCCGAGACACTGGCCCTGCGCTGCCGAAGTGCGGCTCGATGGGACGGACGAAGGGCAGGGATCGGGGATCCCTCCTTCCCCCCTCCAGGGCTCTGCCTGTCCTGCTGGGTCCTGTCCTGCCCGCTTTCAGGGGAGGGCAGCGAGCTTCACACTCAAGGAGCCAGCTCGGTGCAGGTGGGCACCGGCATCCAGTGTGGTGTCTTAGGCAATAAAAGACGGTGAAAAAGAAAAATACTGCGAGAGCGAAAAAGCCCGACGCTGTTGTGGGCGACGGACAGGGCCGTAATAACCAGACCGCAGAGACCCGAGACGCGCTACAGAACCACCACCGCAGCGGCGAGCTCCGCCGATCTGCACTGGGCACAGTCTGGCTGCGGGGGCCTGGGGATGGAGCCGGACATCAGGAGGGGCCCTTAGCTCTGCGGGTCCCCTGCGCCTTCTCTATCTACCTATCGCACTGCCCCAGAAGCCATCCCTGACTCTGCGGGTCATGTCCACCTCTTGGCAGGGCTTCGCTCTTTGGCGGTGAAACATATGCCCCACAGCAGGGATGCGGCCCTGAGCAGCTCAGGCGGACGAGGGGAAAAAAGAGGGTCCTTCCGGCGGGGCTCGGCGCCCTCCCCCCTGCTCCGCTGCCCGCCCCAGGTAGC
Source organism: Heliangelus exortis (assembly GCF_036169615.1). Classification (NCBI taxonomy): domain Eukaryota; kingdom Metazoa; phylum Chordata; class Aves; order Apodiformes; family Trochilidae; genus Heliangelus; species Heliangelus exortis. Next base: position 8,096,661 of record NC_092430.1, read on the forward strand.
CCCCAGGGATGTGCTCAGCAGCGGGCCTGGGAAGCGCTCACCAAAACAATCGTTCAGTCTGGCCTAATGCAATGAGTTTATTTTAGTCCTTGAGCTGTATTGAAAACATTAGCTCTGCTTCTTGTGGTTGTTTACAGTATGTTGGTCTCAACATCACAGCCGCCCTTCTGGAAAAGTCTTACAGGATTCAGGCAGAGGGAAACCAACACAGAAGTAACTCGGAAAGCACGATGGCAAATGATTAATCAAATCAGAGACAGGAAGGCGGAGGTAATCAATGAGTTTTCACTTATAGTTTACTTGAATGGACATCTTTTCCCTTCTTCTTGTTTAGAAACCACATGGTTTTTTATTAGCTAAACAAGCAGTTGCAGGATTTAGTGGGCTGGTGGGAATTCGTTCAGAATCAGCTGCATGTTGCCTGAACCGGAGGTTTCGAGAAAACCTCGTGCTTGTTCCTGTCCCAGCACACGGAGCCGGGCGGTGGGCAGCGTGGCTGTGCTGCGCCCCGATGGAGCCCGTCCCCACACCTAGCGGGGACCTTCCCGGTCTCCCGGTGAGAGGGAGTCCAGGAACACAGAGCACGAACACATTGCGCTAAGAAGGGGAGCCTTACTATCCCTCAAGTTGCACAGAGAAGAAATACTGTGAGAAATCTCCTCAGGTGGTATCTAAAAGTGAAGCACTGGCTCTCCCTGCCCTGCTTTGGGAGAGGGTTCACCCCGTCCTCAAATACCGGGGTCCCGAGCTCGGTTTCCCTGGAGGGCGTGGGAACCCATCCGGCCCCGCAGCCCACCCTGACCAGGAGCAACTTGCAACTACGACAGTTTTGGTGGCAGTTCAATTGGTCCCCTACTTTCGTTTAAAGTCTTTTTCTTTTTTTTTTTTTTTTTTTTTTTTATTTTTCCACTCTCTCTCCAACGAGATTTCGCCACACACACCACAGGAATAGCTAATTAGGAGCGGTTACGAAGTAACGGGACGGAAGATCCTATCTGTCGTTTACACTGACTATTTTCGATGACATTAAGGCAGCGCGGGCGCGGCGCACAGCGCACCAGCCCGCTGTCTGGCTCTCGGGAGGGCATTACACTAACTGCTGAGAACTCTGGCTCTTGGCTGGGGCGGGAGTGTCTGAAAAAACGTGAGGCTCCTGAAAGTGGGCTCTGGACGACGGTGGGAAGCAGATCCGTGGCGAGGCAGATTCTATCTCACGGGCCGGGAGGTGCATGAGAAAAGCTGGGAGTTAGAGGCACGTTGCTGGCTCCGCCACTCAGAAAAGTCTGTGACCTGTTGTTTAAGATACGGAGCCCGTTCCCCCGTTTTTTTCCCAACGATAGCGGTGATTTTTTAAATTTTTATCGTTCTGTTCTGTGAAAACCCAAACAATCAATAAAGGACAGGGCACAACACGAGGCGTAGTGTCATAAGATATCAAAAGGGGGCAGAAACAAAACCGAATCACTCCCTAGTCATATTTTTCAGATTGCTTTTAACAAGATGTTCAGAAAAAAAAATTATCGGGCATGTGTTGTTGACGATGCTTCCTCCGCTCCTTGCTTTGAGAGCCGGTATTGCTTGGTGCTTATCAGCGACTGCGTCTGTGGCATCCGATACACGATTTCCAAGGCTCTTCGAGCTCAGGTACAAATAAGTATCGTAGTGCGAAGGCTGCTGACAGTCAGCCCTCGCTGCAGCCCGCCGAGCCCTTGGGCTGGGAATGGCTGACAGCCCCAGCACGGAATAAGAAGCGGCGCCGATAATGGGCTGGCACAGCCCAGGCAGCAAAGTGCTTATGAGCAGCATCGCCCCGGCAAATGTCCACCGCTGCTGGCTGCCTGGCTAATAGAAACCCACACACACACACCCCGGGCCCGGGATGAGGCTAAGAAGCGTTTCGGGGAGTGACAGGTCTCAGGAGGCTGTGGTTTTTGCAGCCGGGGTTCTCCGCTGTGTCATTTTCAACGAGGTGTTCACCTCGGCCCTGCTGCGAGTGGTGCGCCCCTCCTGCCTTCCAAACCATCCCCAGCCGGGAGGGATGCGCACTCAATGGGAACTGCGACTGGGATCCCCACTAGCACCAGTGGGAGACGGATCCCGGAGGCACTTTATTCGCGTACTCATGGATTGCCGTGGCAACGATCAGATGTCCCCGGTGCGTGGCAGGAAGGGCACGGAGCGGGCGGGCAGAATGGTTTCTCTGTCCCCCGGCCTTACAGGTGCCTTTCTGGCTCCTGTGTTGCCCTCAAGGTGTTTTCAGAAAAAGAAACTAGAAGTTTTTCAAATTTACAGAAGAATTTGTAAGTTCTTTTTAAATACACATCGTTGGCCACATCTCCTGTAGATGAGCCTCCTGCCTTGGTTTCTTTTTTTTTTTTTTTTTTTGTTCTTTCCCCAAATCTGTGAGCTTAGTTTGGAAGCCTCTTGGTTTGCCTTTTTTTATAAACTACTGTTTAGTTCATCCCAGAGCAGCCAAGTGTTGTCTGGGACTGTCACCGGTTGCCCTGAAATAGAAATAGGAACCACTTGTTTAAACATCCTAAGGTCCCAAAATCTCTACGAGCCATCACATAGGGTTTTTTTTCCCCCTTCCCGGAGTGGTAAGGGAGCAAAGGGATTATAGAGAGGAATGTCTGCTCAGGCTGCTACAACCACCATAAGATTTCGGTTTGCCTTTTTTTTTTTTTTTTTTTTTTTTTCCTTCTTTCCCATCAGTTTTTCCATTCCTTGAGGAAAATTTTTCAGTATCTGAATCAAAGTTCATTATTCCAAGTTTTTGGGGTTTTTTTGGTTGTTGTTTTGTTTTATCTTAGCCCCTTTTAATGTTTTCATTTTAAAAGTGACAGATTTGGTAGAACTCTCAACTGTTTCCCATTAGAGATGTAGAGTTCACCCATGTGCCTTTCTGATGTTCCACATTACCCGTTCTGGAGTTTAAAGCAGCAATACACCCTAAGTAGTTGCAGTTGGCCCGATGTGGGCAGCCCTCGTGTCTTTATCTCCCACCCCGAGCGCTCGCCGTGACTCCGGTGGCCTGGCCCGCAGCTGCCCCCTGCCGGCACCGCACCGCACCCGACCGGGGGCGAGCCCCGCCGGCAGCCGGTGCGGCGGGGTTCCTGCCCGGCTCCAGCGCTCCAGGCTGCCCACTGCAGGGGGGTGGCTCGCTGCCTGCCGCCGGCCACGGCCCAGGCGCTCTCATGATCGTCCGACTGCCAGAAAATATCATGGTGGGCGGGAGGGGTTTCCCCGCCTGCAGGACGTTCTTCCTTCGGTCTTGAAATGTGGGGAACTCCTGGGAAATAAATACGCAGTTGCACATTTCTCCTTTTTCCCCTCTTCGTTTCTCTCACTGCTTCTTTTTTCTTTTCTGCTGCCGACAGCATTTTGCCCTGTTGCTCCCTATTTGTAACAGCTTGTCTCTCCCCTAAGGAAAATGCCCTTTGTGTAAGAAATCGTTCTGAGTCCTTGTGTTTTGAAGTGTAGCCCTGTATTAGCAAAGAGTTACGCAGAGCAGTGCTTAGTAGACAAGGTAGAAAGTGTCAAGTAGTCTTCACTGACAAATTTTCTTGTAAATCCATGCAGGATACAGCACGTGTTTATAAAACTTCCTCTGTTGGGAACTGAGACCTTGTAACAACAGAAAAAGGTTTTGTACACACATATTCAAATTTTTGTGTTTTTGTTCATTTTATATTCCCCATCCCCCAAAAAATCTTACTGTGTGGTCCATTAATCTCAAGCAAACGAGCACATTTGTGACTGCAAAACGTGAAGAAAAAATAGAGGGTGTAGGTTAAGGAAATTTTCCTTTCTGTACATAGCTTGTGTTTGTTAATGCATGGGCACATGATGCACAGGATAGCTGCTAGCTCAGAGCAGCAGTTTGTCACTTATGCAACAACATCATGAAATGCTGTAGCTCCCAATCTAGCAGCGTTTAAGGTGCTCGCAGTTTATTAGATCCTGTGTGAATTCTGATATTCTTTATATGATCAGCTATTGCTATTTATTTGGAAAATAACTGAATATTTTAAAAGTAATAGGGGAAACAGAGTTTGCTGAAGAAAATCAAGCACATTGGGAGAATCCACAAGGCTCTGTGATATAATTTGTACTGAACTAAGAAGGAAGTCCTACTTTAAACTCCCTCCCTGAGGCCTGGCAGTGACCCTCCCCTGTTTTGGTTCTGCACTGAGGCTGGACAAGTGGACTTGTGCACCAGCAGTGTGACTGCCAGGGATTTCCCTTGACTGAACTAGCCAAGGAAGATCCCAAAGATTATTCCTATTCTTGCACCTCAGCAGTCAGCCCAGTTGGAGGGTGAGCTGTGGCATTGTTGTCTCCATCACCAACAGAGTGATATAAACAGAGGGAAATAAAGTGCAGCTGCATCCCCTGAGTCCTGCTCTGCCCAGCCTTGATGCAGGGGAAGCCACTTTCCCCTTCATCATCAACATCAATGTCCCAAAGTATTGAGCAAGGGGAGCTCTCCACAGTGAACAAACAGATGCCTCATTTTCCAGTTTTTTTTTTTTTCTTTTCTTTTCTTTTCTTTTCTTTTCTTTTCTTTTCTTTTCTTTTCTTTTCTTTTCTTTTCTTTTCTTTTCTTTTCTTTTCTTTTCTTTTCTTTTCTTTTCTTTTCTTTTCTTTTCTTTTCTTTTCTTTTCTTTTCTTTTCTTTTCTTTTCTTTTCTTTTCTTTTCTTTTCTTTTCTTTTCTTTTCTTTTCTTTTCTTTTCTTTTCTTTTCTTTTCTTTTCTTTTCTTTTCTTTTCTTTTCTTTTCTTTTCTTTTTCACCTGTTGAGTGCCCAATACAGAGAAGAGCAAGAGCTGAACTGTATACTCACTGAGCATCCACATCTGTACCCAGTGCAGTGAGGGGATGGGGAGCAGGTGATTTTTGAGAGGAAGGTGCTCACCTCTCACAGGGAATTCCAGGAATGGGAATTTTCTCTGTGGTTTATATGTATTGCTATTGTTATACTTGTTCACTCTTTAACAAGATTGGGCTGTTGCTGCAAGCCACAGCATATGAAGCAGGCCCAGCTCCTCAGAGCCCCCAGACAAAAGATTTCTGTGATATTTTCAGATTAATGACTACCTCAGATGGAAGGGTAACTTGGTCATGGAGAGTTCACTAGGACTGATGCTTCATTGGTGGAAATCAGAACAGTAGTAACAAAGTCAGTGCAGTCTTGTTGTATTAGGTGTGGGTTTCTCCTTTTATTGATATATTGGGTTAACAGTACTTTTTTTCTTTATCCTGTGCTTTGTGTCACTGTAGTACAGAATGGTTGTGATTTACCTTTTGTACTTTTTCCCGGAGAACTGAGTGAGATGGATCATTTTCTGGTGGTCACTTACTCTTTTCTGGCTAGCAGTTGGAAAGAAAGTTCATCCCCTTGAAACCAAGGTGAGGCAGGAGTAGGGCAGAAAATATAAAGCTCTGTGCATGGCTCTATTCTCAGATTAATTGAAGGAAGGTGCCTGTAGATTTGTGGATGTGACACAATGTGAGAAATGGGTTTCTGTATCTCTTACATTGTAGTTGAAATGTGAAATGAGCTCCATGTGGCAGCAGCTAAAGGAAAGAAAAAGGGAAAGAAAAAAAAAAGTCACTCTCCAAAAGTTTCAGTTATCCCTTGAAGCTATATTACAACATAGACTGCTCTAATTGAATCAGTGTGAGAACTTTTCCCCTCCGTTTAGATCAGTGCTCGTCTCTGTCCACTGCTCCCCAGAGATGCACACATTTGATACAAAGATGTGCTGGGGACACCCACACCTAGGTCAGGATTAGAACATTCAGTTTAATTCTTTCCGTGAAAGGAAATGTCACTTCTTAGATGCCTTTGCCAGGATCTGTTATGCTTTTCTCCCTCTTCTGTCCCCTCCTTTATAGCCTTAGCATTAGGGTGTGATGCAGGAAAGTTTTGTCTGAGTAAAGGCTACTAGGTCTGCTCTGAGGACACAACAGCTTAATTGTTCATTTCCAGAGAGTTTGTTGGGACAAATCAATAAACCCTAGGAATACTGGCAGTTTCTGTGATGATCCATGGTAATGGAGATGGTAATGGAGGAAGAATGTGGTCTTGATGCTGCTCAAACTCTACCACCCTATCAGCCCTGACAGGGAGTTGCCTGCGAGGGCTTCCTTTTCACCTGTGAAAGGAGGCCAAGCAAAGCCCGCTCAGTGTTGTGAGCCCTCATTTGTTATTTATTCAGAGTATTTTTAGAAGTACGGAGAAAATCTCAGCACATTTTTAAGTATCAGTGTTATTACATAACACAAAATTGACAGCTCTGAAAGCAAAAGCGATTGATACCTAAAGCCACGTCTGTTTTGTAAGTATTCACATGTGCGAAACAATACGTGATCCACAAAAACATATGGCTCTTGTATCAACTACATGAAATCAAGTTGAATTATGAAGACTTTGAAAAGGTCCTCAGTTTAAATGTACACGGCTGTCTGAAATGTCCGGCTAAGTTTAGTGAAACAATTAAAAACAGATAGATTGTCAGGATGCATAGACCAGGGGCAGAGTTAATTCAGTATGAAAGAAATGAGTGACTGGGAATGAGAGAGAAGAGCAGAAATGGCAGGAAAAGAGCAAGAGGGAGTGTAGAGACAAAATGCTAATAAGGGGGGTTAGGGAGAGCCAGGAATAGAAGGCAAGGGAAAGGAAGAAGTGAAAAAAAGGGCAGAGAGAAAATGAAGCAAGGATATGAGATAGGAAAGAGAAGGAGAGCAGCAAGAAAAATAATCACATTTTATTGTGTAATCTGACAACTTTCACTTTAGGAAACAAAGCCTGGAGCAGACCTAAAGGCTACTACTCACATATTGAAAGTATGTGGGAGGGTCTTTGATGTGTGTATGGGTTTGTGTTTGTATATAAATATATACACACACCTTTTATTATATAAATAAAATTACCTAGAAATTATAGTCTTTCTCCACTGCATACTGTTCCAGTTTTCCCCATGCTGCTGTGCATCCAGCAGCTCTGTGACCCAGGGCTTTCTGTTTCAGTTTTCTGTGTGTTTCTGTTCCGCCTTCTCAGATCTGGAACTGGTGCTTCTGACTCCCCAGTCCTGCAGCCCCCAGTGAGATGACAACCTGATATGATCTAGGGGCTGTTGGCTGAGCTATCACTATTGTTTGCCATCACTGTTTCCTTAATGTGATATTCATGGCAGTGTTTTCATTTTGCACTGGATGATGCAAATCCAGTCAAATGAGTTATTGTTGAATTAGGGTATTTTTTAGTGTTTTTGTCTTGATTGTCTCTCTGTGTGACAGCTACTAGTAAAATGGCATAACTTTTCACATTTCTGACTAAAAGTCATTGAGTGATATCCTAAACCACAGCAATGCTGCTTGATAATTTAGCAATTCTAAATATTGATCAGAATCTATCCACCTCTTTAAAAACAGGCCCTTTCTTATCTGAACATCACCTTTGGCTTGAGGACTACTGAGACCATCAGTTACATATCTGTGACTAAGCCTATTTATAGACATGCCCAGTAAACTGTGCTAAGTTATATGAGAAATAACACTCAGCAAGAAAAACTGGTTGGGAAGTGATCATCTCTCTGCTCTGGGAAGGCTACCTCAGAGAGACAGGAGTAGTGGGTAAGGTTAATAACTTGGGCAGACCAGTGTGACACACATTTGTCTAGAGATCCTTGTCTCTAGGATCTTCTGGTGACACTGCCAAACATCCCTGCCATCTGCCTGTCCATACACCCACAGGGCTTACTCTTCTCATTAGACCAAATGCACATTTTTTCTGGATCTTCTTAGCTGATCACAAGATTAATTCAAAGCTGCCTGTGGTCCTTGTGTGTGTGTTCATCTTAGACTGTCATTCTATGACACACAGCATGTTGAGGACAGTGGCAGGTTTCCTCATCTTGCGCAGTGACTGATTTGTTGCTGGATTTCTAGACAGGTGGGTGTACCCATATGGCTGACTCCTGGGTTTGCAATGATTCGTGGGTTTGTGTGAGCCATTCCAACTACATTTTCTCTTGCCTTAGAGGTTCTTCCCAGAGTGCAAGGGAGTCTCACACTCCTTCAGTTTTCTTCCATACACCAAGGTACAAAGTTTTCTAGTTTAAGAAAGGTTCACAGGTTTATTAAATATTATATGATTAATCTGTATTTTTCTGAGAAAAAAAAAAAAAAAAAGCTTCTAGCCATTGCTGGACCATTTGTGAATGTATTTTCTGCTGGTTTGGATACAGATTGGAGTTAAATATTGCCATTCACCTTCATCATTTCCTTGTTTCATTTTTCATCATTTTAATAGTCCTGTTATAGACAAGAAACAGAAACATGGATGTTTAATGCTTAACAATATCTTATTGTCTCATTGCTTTTGGAAAAGGGAATGGAAGAGGAAAAACCTCCCAAGCGTCTATAAACAAAACATAAGGAAGTGAGTTCACTATCCACGGGAAAGCAAAGGAGACTTTTATTTTAAGGGGAAATGCACCACTACTCTGGTACTGAACAGTTGTTTTCAGCAGGCTACAATACTGAAAAACTTGTCAGGAAACCCCAAACGGGGTTGTGTAACTTGGGAGCATTTCTGGGAAGATGATAATAAAAATGGTCTACCCATGTGAAGCCAATGGCAAATTGATACTGAGTTCTGTGTCACATACTTAGGCTTGCTAGGAAGAAAGAAACACCATATCCTGCCTTTTCCAGAGGTGTCATTTTTAGTGTCCACTTGAATCCAACCTCTTCTAGTCCATAATACCTCCTCCGTTGTTGCTTTCCAACCCTTGCCTCTTTGGAATCCCCTACCTACTCCATATTTTGTGTATTCCTTTTCCTTGTCCTCATCCCTGACCTGCCTCTGGGCTTTATCATGACCTAGAAACCCAGCTGGGTCAAGAGCTAGGCATCTTCAAGCTACTGGGTATTCAGGGTTGTCATCACTAAATATAGTGAAAAAGTGGAAGTTAGAACTTTTGAGGCGGTTAAAGGGGTGGATGGTGTAAGAAAAATTTCCGTGTTTTAAGAAATGAAAGAGACAGAATGAAACAAATCAAGCAGAAGAAGCGGCTTCTAGAGTCTGAGGCAGAGACAAAACATTATAGAATTTGGGATGAAATGGTTAACCCCTCCCAAAGTCTACAAACTTAGTGATCTCTGTGGAATAGCAAATAAGAGCAAAGGGCTAAATGCAGTACAGCATTATGGTCATTACTGCAAATGCAGAAAATGAGGCATAGCTTCAGTTTAGAGCTTCAAATTAATAACAGCAGTGGGTGTAATATCATCACAGCGTGAGTTTCCTTGGGGGCACCTGCAATATCTGTCTCAGCATGACTATAGAAAGGGGTTGTGATAAATTATTAATGCCTTGGGCTTGATAAAGCACAAATATAACCAAGCATCCTAATGTTATTCCCTTCCTCCAGAAGATGGCAAAAGTCAGCTGGACTTAACACAAACAGATAGAAAAAAATGTTTCAGGATTGTTTGTGCTGTACTCCAATTTCAGGTCATCTCTTGTCTAATACTCCAGATGGAAGGATTTATCCCAAACCCACTGAGATAAGCAGTTGTTGGGAGCAATCATCCATGGCACCTGCAGCCTGGCAGCACTGCCTTGTGCCAGGTGAGGTGCTGCCCTCCAGGCAACAGAAGGGGCTGCTTGGTGCAGCATGAGGGTGCTCTGAGTCACAGCTTAGGTCACACATCTGCTTGTAGGGGGGGAATTGTCAGTGACATATGCATGGAGATCACAGCCAGAAAGGCAGGTGTGACAAGGCTAAATCTTGTACATGTATTTGTCAGTGCTCATAGTATTGCAGACCTTCTGCTGAAGAAAAATCCCTTGAGACTCAGTCCTTGAGTGCCAGAGAGGTTTGTTCCCACTGGTATAGCATATATTTTGTCTAGGACAGTGTGGGGAACTTGAATTTACAGGGGAACCTTGACTGAAAAAGGAAAGAATATGTAAAAATACATAGAAAGAAACATCAGATTAAGTACAGATTTGGCAACAAGAATTTTTTTTTTGCAGCTCAGCAAGGAACTCTAGAAAAAGGAAAAAAATATTACTAAAAAAAATCAGAGGAGACACAAAATAAGCTTTTCTTTCTCACACAGTTTATTTTGTTCCTATATTTAGCTGCTCTGGAAGCTTAGAATTTCAACATTAGGAAAATGTGAGAGTATTTGAGTAAAGTGATATGCTAAAGTCAAGAGGCTTCCTGCCAGTGAGGGAGGAGAATTGAGGACTGCTTGTTTAAAGGATGCTTCTGAGGGGGCTCAGCTTAACCTGGTGCTTATCCCATAGTGAAGTTCTAATTTGAATGCAAATAAATTTGTCCTCACAGGTTTTTCAGCTTAAGGCTGTTGACAGCTGCTGTAGCTGATGATGCTCAGGGTGGATTTGTGCCTATGCCCCTGGAAGGAAAAAACAGCAATGGAATGGTTTGGAGAATGTTTGACCCCCTTGCAAAAGCCAGCATGCCAGCAACCCGTGCTATCAACACTACAGCCTGGCAGCCATTCCTCTTCTTAAATCTCTAAGAGGAGTAGGCTACATCCCTGACTGGCAAAAAGCTCCAAATGTCTTCTTAGCTACCTTGCAACAGGGCAGGACCAGAGTTGGTGAAAAGATGCATGAGCTCCTATCTGAGCTGCCTTTAGATTAGGTTTTGGGTTTGGACAAGGTGCTGACATTTGAACACACATTTTCTCATTTGAACAGTGTTCAGTATATCAGTCACATTGCTTAAGACCCATGATAAGGTAGTGATTGCAACTTCTGTTATGAGAAAATGTTCGTGTCACAGCTGACTTCTTCAAGGTCATATCCTTATTATTCAAGCCAACTGGGAAATTTTAACAACATAATTCTCTGACCCTCCACTCCCTGAGAAAATGCAAATTTATCAGAACAAAAGCTTGATCTTTTTTCTTTTTGAAGAACCTCAGTATGTCAAAATATTCTGTTTCCCGTCCAGAAGGAGGAAAAAAAATCTTGTGATCCCAAAATTTTTGGCCGAGTTGGGTTTTCTTGGTAATACAAATGTGCAGAAGGAATATTGCCAGCCGGCTGTTTTTAGCAGCGTGAGAAACAGAACCAACCACGGGCAATGACCCTGCATCGCCTTCATTTGCATGACTCAGCAATACTAATTGTCAAGAACCGATTCCGATCAGGTCATCGAGGGCTTTGCAACTGCTGCTGCCTTAGGTCAGTCCCCCCGGCTGCGTCACGGATGGCTTCCCCTGGCTGAGCGGCAGAGGAAGCGGGGAGACAATAGCTACAGCGGTAGGAAGCTTTCCAGCCTCACCCCTGCTTCCTCCCGGCAGCAGGGGCATTACCTGCTTGTCCGCTCCTCCTCTGCTGGAGGACCTTCCTAGAGTCCCTCTGCTCTGGCAGCGCTGGTTTGGTTAGAGGGAGTCACTTTCCAAATCCTGGAGAAATGAGATTGTTCTCCAGGAATGTAACTTACCGGTGCACTGCCGCGAGGTCCGGAGGAGCTGTTGCAGCGTTAATAGCTCTACTGCTGCCAGATGAAAGGGGAGCATTCAGATCTAATAAAACAACAGATGTTAAAGCAATTTCTGCCTTCTCTGTTATATTGCACATCAACAGGAATGTGGTAAAGTGCTTCTTTGTACCATTTAGCATCTGACATTTCAGCACATCTTGTAAGTGTGCATTAGGAGAGTGGAATGTTGCTATATTTGTACTTGCAGAGTTGGAATGAGAATAAAATCTGGAGAGTTGCAAGTGCACGTGGAATGTTTTCCAGGGGGGCTGACGCTGAGGAAATCCATCACAGTGAATCTTGAGCTGTCTTGGAACCCCAAGCTGCAAATGCAGGGAGACAGAACATGTATTTGTTTTGAAATAGAATTGAAAACTGTTGAAACTTGCAGCTGCTTCTCCAAACTCTGCTTATTTGTGGGATCCCCTGTGTCTGGCCCTGAACTGGGTCTGGACCCCAACCCACAAACTGTTGCAGCCTGGTCTCAGGCCTGCCTTGTCACTCTGAACTTGCCTTGGAGATCTGAAGGGGACAGATGTGTTGCTAGAGTGGTGAGGAACCAGCAGCCTTGGCTGCATTTTGATGTGGAAGACAGCCCTGGGGAGACAGGCCTAATGTTTAACTATCCTGTCCTTGTGAAGAGAATTGAGTTCTGCCCAGAGATGAAGGAACCCCCCTGCATAAAGTGCAGAAACTCCATCTTGGTAGATTTGTGCAGGGAGGGCCAGCATGTTTTAGAGAGTAGAGGTAAATTGTAGAGGCAAAAATAGTGTCGTTCCAGTCTGTCTTTCTCTGACTTCTCTATTAGCTTGTTTGAATGTTGCCTTTCTTTTCTAGGTTCCTTTCTCTGCTCCCACCTGGACTCTACTTTGTCCTTTTAAAGAGCAACATCAACTTTCATCTCTCCTTTGCTTCTCCTTCGCTCACCTGTGCTTTGCTGCAATGTCCTCTGTCTCCAGCAGAGGCTACTAAGGCTGCCTTTGAGGTTCCCAGGAGGTGCAAGGCTGTACTGCTGTCTCTCCTTCCAGAAGGCCCTCAGACTTTTCCCTTTGATGAGAGAAGCTGAACTGAACGTCTTAGCCAAGCCCACACCTCCCAAGGGTTTTTCATTGCAATTCAGACACTTCTCAGGCTACCCTGCCCCATGACCGAGCTCCAGGAGGATGTGTCCCTTCCCTCCTGCAGTCCACTCCCATCACCTTCACCCTCCCAGTGAGCTACAGAGGCAAACTGGGACAGTACAAAAGTGGTTGAGAGGAGACTGGGCCAGAAACAGCACATATAGGTGAAAGCAGAGACACAAAGGGAACAGCTTTGGATGATACTGGAGCCTGGACAGATGGGTAGATGGTTTATGGTAACAGAAATCTGGTTTTTTACCCCAGACATAAGGAATTAATCTCTCGGTAGGAGACTGAGCACTAGTTTGCAATTGGAATGTTAAGAAGTGGGCCAGTCAGCCAGGGAGCAGAGCTGGGGCTGTTGTCAGACACAGCCTTCCCTCCACAGGCGTTCATTCCTTCAACACCTCTGTGTTTCTGTGAGTAAAGGAGAGTCCCCCGCAGGCATCCTCCCTGAGCTAGTGCATGTTTGCCTCAGGCTTCTGCGAAAAGTCATTCTGCTTCCAGATGACCACCTGCATTCTGCTGAGCACTCCTGCCATGATGCTCCACTGCCCTCTCGCATTTTAGGCTGTTTTGGAGCGTTTCGTTTCTCTGAACTGTTCTGAGACTTCTGTGTCCTGGCTGAACAGAGGAATGAAAAGCTCCCTATCCTCTGTTACCCAAGCTGTTCTCTGCTCTGCTCAGCAAATAGTGTGTCTGTGTGTCAGAGGACTTTGGCGATGTTTCCCCTGTCAGCAGCAGACGCTGGGTGCGGGCGGACCCGCGGGGGCTCTGCCCGCAGCTGCCGCAGCCCCGACAGACCCAGCGCCGCGCGCGCACCGCTGCTGCTCCCAACCGCCAGGGGGCGCCACGGGGCCTCCCCGAGGGCGAGCAGGGGCCACGCCTCAGGCACCGGGCGGGGGGAGCGAGAGGGCCCGGGGAGGGGCTCCGGGGGGCGGAGGAGGGGCCCCGGGGACGGAGGAAGGGCTCCGGGGGACGGAGGAGGGGCCCCGGGGACGGAGGAGGGCCTGTCCTGTCCGTCACTGCTCCCCCATAAGTTCCTCGTGCGTCACGACTAAAGTGGGGTTGGTTGGGGTGTTTCTCTCGCCTCGCGCTTCTCGTCTGTGTCCAGTCGTCCCTCTGCCGCCTCTTCCCGCCACGGTGGCTTTGCTGTTAACCCACCCTTCCCCCTTAGAAACTTATTTATTTAGACTTAACCTAAAGTGTATTTATCAAGTGACTGGTATATAGAGCGACCCTGACTCTGCTTGGAGCTGCTGGACAGTAAAAGCTGGGCTTGCCGTGGGGGCAGCAGTGGCCGCTCTGGGGAACAGCAGAGTGCGGGGCTCTCGCTGTGTCAGCGCTGTGCGCACTCCTCAGGCTGCGGGGGAAGGCCCGAGGGCATCGCTGCCGTCTTCAGTGGAGCTGAAATTTAAGCTACGCCTTTTGTTGAAAAGAAACCGAGTGTTAAAATGCAGCACACGCGAATTACTGCCCCTTGGGCACGTATGGGCTGTACTTGCCCATTGTTGAGGTCCTCGGGCCTTCTGGCACCTTCTGCAAGGGGATTTAAAAGGATCATTCAGAAAAACTTAACTGAATGTTTACTAACCTTGCCCCAGGTGAAATGGGGCCACTTTATAAATACATATCCAATCTTTTTGGATACAGAGGTATCTCAGCTCAATTTAAATCTTGTGGGAATGAGTTCCGTAGTTTACTTATGTCCTGTATGGAAATGGATTTTGTAATTTAAAATGTTGCCTTTCAAATTGTATTGAAGTCATCTTGTTCTTGTATTTTTGAAGGAGGATAAACAGCCCAGAGTTGGCAAGAGGGACTTAAAAAAAAATGTGTTATTGTCAAAACATGTCAAGCGTAAACAGAACTTGCATTGCTATCCAGTCTTGTTAATGTCCAGACTCTCTGGACATTACCTAAAAGTTCTGTGTGTAAAAATATTTCCTTCCCTCAGATCTGAGTTTTCCATGCTTTCCATGTTCTTGCATATCCCTGTATTCAAACATAAAGACAGGAAGAGTCAAATCCTTGTCTCCTGTATCAATTGTAATCATACCAGGGAATGCTTGTATCAAGTCTCATTTTGTCTTGAAAAGCCCTGTTCTTTTAATCTTTGTTTGAATTTTCCCAGGCCGTGTATCATAAGTATCTCTGTGAAGATAAAGTAGCCAACAGATTGAGGGCTGATGTTTCGCCCTGAAGCAGGCAGTGCTGGAATCTCCCTTTCCTCCTAGTACCACCTGGCACATTATTTTTTTCCATCAGCTGAAAGAGTAGCTGTATAATTTCACATAACTGCAGCTGTACAGTGCTCACATATTTCAGGTTCTTACAAAGATATTATTTTCTCACTGTCCTCAAGCATCCAGGCACCTTGCTGCCTTCTCTGACCATGGCCACACATTTCCCATGAAGGCTTTCCAAAGATGTTTGCAGTAAAACCCAGGTAAATTTATCAAATCAAAAATCTATCACATCAAAATTTATCACTTCAAAATATGTGCATCTTTAAATAAGCTGCCATCTCGGTTTTGTTACCCTTATTTAAGGTTACCCCAACAGGCCAACTCTCAGACTTTACTGAAGTTTGCTTATGTAGTGACTGGGTTTTCTTTCTCTTTGGATCTTGTCCAGAGGAAGTAAAGAGCAGCTATCAGTGAGATTCCAGTAGTGCTTTGAGCAGAGGGTATGGCCAGCACATATGAAGATAAGATAGCACGACTCATTAGAAGAAGTGGCAAAATCTGGCCTGTAGATATTACCACTGTTTTTCCTTTTATTCAGAATGCTGGTCATGTGCCAATAGAAAAAGCTGCCAACTAAAATGTTTTAAGAAAGGAAACATTGTTTGAAGCCTGGCAATAAGTGTTTTCCTTCCCCTGAAATATGTGCTGAACATATATAAAGGAGACTCAGAAGTGTCCAGTGAGGTTTAACATTTTGTAATCATATGGATTGGATTTGTTAACATTTTTTACACTTTATTCTTTAATACAATTCTTTAATTGTAACTAATACTGTTCAGTTAAAAACAGTAATTAAACACTGAAAACAAGATAATGTAACGCAGTTGGAAAAATTAATTAAAAGGCAGAGTATAGCATTAAAATGCCATGGAATTCTTTGTTGGTTTATAATTCCTTTGCTGTTCTGCCACTTTTATTTGTCTTTATGCTCCTGTTTTTTCTTGTAACTGAAAACATCAGCTGACCACTCATGATGAATATGCAGCGATGCTGCCTCCCAGGATGTGTAGCTGCAGCCTCTAAGCCCAGTGTTAGAGCAGCAATTTAGGATCCACGTGGCCAATTGTTTTGCAGACATAATGGTGGTGTATTTATGTATCTCTAAACTTGTTTTTCAGGATCTGCGGCTGCCTGCGTATCATGAAGCTCGCTGGTTAACAACAGAAATAGAGCACTTGTCAGGCAGAAGCAATGCGTCAGTGCAAAATGGAATTCGCAAGACTAAAGTTTACAGGAGGCAACAACAAACTCTACTGTGCCGTTCTGTTAGGCAACAAAGGTAACTTGTTATGCAACATAATGAGGATTTGTGTGTGATAGACGGCAGTGGCTCAGTTACAGGGTGTTGACATCAACAAGCACATGCAGCGCAGATATAAGAGAATTGCTTTACATAGCAGAGAATTCAAAAGCTTTGTTGTTATTACAGAGTTTTTTCCAACTTCAAAATCACAGAATAAACAAATACACTGAGAGTAGCCCTGCAGTCTCCTATGGTCTGGGTAGGACCTTCATCATTTCCTTTTGGATTGGTCTGTGTCTTGACTGTCAGCCTAGGAGCCACAAGGTCAGGGCTCACAAGAGTCAGAGCCACAAGGACCAGGCTTGCAAGTGTCATGCATTTCATGTGGCTCTTACACATTTGGCAGCCCACAGGATGACAAGGGAAGAGAAAGAGTAGGAGGAGAAGTTAGATATACTCATAATATTGTTTGCTGCTGTCCAGAAGTCTGTGATGTCTAATCCCCATGCTCCCTGGCTGCTGTTAGCATACACTCTTGAGAGCCAATTATCCTCCCTGTAGGGAGCAGTGGTCATTCACTTGTTTTGCAGATAAACTGCCAGCAAGTGGGTTGCAAACAGGGCTGTTAACAGAGCTGTGGTTTATAAAGCAGCAAGGTTTATGTGCTATGCCAAATCACCTTTAAAAACAAATCTACCTGCTGGTGTGACTTAGCCTCTTGTTTATGATGACAGGATGCTCTCTGCCTCCAGAGCTGGGGCTAGACCCAAAGATCCTGTTTGCTGACATTCCAGTGCTGTCTCACTAGTGCTTTGGTAACTCACTGCTAGGTATGCGTTCTCCTGGCCCATACTGAACGTTTCCCTTGTTCAGCTGGAAGAGAGAGAGTCTGGGAGGAATCTCTTCCTGTGAGCTGCAAAGGAAAGTCTGGGCTTGAGGTTTACTGATGAATTCATGCAGGAGAAATAAGGAATCAGAACTGTGCCACATCACATGTGGAGTAGAGGATTATGCTGTAGTTGTGTTGGTAAACTTGGTCCTGTGTGGCTGGTTCTGTTTCTTCAGCATGCATGTAGCATTGTACCTGTAAATTTTGTTTGATGGTTTCTTTGTTAATCTGGAGTTAATGTTTGCTCTTTGCCTCAAACCATAGCCAAGCCTGGCTGGCCAGACCACATTAGGGGAAGCCACTTCTGTAGAAAAGTCAAAGGTCTCCATTCCCTCTGTACTGTGCCTCTGTCAGAGGCAGGCTGCTGGAGTTCTGGCTGTGTCAGTGACTCAGCAAGGGCCTGATCTTTTTAATCTGATTCAAACAGGAGCTCAGCTACTTAGCACGGAAGTACAGTTAAGGATAAACCACTGAGTTAGCCACTTGACCTTGGTCAAGCTACTTTCCCTGTTGGTGACTGGGATTACATGGGAGCATCATGACTATGAACCATCCCTATTCCAGTGCTTGAGGATTTGACCACACAGATTGAGATAGCTAAATAAGGGCTGTGAAACAAAAGCTGCTTTAGTGAGTTATGGTGTAATGTTGAGTATGACACTCAGGCCAAGGTTTTCAGACTAATATCTGAGAAAATCTTTGAATCTGGAGCCGAATAGAGATTTTATTTCCAGAGATGCCAGACATCTGCCAGTCAGCAGTGGCTTCTTTGCATTTTAAGGCAGGTTGGGTTACCTGGTCCTGTTTTTTATGTACTTTTTAAAGCCCCTTGAACAATAGCAATATATCCTGATGGAGATACATTAGGAGCCACCGTGTTTGAAATATTTGGTGATTGTACAGTATTTTTTAATTTAGTCAAGGTTAATTTAATTGCCAAAGTAGTTAAAATAAGTCTAACCGTATTAACATTGCATCATAAAATGCAATAAGATTCCATACTGTAAGGATAAGAAGAAAACAAAGCAATCCTGCCTTTCATGCAGAAGATGCTATCTGGCACTTGCATAGATATTGTACACATATTTAAAGCCACCCTTAATGCGTAATGCTGTTATACAGCCCTCACTATTTTGTAGTAGTTCATAGAACTTGTAATGAACAAGTATGAATATATCCCAGGGACTCTAGAAAGCATTACAGCGACTTTACAATGACCCTCTTAAAGTAATCCCCACAAGCATCCTTGCTTTTCCACAGAAGAACATCTTGTTAGCATCCGTCAGGATGAATGCCATTTCTCATCAAGAAAATGTGGATTACAGAGCAGGATGGGAGCTGCGCAGAGAAGGCTCACAGGTGAGTAACGGGCTGGCTTTCTTTTTGGTGCGGGTGCAGCGTGTTTTCAAATTCCCTGTTCAGCTCGGCTGAGCCGGGGGGTCATGGCGAGGTGAGCTGCTGTGCCAGACAGCCCGGTGTGTGCTGCTCTCCCTGAGGAACCGCGCTTGGCTGCGCGGCAGAATTGTGCTGCTGGAGGATCCCCGTCCGACCTGCCTCAGGGTAGTCTTTCCGCTCGAATGCAGCTACTTGCAAATGTTCTGCTGCTTGGTTTCTCTGCAGCCCTGCTTTCAGGACGATTTCAAGGTCAAGGCTGTGAGTGCAATGCTTCCTCTCAGCTTGTGAGGATTGTGGATGATTATTCACGATACACTTGTGCCCCAGTGCACTGAAACGGTACTTTGCTCAGTGACTGCAACCCACCTAGGTGCACACAGTTCATGGGCTTTTTGTGCATCTGTCAGCCCTGCTGCTTGTCCCCCATGGTCCACAAGTGGACAGTTGGGCTACCCTAGCCTTGGGGTTCTTACCCCAGATACTGTTCACAGGGAGTAGCTGAAGTGACTGATGCTGGGGATTAAAGGCAGCTTCTGGGGCTTCCCTTCAGCCACCACTTCCCTTTGAATAGGCAGCAAACCCACCTTCCAGCCGTGCCAGCACCCAGAAACACTTCTGGCACCCTTACCATTCCCAAGGTCTCTGTGTCAGCACCTCTTTCTCTGTCATTTATTTCTTCATCTTCTTACCCTGTAGCAGAGGATGCCCCACCACTTTCTCAGCCCTCTTGCCCTGCTCTGTGGAGTTCTGTATTCCGTTTCCACTACCACTGGAATCAGGAACAGCTCAGTAAAGTTTACGTGAATAAACTATCACACATAGAACTGCACAGACATTGCACCATTTTCACCAGCATCTTGCCAGAGTATAAATGAGTATGACTGTTTAATAAGCAAAGAAGGATTTTCATATGTAAGCATTTGGACTGAGCTTTGGTATGGTGGCAGGTGGATGTGTGGAGATGTGTGGTTTAGTTCTTATTTTACTGTCTTCCAGGTATTGTATTAGTGTCAGACTCATCTGGGTCAAGACAGTGCAATTTGCTGCTTGGCAGGAAGCTTGCAATCTGATTGCTCCTTGTATGGATGTTTTTTTGTGCAAATGGTGTATATGCAGTGCTTTAAAGACAGTGTTGCACCCAAACTATACCTAGATACACCTTTCCAAAATTCAGGAAATGTGTAAGTAGCTGGATTTTATTTTAATGATCAAGAGAACCTAAAATTAAAAGATATTACTTTAACCTGCTTCCAACAGGTTATAGGCACTGCATTGCACCAAGTCAGTGTCAGAGAGAGGATGAGTTGGACTGCCAAGGACTGACAGGTGGCAGACTGACTTCAGCTGACTAAAGTACTAGAAGTACTTTTATACTGTACTCTAAACCGAGCTTTAAAGCGGGTGTTTTAGAGGTATAATGAGTATAATGTAATAATAATAACTTAATAGAGTGCTAGGACTTAAAGGTACTGCTGGTAAGATGAAACTTTGAATTATGCACTTTCAAAATTTAACATCTAATGAAAAATTAAAGAATGAAATAAGTGTGAACAGATCAATAACCCACCCATCACATCAATAACCCGGTCCCTGAAAGCAGCCGGCAGCCTCCATGGGGCAGTTAGTGTACTCCCTTCTCACAGCTGCTTGCATCTTTTCCCAAGACTGTGGTTTGGCTTAGTTTTCATTTTGTTTGTTGTCAGCACAGGCTGATTTGAATGTGGTCTGAAAAACAGTTACAATCTTAGGGTCTGCCTGTGAGAGAGTTTCAGCTGTGTTTTCAGAAGTGGTCATATACATTGCTGATAGCAAATGGCTCTCCACTGATAGTCAGTCTATGAGATGAGTAGGTTTACTTTCATACTTCTTAGAAAGAAACACTCAGAAATCTGCTGCATTTATGATATGCAAAGGTCACTTACTGACAGAGAAATGTTAGGTAGTAATGTGTAAGTTTTTCTCTGCCTTTCCCTACCCAGCAGGGACTACAAACAGAGCAGGCCCTGGGGAGCAGCGGGCAGCTCTGCCCCTTTGCCTGCCACCTTCTGGCCTCTGCTTGGCCTAGGTTACTGTTAATGCTTCCTACAGGGCTGCTCTCCACCTGAGATTGCTGCTGTGCTGCTATCCGTGAACGGTGGGTTTGGGCTGCCTTCTCTTCCCATGGTGAAAGCAAAATACTGAGCATCCCATTGCCCAGTCACAGGGTTATCCTGTGCTCTTGGGGTTATTGCCAGACACCAGTCTAAGCACACCTTCTGGTCTTTGTGTTTATGTGTGGGGGGTGTTTTCTTGTTTTGGGTTTTCTTGTAATATTCCAGATCTTTAAAGTTATGTTAATACAAAAAAAGTAAACCTTAAAAAACCCAACAAAACAAACAGAAAACCCCAATTGTAGACCTTATAAAAAAGCAAAAGATTTAAGTTATGTATACATAAAATAATATATTTAAAAATAACCTAATAAGTAAAATAACCTAATAGTTCAGACAAAAATTAACAGATAATTATTATGAAAACCTCATATTTTTAAAGTAATTCGCATTAGATTTTTAAATGCTAAGCATTGACAATATCATCTCTTCAACAGCTGAATTAAAGACTACGATAGTGTTTTTTTCTCCAACTAATGTTACAATGATATGGAAAAGGATGCTTAATGCTGTTAGTTGATTAGAATTGGGCAAGAACAGACAAGAAAAAGATACGGAACAACACAAAGCCAATTCCTTGTGGACTTCAGAGGACCATCAGGTCATTCTCACTGCTTATCAGAAAATATGTAAATAGCTCCTGGCTCCCTTACTTGATCAGATAATGAGACATGATCCTTTTTTTCCGTAAGCCTTCTTTCCAGGGAACTCACCCTACTCAAGGTGTGTAATGAGAGATGACAGGAGAAAGAAAAAGCAAGAAAAATAAAAGATAACACCAGATAATGAAAAGGATACAAAGATCCTGAGAAGTGGTGAGGTAGAGGCATGAATTGTCAGGATCTGAAGAATATGCTGATGAGTGGAAACTAGGTGAGATGAATCTCTGGTCAGGCCTATGTAAGTTAGGCCAGGCAGACAAGCTGTCTGCATGCTGCAAAATCCAACTATGATAATGGACATTCAAAATAAGATTTATTCACAGCAAGGGCAAGAAAGTGAACAAGTCAGACTGGTCGCTGCAGTACCTTAGTACCTTTAGCCTTTCAGGCTATGCTTAGGTGCAATGGCATTGTTCAGTGCTTGGGTAACAGCCCTTTGCGGAGAGCATCATCTGTGTTGGGATGGCTGATGGAAGGTGGAAAAGTGAATGTGTTAGCTGTACTTTGTGGGAAGAAATTGAAAGTCTGGATTATGGAGCTGTCTTAGGGACACTCATTGAAGAACTGGAGCCATCAGTGCTTTTGCTGCTGATTGTTCTCTAAGATTTTTAGGTTGACATTCCAGTTCCTTGGCACAAGTGGTCATACCACCATGTCAAAAGGAAATAAGAGCCGTTTCAAAGTGTGTTTTAACCTGCAGAAGCTTTAAAAGCTGCTGGTAAAGTGCTGTCAAAAGTCAGTCATGGAGAGCTGTACCTCACTCAAAATCTGTTGGTTCTGATGAGGATAATAACTCAAAAGCACTCAAAAGCAGTCTCTGATGCTTAGAAGTGGAAAACACTTCATAAGGTCCTGAGTGAAACTCTTTCTCCTAGTTCCTTCTCAGCTGCTTACAGGGTTCCTATCACGTCTGCTGTTGCTTTCTGCAGGTGTTAGAGTAGATGCCTAAATTTAGATCATTGAACAACCACTTCCAGATACAGAAATGAGTAGTGACTCTTCCGTGCTGAAAGAAACCAGCAGGATATATTCTTTTTCCTTTAAGAATGTTGCTGTTAAGGAAAAGTCAAAAGGATATTGGGAAAAGGAACAAAAGCTCTATTTTAGCCTGCACCCATCCCATTTGTCTGGTGGGAAAGAAGTTTGCAACAGTGGAAAGGAGAGGGAGATGCAGAGAGCACCATGAGCAGGCAAGGGAATGTAATGTATCCTTGGGGTGTGACTGTATGCCAGATACAATTTTGAGTGAGCTCTGACTACTCTTTCTGCAGATCCAAGTGGAAGTTGCATGTATAGCGTGCCCTGAATTACCTTTCCACTTGTGAGAGTGGTGCTGCAGGATGGTAACTGGTGGGCAGAGATATTTGTTCAAGAAGAGGGGAAACATCACCCTGCAAGAAATGCCAAGAAAGCTACTGCTAGCTGGATTTTTTTCCTCTGTTGTGAGTCAGGAAGGTCTTAGCTCATTACAGGGGGCAGGGAAGAGCTCTAGCCCTGAGGATCTGCAAAGATAACCCATGAATATAGGCTTCAGAAGAGCCTGGAAAAGGAAGCTCCAGGTGGAGGCTGCTTTGGGTTCCTTTGTTCTGTGACTTTCCTGACCTGCTCAGATCCCTGTTTGTGACTGGCACAGCTGTAGGAGAGACTTTGTTATTGTTCATTGCAACCTGTTGCCCATAGCAAGCATTAAAAGAATGTCAGGCTTGAAAAATAAATTTTTGTCATATTTTTAGCATATATTCTGACTGTAGGTTTGAAAATTCTCATTATACCTTTTTGCAAGTACTCAGATTTACAAGAGACCATCAAGTGCCCCTGCTGATGAACACCATCCATTCTTGTTGCTTGTGATAGCCAATAAAACAGGAATACGCAGTTCACCTTTCCCTCTGCAATGTTCCAGGCCTCCTGCTAGGGCATTTTCTGGATTCAGGTTTTTCTTAGAAGCTATGTTTGCTTTTGGTACCAACCTTCACCAGCAGCACAGCCACAGGGTTGTGGCCCAGCACTCAGATGATGATATTTTAATAAGTTATAACCTGTAACTTCAGGTATAGTGTTTAGAGTGAAGTTGTTTTGAAGACTGGAGTTTAGCAAGATGTCCATTCCAGCTGTGGACAGCTGGTTTCTGCTGGTGTCTGAAAAATGCGCATCAGAATTGCATTGGCAGGGGGGTGCGGGGCTGTTAGGGGGTGCGGGGCTCCTTTGGGGAGCTCCGGGCAGGCAGCGGGGCTCCAGGCAAGTGCTAATAACGCCTGGGGGAAAAAAGGAATGTGGTTGAAGCCCTGTGGGGTGCAGGGGGCTGGGAGTCCCGCTGCAGCTCGTCTTACCCCTATCCGGTACCGTGTAGGTCCGGCAGTGCCGCTGCCCCGGTCCTGGCCGAGGCGGGGGCGGAGGGGCCGGGCTGCCCGGGGCGGGGCGAGCCGGGGCCGCCCTCTTGGTGCGAGCCTGCGGGAGACGGGGCTCCAGGAGCACAGCCGGGTAGGACGGCGGTGCTTGTTACTTCTTCGTTTCAGTTTTTGCCTTCCACCCGACCCTTTCCCAGGACTGAGAGCCCTGGGGCGGGGCCGTGCGGGCGGTGAGTTGCTGGGGCGGGCGGGTGGGTTTGCTGGGCTATGGGGTATGCCCGGCGCTCGGGAGGAACAGGAGAGAGCCGGGCTGCTGCGCTCTCCTCGGCCCGGCATGGCTAGGATGGAAGGTGAAAGGAGCCGGGCTGAGGCTCCCAACCACGGCAGTGTCCGGGCTTCGGCTGCTGCGGTGGGAGAGCTGAGCTCCTCCCTGCTATGTCTCGCCCGGAGCCCGCTGCTGCCTGGCTGTGGTCCGGCCCCGAGTGTGCGGGCTGTGGGGATCCCCTTCTTTTCTTCGATGCCTGGGACTTTTTCATTTTGTGGGAAGCTCTTCTGTCCCACTTCACTGCATGCTGGTTTACCAGCTTCCTAGCCTTTCGCGGTGGTGCATCCCCAGGAGCTGAATCCCAACTCCCTGGAGGTGCTTCTGGGGTCTCTTCCAATTTTACAGAAGGTAGTGGGTGGATGAGAAGAGGTCTTGAGATTATACCAGATCAGATGCAGCTGCCTCAAAAAGAAACCAGGGGGGAAAAGGGGAAAAAAGGAATTAAAACTGCCAAGGAGATGTGAGTAGTGGGGCTATTTACCCGAGAGCCCTGGGAGCAGGGCCTCCAGTAGGGAAACTTTAAAATTCCAGGAAGGTCTGGCAGCTGCCGGGAGTGGGAAAGTGCGGCTGGCTGTGTGTCTGAGGCTAACACCTCCTGCCAGCATGTGTCAAACCGTTTAGGGTGTGTTAGTGGGAAGAATTCACCAATTAAAACGACTCTTCATCGTTTTTTCTTCAAATGTTTTCCATGTGTGCTGTCCTGAACCATAACCTCATTTTTTTTAACGATGTGAAGCATTACTGTTGTCTGTTTTCCACAGCAAGGTGTTTTCCTCTGCTGTGATTAATCACCCTGTTTTTCTTTTCCAGTTAACATGTTCACTTGGAGTGCTGAGACAATAAGTGTCTCGTTATATGATCTGGGCTCAGCATTATCAGTGAGTTTGTCCCTTACATTGGATTCTTGGTAGACAGGAGGTATTTTCAGTATTTCACTGGCAATTGTAACATGTGGGAGGTCGCTTGAGCCAATGGCCTGCTAAAGCATGAGCAGGCTGGGAGGGATTTGATGTGCATATGGTCACTCGGGCTTAGTTCTTGCAGACACTACTTGTGGTAGGAGAGCTCAGACAGCTACTGCAGCACCATGTGCTGTTCATTGCCCTCAGGTCATAATTGAGAGGAAATGTTTGATTGCAGTGTTCCAGCAATAGTTTTTGTACACTAAACACAAAGATCAGCAAGTTAATCTTTGTCAGGGCAATGCACAGCATTTCCTAGTGAACTTAGTCCCTTCTGGAAATAAGAATGCATGTGTATGGAGCTGAGATGCTTGAGAAGGGAAAGAAATGGAAGAGGAACAGGTAACTACTTGCAGTTCCCAAGCATGGGAAGAGTCTGGCAGTGCTAGGCCATGGCTTCTCTTGTTGGGCCTCTTGTGTCCTGCTGTAATTGGTTTTGTCTTTAGGAGTGGCAGCTTTGAGGACCCTCAGAAATGGTGAGGAACAGGCATGGTCTCCAAATACGTTATTTTGCAGAAAATTTTAAAGTGAGGCATATTGCTTTTGCCAACAGTAGCAGTATATATATTTAAAATGTTGAATACTTTTGGTTGACAACTTTGACTCAGCTGCAGAATGGCTTCCTTGGCTGGGCTGCATCTACCCAGCTGTGTCATCATCTCCCTTTGGGGTGATCTCACACCCACCTTGTGGGAGGTGTGCCCTGGAGGGTACATTCAGGGTGACTGAGCCATAGCCCCAGTGAGGCTCTGCTTCAAAAATGAAGGTTTTGTTCAAAACCAAAAGAAAGTAGAAAGTAGATCTTGTGGGCTTGGAAATAAAATACTAGCCAGAGTGCTTTTAGTTTTTTTTTTTTTCCATGGAGGAAGCCACAGTTTTTAGTAGAAAAATATAATGGAGTTTTTTGAGCAGCCCCAGGCAGCAGTTATTTAGACCTGATACTAATAGAGGGATGAGAAATGGATGCAGTCCATCTTGTCTGTTTCTCATTTTGTCAGCATCTCTGAGAGAAATGCCCACTGCCAATTTGTCCTAGCATGGTACTTATTTCCCTAAGAGTAGATGGCCTGTATAAATTTGTATACTTTGCTCCAAAAGTCTGTGCAGTGTGTATGGTAATACCACTCCCTTTCATGCCTTGATCGGTTTTGTACTGTTTGCACACTAGTCACTTAGTTCCTAGGCTAACAGAGAAGTGAACAGCCAGATTTATTTCCATGCTTTTGAGGAATGTATGAAAGTTTTGGAACTGGGAGTTCTGCTGGGATGCTATGTGCTGTACCAAGCGCCATTTTTAGGGAAAAATATCATGAGCATGTTCTAAACTTTATGACCATGGATGCCATGTTTGGAATAGCCAATCTTATTTTCTTCCTTGTGTAAAATTTCTGTAATCTGGTGGTGAATTTTAGCAAAATTTTTCTGGCCTGTTCTGCAGGAATCATGTTTAAGTCTGTCCAACATTGTGGCTGGAACATTCATCTGCAATATCTGGGTATGAGCAGTGCTGGAAACAGGATCATAGGCAAATGAACTTTGTCTCTGAATCATTGTGGTCTTTCTAATGAGATCAGTTTGCCACCTGCATCTCTCTGGGATGTGACTTTATTTAGTGATACTGTAAAATGTATAAACAACCTTCTGACCTTCCTCACTTCCATCTTTTGCTTTATTCTCCACTTCCTTCTCTTCCTCCCCATCCTCTCTCACAGTCCTGTGTCCTTGCAAACATTTCTAATTGCTGGCTTGAGACATGTTACCCATTGACTATTGTTTCACAGCTACTGCAGACAAGAGGAGGAAAGAGCTTGGGCAGTGGGACAGAGCCTTCAGGGTTTAATGAGCACACCCTAAATATTGTAATCAGCTAAGCTCTGATGTTTTTCAAAGGCATCACAGTACCCTGGTTCTCATTCTCTGACTCCTGAGCATTTGTGCTTAGGAGCAGAGCTCAGAGGTGTAACCTGTGTGTGTACACATTGAATCAACTTCTCCATTTCTTCAACAGAATGGACTTTATTAAAGAGTTGTGAACAGTGAGACCAGAACTCCCCAGTGACACTGTGATCTGGGAACTCAATTACCCTTGACAGGGTAATGCTGTGAGAGAGAGGTTTATTGTTATTTTTTTCATGGGAGTGTCTCAGATATAAGGAATTCATGTTCAAGGCCTGGATATTTGGGATTATATTTTTTATTAATTGTAATAAGTCAAACAATGTGGGTACTGAAGCTTTTGTGGGAAGGCTGTTTGTAAATTATTAAATATTTTCAGTCTACTTGGCATAATAAGAAGGATTATTAACATAACCAGTTTTGCAGGTGATGATAAATTGAACAAGCATTACTTCTCCTTTTTAAAGAGGTTGGTTTTAATTATTATTAATCTTTCACATAAATGCCCTGTTCCAACTGACACAAATTCCTTTTAGAGCTGACCTCAACCTTGTAATTTGCCAGGAATTTAGGGTAGCTTTTTCTTTAAAATACAATTTCCCCCCCTTAATTATCTTAGCAATCAAAATCAGAGCTTTCATTTAATCTTGTAGAAAAGAAAACATGACATTATCCTAACATTGTGAAGTTAGCTCACATTAAATTCTGTGTCTTACCAATCCATCTTAAGAGGAAAAACATGTTTGTTAAATCACAGGATAATTTTTGTCTTCTCCTTCAATTGAGCAACTTCCCTCACAAATATAGGCAGGAGGAAAATTGTTTTCAATTGTTCCTCTATATTTACTTTCAATATTGAGTTGTTGCAGGCTGAATCACAAAAGCCATACTGAGAATATACTGAATGTTGGAGAAGAGGGTACCTATGTTTTGGACCAGCTTGAACTGCTAATCTACCTACAGCGTCTTTTGTTGGGTTACTCCCAGCTCTTACATAGTGTTGTCAGCATATGTGTAAGCATTAAATTGTTTTTGTGGCTTTGGTGGACATTTTGGTGAATATTTATTAATTTCCTGCTCAAACTAGCATCCAGGTTGAAATGAAAGACCAACTATGTACTCTTACATATTTTACTCTCTCCATGGCATGTACTCAGGTCAATTCCAAGCATACGTTTGCTGTGGGGTACCATACTATGTTGATTACTAAAGTGTCCCATAGTTCAATGGCTTTTGAAAATGGAGCAATAAAACATAATTTAATGAGAACACAGTATAATCTGAATACCTATATATTATATTGACTGAAATGTGTGTGTGAGAAAACTTACCCTTTTGCTAGTCTAAATAGATCTACTTACTAGTCTAAATAGAGAGCTGCTTGTGTGTATCTGTAGGAAAGAAAAAATAATGTCCCTCCAGCATTATTTTTATTAATAGTAAATATTTTTATCTTTTCCTTCAATGAATGGGTGTGGTATATCTGTAGTTAAAGGAATTAATCTGTTCTTGGTTTAGCTACTTGCTTGGTTTGAGGCACCAGGTCAGTCTGGGTCACTTCAGATGGTAAGAAGTGGAAGAAGGTAGAAGTATTCAGGTGGTTTTATGAAAACACTACTCTTGTGATGGAAACATACCTTTTAGTATCCCACCCTTGCAGCTCTTTTATCAGTGACTTAGTGAATTTTCCCTAGTCTAGAAAAAGCTTTGGTGATGCTGTTTGTGTTAGTTATTTTCACCGGAGACACTTTTTATGTTCCACTGAAATCTGCCTCATATTGTTCTTTTGACACAGATGGCTTTGTGGAGCTTGAAATGTGCTGTAGTGAAGAATATTGTTTATTTTCAGCTGAACTTAAACAGTATCAGTAGTCAGAGCAGGGAATGCAGGGCATATCCTACAAATAGTGAAGACATGCATCATCTCCACATGTCCCTAAATCTTTTGCTTCCAACTAGGTAGAGAGAAATGTGTAGCAATGTAAGTAATTGCTTAAATCCCTATTTTCTGCATGCCTTCACAATTAAAATGCTTCAGACAAGTAAATAATAAAAAATTTCTTGTGTTGACTTTTAAATCAAGTAATATTTCAATGGCGAAGAAATTTCTATCCTACCATTTATCTTTTGTGATGTGGTTCAGTGAATAAAAGTGTACAAATTATAGAGAACAAAGAAATGGCTGAGAGAAGCTGCTGTACAGTATACATTACAGGGCTCCTTCAGGAGTCCAGGTGATGTCAGAAGTCAGCACCGTGGCCTCTGGACTTCATTTCCTAAAATACAGGTTCGGATTTATTTCCTTTGGCCTGCACCTCAGCCTTCAAAGTGATGGTGGGGCTCCTCAGAAGGGCTCAAAACCTCAGTCAATATTGTAAGGAACATTTAAAAGACTGTCTTAAGTGACTTTTATAGTCTTCCTTTAATTTTTTTTTTTACTTGCTTATTTTGTTTTGTTTTTTTTTTTCATCTACATATTATACTTAGAGTATTTGTGCCCTGGTTTTGGTCAGCGAGATGGGAACACAGAAATCCCATTTTTCATGTTCTCCAGCTGCACAGCCAGTGTACCACAGTTCCACCTGTGTTGGCAGGGATTTCCTGTTTTAGAAGATTAATTATATTTGCGTAACTCTAAGTTCCTCTAAAAGAAACTATTTTCCTTTCGTGTATGGCAAGGGAGATTGCAGTTGTCTGAGGCTGTAAACCTGCTCCACCCAATCAATAAAGCAGTTGGCACCATTTAGAGATACCTAGCTGTTAAGTTTCAATTCTTTTCTCTTACATGGATGTAAATCCAAGCAGCTGTTGTGGCTTTCTTTACCTCTTTTGGAGACTGTCATCCTTGTTGCCAGAGATTTTTATGCTCAATATCTCTTCTTTCTCAGTCTAAAGTCACTATCTGTATTTTACTTCAGCTCAGGAAACAACTGCCCTGGTTCACTCCAAAAGTTAAATTCAGCAGGTGTGCAAAAATAGTGTTGAACACAGCTGCCTGGTTTAGATGGCTCTGAGTATTCATGTGGAAACAGTTTCCATTCACTTTTTCATTCAGTCCTCCCTTCTTCTCCTCCCTTCTTCTCCTCCCTTCTTCTCCTCCCTTCTTCTCCTCCCTTCTTCTCCTCCCTTCTTCTCCTCCCTTCTTCTCCTCCCTTCTTCTCCTCCCTTCTTCTCCTCCCTTCTTCTCCTCCCTTCTTCTCCTCCCTTCTTCTCCTCCCTTCTTCTCCTCCCTTCTTCTCCTCCCTTCTTCTCCTCCCTTCTTCTCCTCCCTTCTTCTCCTCCCTTCTTCTCCTCCCTTCTTCTCCTCCCTTCTTCTCCTCCCTTCTTCTCCTCCCTTCTTCTCCTCCCTTCTTCTCCTCCCTTCTTCTCCTCCCTTCTTCTCCTCCCTTCTTCTCCTCCCTTCTTCTCCTCCCTTCTTCTCCTCCCTTCTTCTCCTCCCTTCTTCTCCTCCCTTCTTCTCCTCCCTTCTTCTCCTCCCTTCTTCTCCTCCCTTCTTCTCCTCCCTTCTTCTCCTCCCTTCTTCTCCTCCCTTCTTCTCCTCCCTCTTTTTCTTTGGTCACTGGTGGAGCTGCTTCTGACAGCCAACACTGAGGCTGTAGAGCCGAAGTGTTTTCTCTTTGGAGCTCTACAGATTTGTGAAACCACAGAAGCACATGGCACATGTGGGATGTTCCTGTCGTCTTCACCTCTAACATACAAACAAGTCTGAACCCCAGTATTGAATACCCTGCTGCTACACTTGTTTTGAGACAGTTGCAGGGGGGCATAGGCAGGTTAGGTTAAAATAACTAAGCCAGAACCTGCAGCAAGGCTGATGAATTCAGATGTTCCCTGAGAAGACAGCCACATCCCTTGGGATTTCTGGCACAGTTGTGTAGTTACAGTTTCTGTGTACTTCCTAGAGCTAAAATATTAAAAATAATCTGAGACAATTTAAGCTGTGCCTGTTCCTGGCTTCTGCCAGTATAGTTTGATCACTTTGCTTTAAACTGGGAGCACTCAGGACAGACAACAATATCATCTTAAGAAGTCTTAGGTTTTGCTGTTTGTTTTTTTGTTATTTTTTGTTGGTTTTTTTCCTCTTTTGCTTTTAATTAATGGCTTGTTTGAGGGAGGCAAGCTGGGAAGGTCCTTTCATAGCTGGGAATTGCCAGATCTCAAAAATGCCAGAGCTTGGTATGTTGCTTCTCTGAATCTAACATGTAGTTACAAGTGAGAGTGAGATCAAGATGCAGTAGGATGGGAAGAGTGGAGAGGCAAAGGACAGGGGTAAGAGGAACAAAAATAAAGGCGACATTATATAATAAAAAATTAATACGAGGATATGGAGAGAGTAGGAGTTCATGAGGGACATTGAGGTTTTTAATCTTGTTTCTAATTTAGGCGCAAGCTATAAAAATATATGAATTCATAAATCTCTCATATGACTTGCTTGGAAGGCCAGTAAGATTTCCATGAATAAGTTTTTGTTCCTCTGTGACCTGTCATACTCAATCTTTTAAAATAGTTACAATTTAGCAGCAAATGTAAGAAGTTATTTGAACTGGTCTGGCTCCACCCTAGCATCAGAAACCAACACACCAATCACTGGTTAAAAAAAGCTTTAAGAAACATGGTCAGCATATGCCACGGACACATAACTTACTGAAGATGGCAGAGGAGCAGAATGAGGTGATGATCTCATCAAGCCCAGATCTAACACTCTTGACTTGAGACTACTGCTCAGCTGAGATTTAGAAAGAAAATTATTAACAAACACTTGGGAAGTACTGTTCAAGAGATGTAATTTTCTCCCTCTCCTGCTCTATGTCTAGGTGGAATTCTGGCCACAAACCAGACTTCTGCATATTTTTTTCCACCATGCACTTCATTTGTCTCATGCAGTTTTAAGGAGTTGGACTAAAAGATGTCAACACAGCAAGAGAACATTTTTCTGATCTGATGTAACAGAAATCATTTGATACCAATTTCAAAACTCACACTGGCAAAAACCGGAAAAAAAAAAACTTGACAAATGACAGGCCTCTGCCAAATACCTTCATAAAGGTCACACTCGGCCAGCCAGTTTGGAGAAACACTGTGGAAAGAAATTGATTTAAGCTAGTTCTTTAATAAATTTCCCCTTAATATCATTACAGTGCATATCAGATAGGAAAAACTGAAAGGAAAAAGGTGAATTTGAAACCTTGGAAAATCATAGTCAAGTAGATGGAAAGGCTATAAACAGATGGGATGAATTGGGAAAACGCAAAATGTACAGAACCTGATGTGTGCTGAGCACGGGCTGGTTTGGAAAAATGGCTGAACTCAGCAGGATTGCTCATGTGTGTAAGGTTATATGTGTGGGCATGTGGAATTGATCACTACAGACCCAGAAAGCAAAACAAATTATGATTTTATGTGCATTAAAAAGCCAGATTGCTAACTAAGGTACTTAATATTTCAGTATCTGTCACTTTTCAAATATGCAGATTAGCTGTTTGCTACTGGCTGAATTTCTCATGTGTATCAGCTGCAACAGCATATTCCCATCAGTGCAAAATGCAGGTAGAAAAGAGAACTCCTTTTTCCTGTGCAGCCTGGGAGGAGCAATGCTCTGGTAGCTGAGGTTTCTGATAGTCTACAGGCAATGCCACAGGTGCACCTGGCATGTGGGAAAAGTGGCACATGCTCTCCAAGTTTGTGTGCTTCCATGTTGAGAGATATCTTATTGGGGGCATCAGTTATTCAGAGTTTGCCTAGAAGGATTTCTTTCAAAATACTTTGTTTCAGGCAAGATGTGTAGCATGGGGCACTGTTTGTCTTCTTAAAGTCCACTGCAAAAGTGCCTTCTGGGTATATCTTAGTAGGGCATGAAGATTTCTATTTTTCTATTGTGACCATTCTAAGTACTGGATTAATTTGTTTTTAATGGTGCTTGAAAACAAAGATGGTATTTTAAAGTTGCATGAGAGCTGATACTTGATACTTTTTTTTGCTGTTGTGAAACACTCCTCTATTCCACTACAGACCCTAACTGGAAGGTGTACTTGGCAAAAGAGACTTTAAATATAGTTAAGAAACTTAAGAGTGTTGTTTGAATTTTCAGTTTAAATGGTTCTATGTTTATACCAGTTGTATGGTGACGTTAGGAATGCTGTTGGGTTTGCATGGGATAGTTTAAGGCAGTGTGCTCTTATTTAGTGGCATCACTGTACATATCTGCTGTACTTCAGCAGCTCACTGTAGCTTAAGATGTGGATCAGTGAAGCTGCAATAGGTTTGCCAAAGTCCTCTGCTCAAAGCTCTGTGAATTAACACAGAGTAGTAGTGAGGATACAGATGTATGGATAGACAGGTATGTAAACATTTCCACATGCCAAATGTGTATGGGCTCTCATTACCATCCAGTCTTGGCCTTCTGTAGTCATTGTTATCTGCCAGATAATGAATCTACTTTCAGCTCTGAGATGGGATATGATATAAAGGACTCATGCAGAGGACAAGGAGGCTGCAAATGTATTTCTCTTGCCGTCATCCCATTTCTTCCTATATTGGAAGGGTTTGTTTTTTTTTTACCTGAGCTTTGGTGCTTACAGCACCCTGACTGAAAAGTAAAGAGCTTTGCAGTTGAATAGAGTTTATTGAAAAGTCTAAAAGCCTCTGGTCTTCCTGAGAGCCTACTTATTTCTGGCAATAATATTCTTTAAAGTCTGGAAATTAGTAGTTTTAGTCTTTCACCAAAGAAAAGGTTATGTCACCATATTAAAAAAAGTTAAAAATGCACTGGATTATCTTTCTTGGGAAAGCAGCAAGCTCTCTGAAAGCTCTCTGCACGCGTGCTTGCAGATAGTTTGGTCTTCCCAATAATTCCTCTTCTGTGGGGCGGTGGGGAACTAAGAGCAGCAGGAAAGTAACATTCAAAAACCTTTCTCCAGAACACTCCATACTGAGCACAGCATTCCTGTGATAGCTGTAATGCAATCATTAACTTGTTGCTGAATTGCTGGGAAGAATTTTCTGAGCAGGACAGGCTCGTTCTTGCATGGTTTTTCCTTTGTTCCTGTGCTGATCAGCCCAGGCATAAGAATAGGCCCACATCAGTTACTGAAGTGTGCACAATGGTTTTCATGTTATTGTGACCTGATTTTGCCATGGTGGCCATAATTTCTGATTCCCTGTTCTTCATTGTCTTTGAACAGTCACAGCATTGCAGTTCTCATAGAGAGGTGGGAAGCCTACTAAGATTTGGTGGCCTTGGGGTTGGGAGCCATGATATTCAGTGCTGCTAACCCATTACTTCTCATCCAGATGTGGAAGACCTGGTTAAAAAAAAAAATAAATCTGGTGCTGTAAGTAGTGGTAAAGAGAGGGCTTTAGCTAAGTTGTTCTCTGATATTTCTGCTTCCCATGTCATGTATTGCCCAAACAGAAGTATGTTATCTTACTACCTGCAGTTTGTCTCTGCAGCAGTCTTGTTGCAACTCAACAATCAAGCCCAGAGAAAATAAATTCACTTTAAGACAGTCTTCCAAAAAGTTTTCTTGGAGACAAATGATCAATAAACATCAAAGAAGGTTATTAATTTCCTGTTATTTGGATGTTCTTGTATCTTGTTACGCCAGAAGACTCCATGTGTGCTATTGCTTATGAACACCTATCAAACCCACATAAAACTCAGTGATAGTTTGCTGTACTTTGAGCTTGGAAGATCAGTCGAGCTTTGTCCTTTTCAAGGGCCCTTTTTTACTGAGAAAGACTTATCAGGATCAGTGAGACCCTTGGTTCTAGTGGAGCCAGTGGGATGTCCTCAGTTGGCTGCAAGTTTGGTTGCCTGGAAAGCAATCTACCTTACAACTCTCAGCCCTGCACAGCAAACCGACATTGAAAGAAATAATTTCTACTTGGAAAAAGTTGCAGAAAATGCATGACTTTACCTTCCTACTTAACTGCTCTGTTCAAAGTTTTTGCCCAAGCACTTTTCAGAGTGGAATTTGATAGTGTTTCCTGGGAGTTCCTCAGATACTTCATCCTAAATCAGTCTGTCCTACAGAGAACTCTGTAGGACAAAGTACAAATTCCAGTGGAAAATCCCAGAAATTTCCTGGGCAGTTCTTCTTTGGGAGTAAGGGTTCTTGATCTCATTGAGGTGATTCAAGAGCCCATTTTCATCCCAGTGATGTTTGAGCTTTTAAACATGTCCCCTTTTGCTTAGTTGGCTCAGAACTGCATTTACCCCTGTTGTGAAGTGTCATATACAGTAAAGGAAAAGGAACTACTGGTACATGCTGTGCAAACAGTGTGGATGCTTGAAGCCATACTAAATTCCATGGAGATTTCCTTTACCAGGTTGAAAAGGACTATAGCTTCCCAACACTGAGATCTCACACCCTTGGAAAAATATTAAAAAAAAAACCCAACCATAGTCTCAAAATCGGGCATGTGTGGAAATATTGTTGGGCAACTTATGATGGGAAGCCAGAGGTACGTATAAAACATACTTGTTGGTATAAGAAGAACCCAACTTATTTCTCATGGCACTTTGTCATTTGTCCTTAAATATGTTACCAGAACTGTAAAGTTTTGGGGACATCAGGTTACCTGCTTGCATAGGCTCTAAGGCCAATCGGGGACTTTCAGAGAAGGTCATCTCTAAGTCTGCATTAGGTAAGTTTTCAAGAGATGTAAAGTATGTATTGGGAGATAGGAGGGGAGGAAGATTCCAGTCAGTGAGTGGTAGGAAGTGCTTCATTAATATTAAGCTTTAGGTACAGAATAACTGTGGAAGCTGTTTTTCCATTATCACAGAGGGAAGCAATACCAGTTAAGCCAAGGCCTGCAGCAGAAACATTAATGGAAATGTTTACATGTTACTTAATACCTTGACATGCATTATTCAACTTGTGTAATGTCAGCTGGGTGGAGCAGGGAGGAATGGGTTTGCAGAAGAATCTGTTTGCTCCCTACGGAATATTTTCCTGAGCTACCTTCCTTGGCAATGATGTACATGCCAGGAATAATAATAAAAAAAAAAGCTCTTCAGCCACATTTTATGAACTTCTGGAATGTGTTCTCTTGCAAAGGTGACCTAACTTTGTCCTGATGGCCAGACCTTCTCTGAGCAGTTGTATCCTGCCAATCTTACTTCATTGTAGAGCAGAATTGCAATAGAAGCCCTGTGTGAACCATCTCTGAGCAGGAGAACTGCACACTAGGTGTGGAGCTGTTGAAATGGAGGCACTTCTCATCCTGGGAGTGGAACTCCCCTTTCCCTCCCTGGGGAGGTGGTACACAGCAAGCACTCTCTCCTGAGCAAACTGCTTAAGCATGTGCTTCAGTTCTGATGGGTCTAAAGGACTTTCTGAACTGCAGCCAGATGGTGTGCAAGATGGGGAAAAAGCAAGAAGAGTTTGTCTGCTCATATTAGCAATGTCACAGCCATACAACAAAGGAGATGGGAAGGAGAAACGGATTGGGAACCGTGAAGTTAAGCTGGCATCTCTCTGCTTCCTGCCCTGTTTACTCCGCATCCACACAGACAGTAATTTCATGATTCACCTGCTGAGTGATTTGTTTCGCTGACAAAGCTGTGGTAAATAGAGACTTGGCATCGTTTGCATAGCTGTTTAATCTCAAGGCGAATGAGTCATAGAAATGAAGCTTTCAGACTCGCTGTGATAGATTGCCAGACAGAGAGGGGGTGAAACGCACACATATTTTGATTCCACTAATCAATACCTGCAAACATTGTTGTAAAAAGCAATTTAGCGCAAAGCCTGGAGTTTCCAAAATAATAAGGCTTAACCTGGCAGTTTTGAAAGTAGTGATAGTAATAATATTAGACTTTTCCTCTTATGCTGCAACAATTTTTAAAATTATTTTTTTATTTTGTGGCTTCTACCTAAATTTAGTAACTTGAGTTATTGAGGGCTAAAAATGAAGATGATGCATATGTAGCTTGAAGAAATTGTCTAAAATGTAATTCCTAGAAATAATGAGTCTTCCTGATTCACAATGACTGGATTTCCCAGCAACAAAAGGTTGTGTGGAGTATTGCTCAGAAGATGCACTGGCTTTTTAAGAGTATTCCCAGAATCTCTCCTGCACTTGTTGTGCAGTGCCCGTTAATAACACTTTGTGGGTTCTGCTCTGAATTGTGTCTGAGTGCTTGTTTTACTGAGGAGGCACTCACAGCTCCTGATCACCAAAGTCAAATTAATAGACATGTGAGATGAAATATTTCTGTTTGTTCCAGTAGAGCACTGAATATTTTTGGTTCTCATTGACCTCAGTGTGTCTTAGTGAGTCTGATTGCACTGATCTTAGCATAAAACATTTTTCTAGTGAAACATTGTTACCATTAGCCACTCATAATTTAGTATTACTTTCTAGACATTTGAAACATCTTTAATAAGAAATTTGTGTCTTTTGAATGCCTATCTTCTAGATAGATGTATTTTATAAACCTTTTAAAAAGAGAAATTTATAAGTAACATTACATTTATAAGTAACATTAAAATTATAACACATTTGCCAGAGAGAAAAAGTTCAAATCTGAGATTTCAAATAGGGATTCAAAAGAGTAGTCCATTTGTGGCTAAAATTTGATACTGTAGATGAATGAAGCTGCATGTAGGATTTGTTATTTTTTTCGTGCTTAGAGATTTTTAAGATTTCACCTGAATTTTTTCAGCTTGCCCTGATTTGTGGGTATAGATACTTAGAGATGTACTGGCTTTCTAGTAGCACGTAATAAGCAATGATAATGAAGTGATTGTGTTTTTCTGTGGGCTAGTGAAAAGTTAGTGCAGTACCTGTGTTTTATGGAAGCAGTAAGAATTGCATTTGCTTTTATCTCTTTTGATAGTTTGCACATGAAATGTAACTTAGGCAGGATAAAGGAAGATATGGTTTTGAGCAAGTGTTTCATGGTTCCCAAAAGGCACATGACCAAATTCAGAAACGGTGTTCACTGTGTACTGCAGGTCAGTGAATGTATTTGACTCAATGAGTAACTACATTTGTGTAATTTCTGGGCTAAAGACTCTGTGTTTCTCTCTTACAGTAGTTCTACACAAAATGAAGTCTTGCTAACCCTGACTTATACCATTGTGACTGGACAGTGAGCTTCTCAAAGCAAACTTAACAAAACATCATTTGAAAATCTGCTGCAATCCAAATTCAGAAATAATATAGAGTATTTCATATTCATTGTCATTAAAATTACGATAGACTCAATAGTGTTTGTGATCATTATTAATTTTCACAGTTGTTACATCTGTTCTTTCAACAGAATAGCCTTAACAAAAAGGCCAGCTAGAAAATAATTAGGTAAAGCAGGTGGAAGAGATACGGGTTTCTTTAAACCATTTGTGTTCCAGTTCCTGTAATGAATCTCTTCCTAGTCTTTGCCTCTGGCTGAGAATAGTAATATCCCATTAACCCAAGAGATATAAAACATTCTGTGTTGTGCTTGGAGGGGTGTCAGAAACTCCTCCTGCAAGGATGAGAAGGTATTTTATTGCCTTTTCAACTGTTGGACCATATAATCCTAGTAAGCATTTTAGCAAAATGGAACTAAAATAACAGTGAAGCCTGATGTTTGATTTTCATAATTAGCGTATTGCAGAGATGAACTGGTAATATCAGTGTATTGAGGCAGGTGCAGCAGCTATCACACTTAATGTGCTAACACATTACAACCTGCTGGACATTGAAGTCTATTTTTAGCAAAAGAATAAATAAACTGGCTGTGCCCTACTTTTTGTCAAAATGTGTCATGGGATCTTTAGATTTGATTAGAGAAGTCATCAGAAATAGCACAAGGGAAGTCAGTGCCTCATCTAAAAACTGGAAATTGTAACAATCCAGTGCTGCTTTTTACTGCAAAAATATGTTAATGTTGGGTGTGAGGACAGACCCATAAAATGGGCAGAGGAAATGATAGCTGGTGGGAGACTTGCCTGGGTGGTGTATGAGGCACTAGCTGTTCAAGATGCTTTTGGTGAAAGAAGCTATTTTGTATTGATGAGTGGAACTATTTTTGCAAATTCTGTGTTAGGAAACTGGAAAAATGAAAAACTGTGTAAAGATATTTATATATAAAGAGAGAACCTAGCAGCAAAGTCAGACAGACACTTCAGGATGCTGTAGATCCTAGTCCTTAGTAAAGGACTTAGT